>NW_028270172.1:42302809-42632809 GCF_037043375.1 Chiloscyllium plagiosum | reverse complement strand
GTGAATCTGCACAGTTACTACCTTTGCTGTTGAGTTCAAGTATCTCTGGACATCAGAGTGTGTCCATGAAAAATTAACAAACAGCGAAATTCACAGCTGAACCTGGAGGAACCTCTGTGGGAGAGCTCACAGCACAGGAACGGATAGGTGCTTAGTTTTTAAGTGTAGCCTTACTGTAAATCAACAACAGTGAGTACAGTGGGTTATTTCTTGATTATATTTTTAATTCCGATCTGTCTCCTGATTAAATTTTAAAAATATAAGCTATAAGTATTAAGTTAGCCTGGAGCAGTATTTTTATTAGAGTGGTACTGGAAAAGCACAGCAGGTCATGCAGCATCTGAGGAGCAGCAAAATTGATATTTCGGGCAGGAGCCCTTCATCATTCCTGATTTTCCTGCTCCTTGGATGCTGCCTGACCTCCTGTACTTTTTCAGCACCACTCTAATCTTGATGCTAATCTCTAGCATCTGCAGCCCTCAGTTTCCCCCAGTGTTTTTATTTAAGAACAATAAGACGGTGCTATTTTTTGGGCTAGTAGATTGTGAAGGAGCAAAGATGGCCTTTAGTAGAATGATGTGCTGGTGTCAGGTGTGGGAGTTGAGGGAGAGTTGCCATGTTACTGATGATTATGTCCAGGGGAAGAGTCATTGGTTGTAAATCCTATCCGATCGCATGGGTCAGTTGGAGCAGCAGTTAGAGGCAATAAGGAATTTTCAGGAGCTAAGGAGTGTGATCAATGACAGTTATAGGAAAGGAAAAAAGCCACAGTTAGAGCCAGGATGATGAGCTAACTCCAGGAAAGATAGGAGGGGTAGATAGGTAATGCAGGAGTCTCCTGTGGCTATCCCCATCTCAAACAAATATGCTGTTTTGGAAAATGTAGTGGACTCTCAGGGGAATGTAGCATGAACAGCCAAGTTTCTGGATCTGGAATGGCTGTAATGTAACGAGGGGTATGTCAAGTCCCAAGCAATCGATTGTGATAGGGGACTCTCCAATCAGAGGCACAGATAGATGTTTCTGTGCCCAGCAGCAAAAAATCAGAATGGTGTGTTGCCTCCCTGGTACCAGGATCAAGGATGTCTCAGAGACGGTGCAGAATGTTCTCAAAGGGGAAAGGAATCAGCAGGAGGTCATTGCACACATTGGAACTAACAACATAGAAAGGGAAAAGGATGAGATTCTCAAGGGATAATTTAGAAACCTAGGCTGTAATATAAAAGTTAGGTCTTCTAGGGTAGTATTATCTGGATTACTCCCGGTGTTACTAATACCTGGACCCCCTGGGGTGGGGGGTTGTGGGGTGGTACCGCTCTGTTCCGTGATCGGTCAATAAGCACTCACAATCAGTCTGGTTCTTTAAGGCTTCATTCTTTCTTTCTTAATACGGCCAGGTACACAGCATCCGGAAACACAGAGGTTATTCACTTCCATGTTCCTCAGAAGAGCTGCACACATGGTTAAAATAAAGACATTTTTATACTTTTCTTAAGGAAAGATACAGGCCATGATCACCTAGTTCATTCAGACAATTACCAATCAATACATGATACTGCTTTATTTGATAGTTACTGTCAGGCAATGAGACAAGTCACTGACAATGTGTAAAGGAATAAAACCAAGCAATCCTGCCAATTAATTCTGATTTTGTGATTCAGGGCTAATACAATTGATTATTAAAAATAATAAATAAAATAATCATGATCTGTAATTCAGAGGGGGAAACTGAACAAGTGACTCAGATATTTTTTAAATCATCATAGAAGTTGGGAAGTTATGTTGCAGTGTACAGGACTTTGATGAGGCGCACTTGGAGTATTGTGTTCAGTTTTGGTCACCTTGTTATCGGAAGAATGTTATTAAACTGGAAAGAGGTGCAGAAGAAATTTGCAAGGATGTTGCCAGAACACAAGAGACTGAGTTATAGCGAGAAGTTGGACAAGCTAGGACATTTTTCTTCAGATCTTAGGAGACTGAGAGGGGATCTGATAGAAGTGTGTAAGATCATGAAAGTGGGGATAGGGTGAATGTATACTGTCATTTTAACCAGGGTTGGGGAATCGAGGACGAGAGGACATCAGTTTAAGAATAAACAGGAACCTGAAGGACAACTTTTATACACAGAGGGTGGTACACAAATGGAATGAGCTGCAGGTGGAAGTGGTTGACGCAAGTACATTAATGACATTTAAAAGACATTTGGACAAATACATGGATAGGAAAGGTTCAAAAGAATATGGGCCAAGTGCAGGGAAATGGGATTAGCGTGGATGGACATTTTAGTTGGCATGGACCATTTTGGGCTGAAGGGCCTTTCTCCATACGAGAGGACTCTATGACTCCATAAAAAGAGCAATTTAAGGAAACTTGCCATGGTGAACAATTAGATCTGAGGCCACTGCAACTTCAGGACAACCCAAGTACTCAACAGACAATCAAGCGGTCTTTGAAATGTGGTCACGATTGTAACATAGGAACCATGGCTGCCAACTTGTACATCGCAAGCTTCACAAACAAGTGTGGTAACAAGCAATTAATTGTTTTTGTATGTTGCTTGAAGGGTGAACATTAACTAGGACACTGTGAAGAAGTTATTAACTCTTTTTAGGAATAGCACCATAGGATTTTATATATCCCGTAGAAAACACAGCATCTCTGAAATGCAGTCCTCTCTCAGTTCTACATTGATATAGCAACCTACATTTTGCTGGAGTGGGACCTGAATTCAAAATGTTCTGACTCAGAGGTATGTGTGCTACATTTGGCACATAAACGTTAAGAAGATTAAACTCAGTTTCTTCAAACCCCACCACAAACTCTGCATCTTTGCTGCTATTTCTAATTCTATTTTGGCTGCTGTCTCAATAACCTGGGTAGACCTTTGGACTCCCTGAGGGGTTTGGGGACACAATCGGGTTGCACCTTTTGAATTTTTAGTCAGCCTCTATGTATTCTTGTGGGGGGGGGGGGGGGGGGGGGCGCGGAACTTCCACCAGGATTTGAATTATCACTGTGAATATGGCAGCAAGGCAGTTGTAATATGGAATATCATTTTTTTGTGATTTTAATTTCTCATTCAACCCTGACCTGGCTATCCAAGAAGCAGGTGAAATACTGTGTTTGGGGACTAATGTGCTAGTATGTCAAGGTGGACCTCATGATTTAGAAAAGTCGGTGTGGACTGGGGTGGACAAAGTCAAAACTCACACAACACCAGGTTATAGTCCAACAAGTTTATTTAGAAGCACTAGCTTTCAAGGCGCTGCCTCTTTATCAGGTGTTGTGGAACATGATCATATAACGCAGAAATTATAGCAAAAAGGTTACAGTGTCATGGAGTTGTAATGATATATTAAACAACTTCAGTTAAAAATCACACCATAAGACCATAAGAATTAGAAGTGGAAGTAAGGCCATTCAGCCCATCGAGTCCACTCCACCATTCAATCATCGCTGATGGGTATCTATCCACACTCTCCCCGTAACTGTCTGAGCTGAGATGACACCTATTATTAAATAAGCTGACGTCACCTTGAGAATGTAATTCTGGGATTTACATACTAAAGAACCTAAACCACCATATCCCAATCTAAAAGATGAAAGACTTAATCTATATTTGTTTAAGAACTATAATCTGGTGTGGTGTGATTTTTTTAATAATGTGCACCTCAATATACTATTAACAGATAATATCTATGCACTGTTACAAAATGATCTTTATTTGGAACCTCCAATAAATCCTACCTCCTGTTCCTGTTGTGATACAGAATTTTCATCTCAAATCCTTTGGCTCTTTGAGCGACTTTGTATCCGATCCGTCCCATTCCAATGATCCCAAGAGTGGCTCCAGTCACTTCGACTCCGTACCAACTCAAAGGGTACATTTTAGTGTCTGGACAAGTTGTAATCTTTTGACCTAAAATTTTAAAATCAAACTAGTCAAGAGCAGACTAATAAATGTGTTTCAGAAATAAAAATATAAAACTGCTGGAAATATTCAGCAGGTCAGGCAGCATCTGTGGAGAGAGAAACAGAGTTATCATTTCAGGGCGATGACGTTCAAACAGAATGTTTTTCAGAAGCTGGAAGAAGGTGAAAATTGAAGGCCAATATTGTCCAATATCCTCGTTGTCTGGCAATAAATAGGTCAACAATCTGTTGCAGTACTGCTTGCAGATTAGCAGATTATCTTGAGATGTCACTACAGTGCTATTTGGGTTAATTAACTTTTATACCTGCAACAATTAAACTTAGAAGCCTCATGCACATCTTCAGCACTGTAGCACCAACAAAATAGTTGGTTTCATATGAAAACCAGGGAAGAAGTGTGCACAAATCTGATATTACCAATTGAAAACCTATAGGAGGCTTATGTGCTAAATTGAAAATCAATTTTCAGTAATTTTGGTGGGGGGCTTATGTAAAGACTTTCCTTTTATAACCCATACATCATGAATGCCTACTGTTTATGTAAAATACCACATCCACAAGAGAAACAATTCATATTGTTAAATGTAGTAACCCCATATGGTAAGACGTGGAGTCCCTGAGTGAACTGCATGTCTAAATTCAGATCAATTCTGTTGAATTCAGTTTTCAGATATTATTTTTATGAAGACGAGAACACTCAGAAGTTAATAATTTTAATCACATAAAGCAACCCAATCTTTTCATGGTTTATATATTTTAACAAGGTACATTCCTTTTCCTGTCCATAAGACATAGGAGCAGAAATTATCATCACGTTTGCTCTGCTACTCAATCATAACTGATAGGTTTCTCAACCCCATTCTCCGGCTTTCTCCCCATAACCCTTGACCCCCTTGACAATCAAGAACCTATCTATCTCTGTCTTAAATATACTCAATGATCTGACCTTCACAGCCTTCTGTGGGAGTGAATTCCGTAGATTCACACTCTCTGGCTAAAGGGGTTTCTCCTTATCTCCGTTATAAAAGGCTGTGCCCTCGGGTCCAAATCTCTCCTACCAATAGAAACATCTTCCCAACATCCACTTTGTCCAGCCATTCAGTATTTTATAAGTTTCAGTTCGATACCCCCTCATCCTTCCAAACTCCATTGCGTATAGAGCCAGAGTCCTCAAACATTCCTCATATGTTAAGCTTTTCTTTCCTGGGACCATTCTCCTGAACCTCCTCTGAACATGCTCCAGGGCCAGTACATCTTCCTGAGATTTGGAGCCCAAAACTACACACAATACTCCAAATGTAGCCTGACCAGAGCCTTATTGAGCCTCTGAAGTACATCCCTGTCTTTCTAGTCAAGTCCTCTCAAAAGAAGTGCCATCATTGCATTTGCCTTCCTATCTACTGACTCAATCTGCAAGTTTACTTGAGAGAATCCCAGACTAGAATCCCAATTCTCTTTGCACTTCAGACTTCTGAATTTTCTCCACATTTAGAAAATAGTCCATGCCTCTATTCTTCCTACCAACACGCATGACCTCACATTTTCCCAGGTTGTACTCTATATGCCACTTCTTTGTCCACTCTCTTAACTTGTCCAAATCTTCTGCAGCCTCCACGCCTCCTCCATGCTGCCTGTCCCTCTACCTATCTTTGTATTGTCTGCAAACTTAACCAGAATGCCCTCAGTTCCTTCATCTAGATCATTAATGCATAAAATGAAAGTTGTAGTCCCAACACTGAACCTTGTGGAACACCACTTGTCACTGGCTGCCATCCTGAGAAAGATGTTTTTATCCCCACTCTCTGCTTCCTGCCAGACAGCCAGGTTTCTATTTCTGTGAGCACCTTGCCTCTAACACCATGAGCCCTTATCTTACTCAGTCTGCTGTGCGGCACCTTGTCAAAGGCCTTCTTGAAGTCCAAATAGATATATCCATTGGCTCTTCTTGGTCTAACATGCTTGTTCCTTCCTCAAAGTATTCAAACAGAGTTGTCAGGCATGACTTCCCCTTGATGAAACCATGCTGACTTTGCCCTATTTTACCATGCTTTCCCTAGTTTTCAGAAATCTCATTCTTCACAATGGACTCCATGACCAAGGCTAGGCTAATCGGTCTGTAATTTTCTGTCTTTTGCCTTAAAATTAAATTTGTGCCCTCTCGTTTTGATCCTTCTAGCTTTTTCCTTTGCCTATAAATCGGATACACAAGGGATGAGTGAAAGTAAGTAATTCCTACAGGGTGAAAATGTGAAAAAAAGCTAAAGAAGCACCTCCTTCATCTAACTTCATCAATTCCCTAAACTCCCAGCATTCCGTTCAAGTTGCACTGAGGTGCTATGTGTAATAATTCTGAAACTGAACTCCAGTTACAGAAAGAAAGTTCAAACGAGCTTCCTTAATTTACTAACCGAGCTATCCTACAGTGATAATTTGCATACCTCTGCTTAGGCCCTGGTTCATAAATTTATGCATTAACTTTTAGCTAACTGTTAGATATAAGCAAGTTTAAATTTTAAGAAAGAGATAAAAATACCCTCAACTCACCAACTCCAGCACACTGAGCTAGTTGTAATAACAGCCAGTAAATGCAGTTAGTCTATCTGAGAGCGTGTTTCTGTTGTGCATAATTTTATGATTTGAACATCTGTTTTCTCTGATTATTATATGTTAATTTGAATGTTTATTACCACATGCTGTACTCCTTCCTTGGTTTTAAAGTTCAAAGTTATAGATTCCAAGTCATCATCTGTCTGTTTGCCAAAATAGTTTACATTTTACCTTCCAATATATTCCAGGCAGATGCCAACATCAAAGCCATGCCCATTTCAGCAGTAACATTGTCCACCACATGAGGAGTGTTGGCCACCTTCACCCCAAAACTTTTGATCAGAGGTAAGTCGAGATGGTCCACACCAACTCCATGATTTATAATGGCCTTCAAATGAGGTAGAGATTTCAGAAGCTTTTCATCTATTATGGGATAGTGTTTCCAACCAAAAATAAACTGGATTTTCTCAGCAAGTTCTTTTTCATTTTTCAGGAATTCTTCATAGTAGATGATGTTGAAATGTTTCTTGATGAGTTCTACAAACCTTTCTGGAATACCTTCAGTTTCATGAAGTGCATAAGCTAAAACGTGAGGCTGATTGTTCATTGTCTGTGGAAGAGCAGAAATGAAAAGGCATTATTCTGTAAATTTGTTGCTACATTTTTCTTCTCATAATCCTTCACTTCTGATGCATCATGTAGGCAAACACCAGGGAGAGAGTTAAAATGGATTGAGCCATCAACATGTGGAAACCTCCTGGGTCACACACACACACAGGTTTGGAGACAAGTCAAAGGGCAGAATTGGAAATTTGCAACTCTGGTTGACACAATTCCACCCTCAAGCACTCTTGCCAGAGGCAGCACTATTGTCACAGAGGTCTTCCATTTTTAAAAAATATTAGACAGATTCTGAGAGCACCTGCATCTTGAGCCAACCTCACACTCTCCCATCTACCTCAACAACTCCACCTCAGCTGGTGGTACTTCTATTTTCCCCTGCTGCAAGTCTCCCTAAAGGCTTTCCTGTCTTGGGAGCCCACCCATCGTCCTTCACTATATAGTGAATTTGAAGGTAGCCTATTCATTTGCTGCCTCCTGGAAGATTGCAACCTCTGACCTGGACTGGGTTTGGGGGCCCAGAAATAGATCTGATTCATAAAACTTTCCAAAAAGCAGGTGGTCCCATCCAACATGTGATTTGGTGACCAATTGCTGAATTCATGACACATGGAGTGAGTCAACTAAGGGAAAATCCTTCGCTGTGATGGAAAAATTATTTCCCACAATACACTGCTGAACAAGCATCTGCACTTAACTAACTAATCCTGCAGAGTAAATTAGTTTTACTACCATTTTAATTTCACTGCTTTGTTAATTCAGTTTATTTCTATTTCTATTTAGTGTACTTACATTTTTCGCTCTCTTAACTCTATACAGGGCAAAGGAGTAAAGAAGTAACTTTTGAACAGAACCACAGGTTGGAAATTCAAAGAAAAATGAAAACCAATTTTTTAAAAATCTCCATGATTTTTCTCCAGGACTGTTTCAATTCTTTTAGGAGAATCATTTTTAGTTCCAGGACAACCCTGGAGGATTGATGTACTGCACAAATTTGATTTTTTCAAGTGAAAATCTCAAAAAATGAAAGGAAATATTATCGAAAACTAAGTGCATACTCCTCTGAGTCATGCTTGTTGGAGATTCATGATAGGATAACATGGTATTCCATTGTATTATTGTAAGATCTTCTTGGTGTCTGTCAGCTAGCAAGATTAATTGGTTGACCAGCCATTATGCGGAAAGGTCAAAGAGAGTGGCTCATTCTGATAATTGGAAGAGAACAGGACAGACAATACGTCTTCAGATTTGCAGTTGGGTGGACAGGTTTCGGAGTTATAGGTTTGAGGGAGGGTTTGTTTGATAACCAAAGAAACCTACTCGAAGAAACACGGACAACAGTCCTGATCCCCTGACTCGCCAGGGTGCATTTTTCTGCTCGTTCAGGCTGCTACTATCTCTGTTTTGCGATTGGATTTATCAAGAATTAGGAAAGCGCACTTGCAGCCATGAAAGCGGGTTTTCCGTCTCATTGAGGAAGCATAATTTAGTTATTATAGTGGAGTATTCCATTTTACAGGTTCGCTACACTGCACAATGATGCAAAATAGTGTGTATGCTGAGGGTTGGGTTACACCATTGTTTACTTTAACCTTCTTTTTCCTCCTCCCATACTTTCTTCCCTGTCATGAGAAGGATTAAAATTTCCAATTTCACCTCCATGTAATGTTTTAAGTGGCCATGGTGAAAAGTTGAAGGTCGAGTGAGGAAGGCGTTTGGTATGCTTTCCTTTATTGGTCAGAGTACTGAGTACAGGAGTTGGGAGGTTGCTGCACAGGACATTGGTTAGGCCACTGTTGAAATATTGTGTGCAATTCTGGTCTCCTTCCTATTGGAAAGATGTTGTGAAACTTGAAAGGGTTCAGAAAAGATTTACAAGAATGTTGCTAGGGTTGGACGATTTGAGCTATGGGGAGAGGTTGGAACAGGCTGGGGCTGGTTTCCCTGGAGCGTCGGAGGCTGAGGGGTGACCATATAGAGGTTTACAGAATTATGAGGGGCATGGATAGGGTAAACAGGCAAAGTCTTTTCCCTGGGGCTGGGGAGTCCAAAACTAGAGGACATAAGTTTAGGGTGGGAGGCGAAAGATATAAAAGCGACCTAAGGGGCAACATTTTCATACAGAGGGTGGTATGTGTACGGAATGAACTGCCAGAGGAAGTGGTGGAGGCTGGTACAATTGCAACATTTAAGAGGCATTTGGATGGGTATATGAATAGGAAGGGTTTGGAGGGAAATGCGCCAGGTGCTGGCAGGTGGGACAAGGTTGGTATATCTGGTCGGCATGGACGGATTGGACCGAAGGGTCTGTTTCCATGCTGTACATCTCTATGACTATGACTCTATCTATAAATAGCACACCTGATCCATGGTGCAAGTCACTTCCTGTTACTGCAACAGTTTGATTTCTGTTGTTTTGTAGCTTTGTTGGTTGTTCTTTGCTGTTAATGGATTTACAATCTATCTGGCAACAGCAATAATGAAACCATCAAATCTCAAATAAAGTCAGTAATGTGTGAAATTAAGAAGCCACATTGTGAGCTGACAGTGATCTAGGTTTTAATTGCATCCCAACTATATTCGCCACAGGGAGAGGACATGTTCTGGTGTGAAGGAGAAACTGCTGAATTGCTGCAACTAATTTCTGCCTTGCTGCAATCAGCTGCCAAGTTTATGGTCTTTGAAAGGGGAAATAAATGGTGGAAAATCAAAGCATTTATTTGCTTCCATGGTTTCTGTCAAGATCGTCTATTTAATTGGCACTCAGAGGGATGTTTAGGAAGCGTGAAGTAAAGATTGTGCTTAAATTTGTAGTTGCAAACAATGAAGCTGAACTGGACCTTTATGGATGGTTCATCTCTCTGGTACACTATCCATCCTTAACTGGAACTCTCCAACCCCAGCAATATGCTTGTAAATCTTTACTGCACCTTTTCAAGCTTAATAGTATCTCTTTCATAGTAGGGAGACCAGAACTGAACACAGTATTCCAAATGTGGCCTAAACAACATCTGCATAATGAATAATAAAATTCTCTTGTACACATTTAACAAATTCCTTGCCATCCAAGTCCTTAACACTATGGCTGACCCAGTCTATGTTTGGAAAGTTAAAATTCCCTACCATTACAACCCTATTATTCTCACAGATATCTGAGATCTCCTTACAAATGTGTTTCTCAATTTCCCGCTGACTACTGGGGGCCTTCAGTACATCCTAGTAAGCGATCATCCCTTTCTTATTTCTCAGTTCTACCCAAATAATTTTACTGGATATACTCTCGGGAATATGGTCCCTCTAGTACAGCTGTAATGTTATCTCAAACCAAAACCACTCCCTTCTTCTCTTGCCATCTTTCTATCCTTCCTGGAACATTAAGCTGCCAGACTGCCGTTCCCTGAGCCACATTTCTGTAATTGCTATGATATCCCAGTCCCATGTTCCCAACTATGCCCTGAGTTCATCTGCCTTACCTGTCAGGCCTCTTGCATTTTAGCTTATCAGTTTTACCTCATTCTCTGCCTTGCTCTTGCTACCTTGACTACTTGACTTGCTCGTCCTCTCAACTGAACCAGTCTCAGACTCACCTTTTTTTCTGACTATCTCTTTCGGTCCCAGCCTCTTAATGGTTAAAGCCTCTGGAGTAGTGCTAAATCTCTCACCAGGATATTGGTCCTCTTCCAATCCAGATGCAAACTGTCCTTCTGAAACAGGTCACTTCTATCCCAGAAGAGATTTCAATGATCTAAACATGTGAAAGCCTGCCCTTTGCACCAGTTTCTCAGCTACACCTTCATCTGGTCTATTCTCCTTGTCCTACTCTCACTAGCAAGTGTCACTGCGAGAAATCCAGATGTTATTATCTTTGAGGATCTTTTTAAGCTCCTGCCAAGTTTCACATATTCTCCCTTAAGAACCTAGTCACTTCCCATGTTGATTCCACTGTGTACAATGACCTTCTGCTGGTCATGCTCCCTTTTGAGAATACTTTGTACCCTCTCCAAGACATCTTTGATCCTGGCATCAGGCAGGCAACACATTATTCTGTTATCATGTTGTTGGCCACAGAAACGTCTATCTGCGCTCCCAACTAGATAGTGTTGCAAAATAAAAAGAGGACATAGATTTAAAGTGAGGTGCAAATGAAACAAGTGAGGTGAGAAAAATATTTATTCCACAGTGAGTATTTATAGAGTCAGACAGAATAGAAACAGACCCATCAGTCCAATTTGCCTGTGCTGCCCAGAGATCCCAATCTGATCTCGTCCTATTTGCCAGCAATTGGCCCACATCCCTGTAAATTCTGCCTATTCATATACCTATTTCTGCAGTGGTCATGAAAGCCAGGAAGATGTACTGTGCAGGATCCTTCCTTTATTCGTCCACAGCCACCACTGTGGTTAATTAGTTAATTGTGAATCAACAATAACACTACCTACTGTATGCATTTGTTATTCAGTGGTACCTACACAATCAGACTTTGTCATCTCCTACAGCACAGACCCACAAGCAAAAACACATTTCTGACTGAACTCCAATCCTCATGTTCCAGAATGTGGAGCAACCACAGCATCCGAGCTTCATGACTCACTGGTTTCTTCCATTTATGCCAAGTCATTGGTTATTAACAATTCACTCATCCCCCTCTGCCTGCAACAAAATCAAAACAGTTGTTTGGTCACCTAAAATACTATCTGTACTACACCCATGGTCACTATGCTTCAGGCTCACCCTGTCCTATTAACCAATCAACTCCTGTCTCCAATCTCTTTCCCATCATTTTGACCCTGCATGCATATTTTGAACATTTTTGTTGGTCTTCTGCTAAATATTAATAGGTATTTTATAGTGAACTTGATCTCTGAGCTCAGAGATAGGGACACTTCAGCCCTGAGACAAATGTTAATATAGCAAGTAGTTAAGCAAGTGTTTGAGGGTTAATTGACAGGTTAAATATTAAAGGGCGACAGGTGGAACAGTCTCTTGGTTTTTGGTTCATCATCTGGCTTGGACTAACATTGCTATTGGTAGTAGGGAATGACTGTATAAATGTGAGGCTTGCAAACGAAAAGTTTTCTTTTCATATAGAAACTTGATTTTAGAGTATCTTTGGAGAAGAATGGCTGAATCCAAATGCAAAGAATTAATATGTGACTTCCTGTTGAAGCTGAACCTTATGATTGATGGGAAAATCAAATGTATATGTGGAAGGGGTTGTTTCTTTACGAAGAAGACAACAAAGTCTGGTCCTGGTATTGTTGTTTACTGCTACAAGCACGATCAGGTGTAATATATTTTCAATTAGACATGGGTGGATGGCTTGAAACTTATATTAATTTATAAGAAAAATGACACTAAAGCAATATGAAGCTTATCCAGATTCTGAATTTAGGAAAGCAAGATATTCTAAATAAGAATGCATAATGGGATTTAATAGAATATATGTAAGATTGCAAAAAACCTACACATTTCTAATTCTGTATTTATCTTTAAACTGGACAATGCTGAATTTGTATAGACTTCTAGAATTGCCTCGAGTTAAGTTTTCAGTAAGAAACATGCTTTCTGAACAGATGTCAGAAGCGTGTGTGTGATCTGCAAACAAGTCGAAGTAAAGAATCTACACACTTCAACACTGGCACGCTGACAATTAAAATGTTCTCACACAATTTGAGGATGTAGTACATACAACTCCACCTAATGGGACAAACAATATCCAACAATTCAGGACAGCTTTTCAGGAAGAAATTTCCTAGCTCAGAGATCAAGGATACTATGAAGAACAAAAGAAAAATCCCCGTTCTGAAGAACTAAGATACTATTTTGTTTTGAAAAACATTAGTACACCTTCAAAAGGATATCTGACCTCTGAAGCAAATGCATGTGATTAATGGTCTCCAACAGACCAATGCTTGTTTTCAGCAGGAACTACTTTTGGCAATGATATTGGGTGAGGAGAAGCTTGGAGGGAGATATTGTAAAGCGTCTGAAAGGGTTCATGTTTAATTCATTAGGGTCTTTCAGCACTACTTAGAGTCCTTGAGCTATGCAGCATGAAACCAATCCTTCGTTCGAAATTGTCGATGCCAACCATCTAGCCTAAATTAGTCTCATTTGAGAGCATTTGGCTGTATCCCTCTTAATCTTTCCTATTCTTATACCCATTCCGATGCCTTTTAAATCTTGTAATTGTACTGGTCTTCGTCACTTCCTCAGGCAGCTCATTCCAGACGTGCACCACCCTCTGCATGAAAAAGTTGCTCCTTCGGACCCTTTTAAATCTTTCCCCTCTCGCACCTTAAACCTATCCCATCTAGGTTTGGACCCTGCTACCCTGGGGAAAAGATGCTGAAACTCGTTGGCAGGAATCCTAGTAATTTGTCTGCTTCGTGAGTTAAGTAGCTTGCATTTTTATATGAAACTTTGAAGTCCATCTCTGTCCTGCTCAGCAAAGCTAGAAAAAGAACATAATCCTCCCTCTGCTGAGCTCAGTCTCATTATTTAGTCCATATGGGCTGCCATTGCCTGGAATGATGCTTGAGATAAAACATTTGGACAGGAGGAATTTCTTTCTCCAAATACCTTCTTAAACAGAATTCAGATACTAACAAGGCCTTAATGGAAAAGAGACTGAACATCGGCAGGTTGGTCTTGAGAGTGTTACTGGCTGAATATTTGCTGAGTGAATGTAGTGTAACAAATAATGTGTAGATCCCTTGCTCAAATAAAACCAGTTCCTTCACTATTCCAAATACTCACCTTTTTTGGGCCTTAAATATCCCTAATTCTTTTGGAATAGTTTTCCTCCTCTTCTACTATGTTTCAAATTATTGTTGCATTATTTTGTACTATGGTGCAGTTTTTTCTGCTGAAGTGGAATTCTGTACCTCCGAGGCAATTATGTCGTTATTTAGTTATTCAGAGAACATTATGATTTTTTTTCCCCTGGGATCTTTAAAAATTTTGAAGTGCATAACAATTTTGGCTCTGGGCAAAGTATACCCAGCAATAAATAAATGGAATTTCCCCTTTTTACAAGAGTTTTCATCTCGAAGTTGTGTAATGTTTGGAATGTGATGCTTGGGGCATGTTGATGTACTATTTCGAAGTTCCTAATTTTCCTTTAAGGGAACTAGCCTTAAAGAATCAGAGACATTGTAATTGCATTGACGCACTGAAGCAAACTTTTGCCCTAACTTGGGAAAACTCGACCAACTCACTTTTGTGTCTTTTTGCTCAGTGGTGTATTTGTTTGTAGTGTATTTTGTGGATTATGATGGAGTGGACGAAGAATGTTGCTTGGTAGGTGGGCCAGTTAGAGACCGGGTTTTGTTTGTCTACATAATATTGCAGCTCCTAATATTGTTTAAAGGCCACCTTAGCCTCACTTCATGCCCCTTCACCCCTCGGTCCAATTTCCGTGCAACCCCTCTATGCCTCAATGCCATGTCTAGCCCTGCCACATTTCCCCGGGAAACCCATGTCCCCTGCTATTCCCCCATGCCACCTCTGTCCCCATGTAATAGTGTCACATAGTTTTTTTTACAGAAGGAGCCCCTTGGGCCATCAGGTCCACGTCATGAAAAATCCATCCATTCTAATCACATTTTCCAGAACTTGGCCCATAATCTTCTATACTACGCTATTTCAATTGTTCGTCTAAATAGTTCTCAACTGACTTGAGGGTTCCTTACCACCTCACATTTTCTATGCCATCTCATGCCACCTCTATGCCCATGTTTCCTCCAAAGCCACCTGCCTAGTCTGTGCAGTTTTCAAGAATCTCTGCATCATGCGCCATTCTTAGGAGATATGTGATAGTAATAACAGTTACTTTAAAATTACAAACCTCTAACGATCTCTGAAAACCATGAATTCAAACTCACTACCATTGATGTGGGACCAAAATAAAACCTTGAGAAAAGAAAATCCTAATCCTTTAAGCATCTATTAGATTTGTAAACAGACAAGAAATGACACGTAAAAGATTCTGCAACTGTAAATTAATTCAGGTGACATACATATTCCAGAGGGATCCAATAAAGAGATGGATATGGCAAAGGACTTGCAGAAGAACCTTTGAACAAACTGAAATATTCATTGAGTGTTCAGAATGATGGACAAGAAATGAGGCCAATGGATTAGTAAAATGGCATGAAACAGTGGGAATAAGAAAGCTGAGTGAAGATGACGAAAGTAAATCTGGAAATGACCTTACATTAGAAAACGATCACAAACTTGAGAAAGAAACCTCAATACCATAAGAATGAGGATGGAGGAACTTCAGCAGGTCTAGAAATACGAGTATAAGCTGCAGCTTGAATCAATTAGATAAGAAATAAAGGCCACAGAAAAATCAGGAAACAGAACTAAAATCAGAATTCCTCACAATTATGAGAGTTTGATGGCTGCCAACAAGTTTGAGAATACAGTAAATTTGATATTCGGACAGAGTTTGCCCTTTATTCTGAGGCATTATTATGGCCACCAACTTTGTCATGTTAGGGTATTTGTACTGAAAATGTTCTTTCAGGTTGGAGGGGAATGAATTGTTAGGGTTTTCAAGGATGACTGGATGAGATGGATGTTAGTGGATTCACCCACAGCTGGAAGGGAATCTATTGAAATTGTGTTCTTTGGTCATATATATTCAAGGGTCATGGAAGTGGCATTTGTAAATTAATTCAGGTGACATACATTTTCCAGAGGGACCAATAAATAGATGGATGTGGCAGTTAGAGGACTTGCAGAGAAAGATATGACTGACACTGCCTGAAGAGGCAATAGGTTCAGAAGGAAAATAAAAATACTAAACAAATGCATCTACAGCTTGAATAATGCTTCCAGAGAACAGAAGGATGCTTGGTGGAGTGCAGGCCTGTGACTAGTGGAGTGCCTCAGGGTTTGGTGCTGGGCCCATTGCTGCTGGTTATCTACGTCAATGATTTGGATGAGAAATTACAAGGCATGATTAGTGAGTTTGCAGATTATACCAAAATAGGCGGTATCATGGACAGTGAGGAAAGTTATCAGAAATTGCAACAGGAATTTGATCATCTGAGGAAGTGGGCTGAGAAATGACAAATAGTGTTCAATATAGATAACTGTGAGGCGTTGCATTTTGTAAAGTAAAATCAAGGTAAGAGTTTCATGGTAAATGATCGGGCCTTAAGGAGTGTAGTGCAACAGAGGGATCGTGGAGTACAGGTGTATGGTTCTCTGAAAGTGGAGTCACAGGTCCACAGAGCAGTGAAGGAGGTTTTTGGCCACAATGACCTTCATCAGTTCAGGAACTGAGTATAGAAGTTGAGAGGTTATGTTGCAGTCACACAGGACTTTGGTGAGGCCGTACTTGGAGTACCGTATTCAATTTTGGTCACCTTGCTATCAGAAGGATGCTATTAAACTGGAAAGAATGCAGAAGAAATTTACAAGGATATTGGGACTGATGGGACTGAGTGAAAGGAAGAGGTTGTACAAGCTAGGAATTTTTCTTTGCAGTGGAGGAAACTGAGGAGGGATCTTTTAGAAGTTTCTAAGATCATGAGAGGCATGGATTGGGTGAATGCACTCAGTCTTTTTCTCAGGGTTGGGGAATCGATGAGCGGACATTGGTTTAAGTTCAGAGGGGAAAGAATAAATGGGAATCTGAGGGACAACTTTTATGCACAGAGGATGGCAATCAAATGCCAGCAGATGTGGTTAAGGTGGGTACATGAACAATATTTAAAAGGTGTTTAGACAAATACATGGATAGGAAATGTTTAGAAAAACATGGGCCAAGTGCAGGGAAATGGGGTTAGCGTGGATGGACATTTTAGCCAGCATGGACTAGGTTGGACCAAAGGAACTGTCTCTGTGCTTTAGGACACTATGACTTCTTTACCCCCACTTAAAAAATGAACCATCAATTTGCAAAGATGGCTTCATTTTTAAAAACCTTTAGTCTTACATTATTAGACAGTACAATACATATGTCATGTTGACTGTAATCACTTTCCACAATTATAGTCCACGTGTTTTTTTCCCACCACCAAACGCCTCCATCTTCTTTCATCAAAGTCGTGACAATGTGTCAGTAATTACCTTCTCTCATCCTGCCATGCGTATAATTTTCAAATTGAATTGCTGCAATAATAAGTTCCACTCGAATAGTCTGGAAATTTTATCCTTAAATTTTCCAAACACTTTTAATGTGTTACAATCAGTATATACAATTGTGTCAGTCATATCACTGGCAATATAAATGTTAAAATGTTCCAATGCTAACACCAAGCTCAAGGTCTCTTTCCGAATCATGGAATGTTTTTGAGTTCATGATTTTCAGTTTTCTGGAAAAATACCCAATAAGTCTTTCTATCTTCTTGTCTTCTTGCAAGAATACAGCACTGACACCCACATCACTCGCATCGATAGCCACCGTGAATGGATTTACGTAATTAGTTGTGGCTAATACTCGGGCAGTGGTTAACACTGCTTTCAGATTGTCAAATGCCTTTTGACAGTCCTCCATCCATCAAAGTTTTCTGCACTTCTTCAAGTCAGTCAGTGAAGCAACCACACTACTGCAATTTGGTCCAAACATCCAATTAAAAACCACTCAGGTGACTCATAGTGCTTTCCTCTTCGATGGTACGGTATTCCAATGTGTGACTAAAAATCACCAGATTGTCAAATGTACTCCACAGGATTGGGTAATCTTGAAATCACTTTATGAGTTAGTCTTTGAAATGTGGCTGGTGCATTTTTTCACATCAAATGGCATGACTTTAAACTGGTACAGACCATTTTGTGTCACAAAAGCCAAACTTTCCTTTGATTTTTCTTAGTTGGTCTAATATTGAAATGTAAGTTGTTTTCCCATCTTCTCAATACAGTCTTCCAAATGTGGAATTTGGTATGAATCAAATTTTGTAACTGGACTTTGTGATAGTCCACACATAATTGTTGGGGATCACCTGGTTTTGGCACTATAAGTATGAATGAGCTTCATTTGCTGCAACTCACTTTCATTATATTGCCTTTGGGCATGTGTTCAATCTCTTTGTGAACCTGTGCCAACTTTAGAAGGTTAAATCTTTAAAGATGTTACTTAACTGGATCAGCATATCTACGTCATGTGTAATCAAGTTCATACTTCCCAGCTTATTCTCACCTATGATTATAATCATTCTTTCAGGCCATTTTG
This sequence comes from Chiloscyllium plagiosum, assembly GCF_037043375.1. NCBI lineage: Eukaryota > Metazoa > Chordata > Chondrichthyes > Orectolobiformes > Hemiscylliidae > Chiloscyllium > Chiloscyllium plagiosum. The sequence continues at coordinate 42,614,520 of NW_028270172.1, read as the reverse complement.
TTTTTACTTTGAAAAGTGACTCAGTAATTTATCTCAATTTTGGAGAACTTCAACATTGTCCAATTTAATTTGAGGAATGTTAAATTCAGAATCACCTGAGCTTGATTCTTTACTCTGTATTGTATTTAGTAACGTATTCTTTTTTTGCTTTCCTTCCCTATCAAAATATTTTTTGAGCATAGTCACATGTCACACTCTGAGATTTCTTTCTCTCTGGCCTTCTTATCAAATAGTCCACCTCACTCAATTTCCTTTCAATTTGATAAGCTCACTAAACTTTGCTTTTAAAGGTTAAACTAACACTGGAAGTGTTATCTCTGTTAGTAAAATTGCAACTTTTTAATTTCTTATCTGTTTCCTGTTTCATCACCTACCTAGCCAACTCACCCATTTGATGTAAACTCTCTCTAAAATTTGACACATAATCCAAATGAGTGGTTTCTGAACTCTAACTCACCAATTTTCCCCTTAATTAATTTCAGTGGTCCTCTCACCTCATGCCCAAAAGACTAATTCAAATGGACTAAATTTAGTTGATTCATTAGGTGCATCCATAATTACAAAAAGTACATACAGAATTTCTGTATCCCAATCCTGTGGATAACCTTAACTATAAGCCCTCAACATGGTTTTTAAAGTTTGATGCTACCATTTGAATGTTCCCTGCAATTATGGATGGTATGTAGTGGACTTCAGTTGTTTTATTTTCAAGCTATCCGTAACTTCCTGGTATAATTTTCATGTAAAATTTGACCTTAGGTCTGATTGAATCTCTGTGGTTAGCCCATACCTAGTTAAATAAAGATTGAGTAATGCATCCACAGTCCTTTAAACTATGATAGGCATAATGAAATAGTCTTTGGAAATCTAGTAGACACACCCATTATGGTCAACAAATACTTATTCCCATTACTTTGGTTTAGGAAGGGGCCCTACCAAATCAATTGAGACCCTTGTAAAAGGTTCCTCAAATGTAAGAATGGATATTAGGGGTACTGGTTTTATCACTGCTTGAGGGCGTTTCCAATTACCTGACACATATGACATGGATAAAGTGTATGCCTGGAACCGAACATTTCTCTACCTCCTACCAACTTTGTTTAGATCAACAATACTGACATGACCACCAGCCATTTCATGTCTTCGGCCATTTTCTCTAATTAAATGAAAAAGCCTTCTCCATCCTTCTCATTGAATGATTATGCAACGCTTGGATATATTTAAACAGATCCCCACTAGGCCTTTGGCTATGATTGGCCTCCTCACTGCTCCTATTTTTCACCTCAGTTTCTGTCATTTTAAATCACTTTTGAGTTTTCAGTTCCAACCTCAGAAGTTCAAAACCTCTTTTTCTCCCTTGCTTCTGCTTTTAATTGGAATTCAAACTTATCATTTCCTCTTTTCTTTCTTTATGTTCTACCAAAGCTATTTTTGCCTTTTCTTTGGCCCTTGCCATTGCCTCTAATTCAAGCTGCTTCTTCTGCAATAGAATTTTAGCCATTTCCAAAGAAATATATATATATATAAATAGTGCAAGATTGCCACAATTATCTCCCCTTTCCTTACAGACACAAGCAATCCTAACTCCAGTTGTTTGGCAATTCAAAATGCTATGCCTTACTTAATTTTTGTAAAATTCCCGAAGTGATTTCCTCCACCTCCAGGAAATTCTTAGTGGCTGAAGGAGGCATTATTACACAAGGCACACCCAATTTCACCAACCACATGCTCTCCCTAAAATAAAAATAAACACTCACTGCCTTTAAGTTCAACAATCCTAAACCCAAGCTGGAATTGGAGATTTTGATCGCAACAGAACCTCCAATTTGTTATGGACCAGACCAAACTTTCTCAAAATATATTAAGAAGATAGCTTAAGCCCTAACTTGTTTTTTGTTTTATAGGCAAATGCTGGGCATTGTTTTCTGAATGCTGTTTGATTAGTCAGACTACCAGATTTGAAGCAAAATGCAATTTATGCATACTTAATAGTAAAAGTACAACAAAAGAAAGAATAAATTGGAATAATAACTCCAATGGAAAATGTAACAGAATAGTGGATTATTTATAGAGTCATAGAGTTGTATAGCATAGTAACAGACCCTTCAGTCCAACTCATCCAGCTGACCAGATATCCCAAATTAATCTAGTCCCAATTCATGTACCCATCCAAAATGCTGTAATTGTAACAGCATCCACCGCTTCCATATACACACCACTCTCTGCAAGAAAAAGTTGCCCCTTTGATCCTTTTTAAATCTTTCGCCTCTGACTTTAAACCTATATCCTCTACTTTGGACTCCCCTACTCTGGGGAAAAAAGATCTTGGCTATTCGACCTATCCATACCACTCATGATTTTATAAACCTCTGTAAGGTCACCCCTCAGCCTTTGATACTCCAACTAAAATAGCACAGCCTGTTCAGCCTCTCCCTATAGCTCAAGCCCTCCAACCCTGGCAACATCCTTGTAAATCTTTTCTGAACCCTTTCAAGTTTCACAACATCATTCCTATGGCAGAGACACAGTATTCAAAAAGTGGCCTCACCAATACCTGTATAGCCGCAACTTGTCATCCCAACTCCTATACTAAATACACTGACCAATAAAGGCGAGCATACCAAATGCTTTCTCCACTAGCCTGCTTACCTGCACCTCAAGCTTTCTTTGTTCAAGAACACTCCCCAGGACCCTGCCCAGATTTGCCTTACCAAAATGCAACATTTCACATTTATTAATTTAAACTCCATCTGCCACTCCTTGGCCCATCTGATCAAGGTTCCAGTGTATTCAAATCATTATATAAATGACAAAAAGCATCAATCCTTGTGGCTCACCACTAGTCACAGGCCTCTGGTCCAAAACAAATTCTCCACCATCAACGTCTATCTCCTACATTCAAGCCAATTTTATATGCAAATAGCTAGCCCTCTCTAGATTCCATGTAATCTAACCTTGCCAACCTGTCTACCATGTCAAACCTTGTTGAGTGCCTTGTTGAAGTCCATATTGACAACGTCCACCACTCTGCCTTCACCAATCTTCTTTCTCACTTCTTCAGGAAACTCAATCAAGTTAATGAGATGCCATTCCACACGCACAAAACCATGTTGACTATTCCTAATCAGTCCTTGCCTTTCTAAATACATGTAAATCCTGTCCTTCAGAATACCCTACGTAATCTGACCCATTACTAACATCAGGCTAAGTGGTCTACGGTTCCTGGCTTTTCCTTCTGACCTTTCTTGAATAATGGCACCACAATAGCTAACCTCCAGTTTTACAGCACCTCACCCATGGCTATTCATGATGAAAATATCTCAGCAAGGGGCCCAGCAATCACTTCCCTAGTTTCCCTCAAAGGTCTGGGGATTTATTCATTTTATGTGTTGTAAAACATCCATTATCTGTCATATGGATACTTTTCAAAATATTTATTTCTCCAAGTTCTTTAGCTTCCATATTCTTCTCCACAGTAAATACTGTTATGAAATGCATGTTTAGTATCTCAGCCATTTCCTGCAGTTCCACACATAGATAGCCTTTTTGATCTTTAAGAGGCCCTGCACTCTCCTTCTTTACTCTTTTGCCCTTACTACATTTATGGAATCTCTTTGAATTCTTCTTAACGCTGTGTGCCAAGTCTATCCCATGTCCCCTTTCTGCTGTCCTGATTTCCCTCTTGACTATATTCCTTCTGCCTTTATACTTCTGCCGTTATAACTGTCTATATCTGTTATCTGCCCTCTTTTCCTTGACCAGAACCTCATTTTGTAGTGTCATACAGCACAGAAATAGATCCTTCGGTCCAACCAGTCCATGCTGAACATAATCCCAAATGAAACTAGTCCCACCTGCCTGCTGCTATTCCATATCACTCCAAACCTTGCCTCTTCATGTATTTATCTAAGTGACTTTCAAATGTTGTAAGGTGCCCATATTCACCACTTACTCAGGAAGTTCATTCCAAATACGAACCTCCCTCTCATTTCGAAGCTCAGCCATATCCTCCACCATCTTTTTGGTCCTTAATTGGTGAAAAATCCCTTTGAATAAATTCTTCCGACCCGCAAATTACTAAGAGCGCTCTTGTGTTTCCTCTAAGACATCAGAACATTAGTTCTGATCCACACTTTGTCCTGTGTGTTTCATATTTCAGTTCCTCTGTTATTTGTATTCAGTTTGGTTTTCTACTGAACAATGAGTCTAACATTTATCACACTATAACTCATAAAGTCATACATCATGGAAACTGACATTTCGGTCCAACCAGTCCATGCAGAACATTATCCCAAACTAATCTACTCCTCACCTGCATGCTTCTTGCCCATATCCCTCAAAACCTTTCCTGTTCATGCGCTTATCTAAGTGTCATTTAAATACTCTAACCATGCCCACATCCACCACTTCCTCAGGAAGTTCATTCCATGCACAAACCACCCTCTGTAAAATAGAAATTGTCCCTCCTGCCCTTTTAAAATACCACTCATCTTAAGAATATGTCTTCGAGTCTTGAAGCCTCCCATCCTATGGAAGGGCCACCTAGTATTTACCCCTCATGATTTTATAAACCTCTATAAGGTCACTCTCAATCTTACACGGTCTAGTGAAACAAGTCTCAGCCTATCCAGCCTTTCTTTACAACTCAAACCCTCCCTCCTGGCAACATCTTTGTAAATCTTTTCTGAACCCTCTCCAGTTTAATAATGCCCTTCTATAACAAGACAACCCGAACTGCACATAGTGCTCCAGATAAGGCCTCACCAACGTCCTGTACAAGCTCAATGTGACTTCCCATCTCCTATATTCAAAGGACCGAGCAATGAAGACAAACATGCTAAACACCTTTTTATTTCCCTTTCTAAAGGTGATGCAAACTCAAAGAATTGTGTACATGAACGCCTACATCCCTCTGTTCTACAAACTACCCAAGGTCCTACTATTAATATAAAGTCCTGCTCTATTTGTTGTACCAAAATTTTGTTGTACCTCACATTTATCCAGATTGAACTCCACCTGCCATTTTTAAGCCCATTGACTCATTTGACCAAGATCCCTTTGTAATCTTAAACTGTTTTTCCCGCTATTATTCCACCAATTTTGGAGTCATCCACAAACTTACTAACCATGCCTTCTATTTTCTCATCCAAATCCTTTGTATTAATGACAAACAAAAGAGGACCCAGAACCAATCCCTGTGGAACATCGCAGGTGACACACCTCCAGTTCAAAAAGTAACCCTCCACCATCACTCTGTCACCTACCATTAAGTAAATTATATATCCAATTGACAAGCTCACCCTGAATCTCATCTGACTTAAATTTACTAATTAGTCTACCATGCAAAACCTTGTCAAAGGCTGTACTACGATCCAAGTAAACAATGTATATTGCTCTTACCTCATCCATCTTTTTGGTAACTTCCTCAAAAAAACTCACTTGAGTTTGTGAGTCATGATATTCCTTGCACATAACCATGTTGACTATTCCTAAGTGTTGGAGCTGAAAAGTGTGGCGCTGGAAAAGCACAGCAGGTCAGGCAGCATCTGAGGAGCAGGAGATGTTTCGGGCACAAGCCCTTCGTCAGTTACCGGGAGGGCAAAGGGCACTGAGGGATAAATAGGCAGGTGGGGCTGGGGGGAAGATAGGCGGGAAGGCACTAGGTGGATGCAGGTGAGAGATAATTGGAATAGATCAATGGGGAGGGTGGAGCAGTTAGGTGGAAAAGAAGATGTACAGCTAAGACAGGTCAAGAGGGTGGTGATGAGGTGGAAGGTTGGATCTGGGATGAGGTGGGGGAGGCAGACTTTGAAACTGGTGAAGTCAGTGTTGATGCCGTATGGTTGTCAGATCAATTTTTGCTTCTCTAAATGTTAAGACATCCTATCTTTTAGAATCACCTCCTACAATTTACCCAAACCGAATTCAGGTTCACAGGTTTTTCTTTACAACTCCTCTCACACAAAGGCACAACATTAGCCATCCTCCAGTCATCAGGCACCTCACCCGTAGTTATAGATGATGCAAATATTTCTACAAGGGGCTTTCAATTCCCTCCATTACTTCCCACAGCATTCTAACCTGTAAGACCTCTTGCATTGAAATGATTGCAATTTAGTTCTTTACAGTAACTACATTCTCTGACTTTCTCGTGTTTTCTTTTCTAATTGACTTGGTCTTTTCATATTGAGAACCTTTCCCATCAATCTGTGTATTTTCACTGCTGCTTAGAATTCCTCCATAACCCCCTCACCCCACCCAAAAAAAGCAGGATTAAATCTCCCTTAATGAAACAAGGAAATCTACTACTGTGGTGCTCTGTCATTATTAGCGGGTGCTTGAAGTGTATTCCTTTGTCTCCACAGCTAAGCCAAAGCCCCAAGGGCAGTTTCACAACTCAGCAATACCAAAGCCACACAAGGAACAGGTCAGACAGAGAAGCACCACCAAGGGCATTGCTCCCAAAACAAGACAATGGAAGCACCTCACCACTTCAGAGGAGACATTAGCAACTACCTGTGAAGAGGAATGGAAGCTCCAAACCCATCGATACTGTCAGGATATTGCTTTGTGTAGAGAATCAAGACATTCCTCTGATAACCGTTTTCAGATTAGCATCACTGTAACTAGATTACTCCATTTCCAGATACGTTGTGATTTCCCCATTTCTAATTAGCCTAATTGTACAGGATTATTATAAAAACTGGCTTCTTTCTCAGCTCAAGGAAGAGAAATTCTGATCTACCTGTACAGACTGTCAGTTCGGTGTCAGCTTAGTCAATTTATCTTCCAGCCATATCACTTGTAAGAAACAGCATATCAATTTCACCCGATCTGGTTTGTGTGGTCTCTACTTTATAGGACAAATTTCTCTGACAGCAGCCTACATAGAAATCATTCCTGATATTCAATAACTGACTACACCTTCTAATTTTGTTAGAACAATGCCCAGAGCTGAATATTTATTTGATAGAGGAATAGCCACAGAGATTTTTGAACTAATGTCTTACCTTTCCTGACAGTCAACTTTCTATTGAACTGTCATATTATCACTTTTCTAAATCTACTAGCCATCTCACAGTGTGCCTCTTATATGTCCTCATTAACATTAAGCCGTAAAAGAAGCAACTTTCAATAATAATTCTATGTTTAAACTACCTTCCATTACATACAGAAAGTAATGTTAAAATGCAAAAACATTTTTTAAAAAATCAAAAATATAATTTTTAAATAAAATCAACCATGCTAATTAACTTAAGGTGAGAGGGGAAAGAAATAAAAGAGACCCATGGGGCAACATTTTCACTCAGAGGGTGGTACATGTATGGAATGAGCTGCCAGAGAACGTGGTGGACGCTGGTACAATTGCAACATTTAAAGGGTTTGGAGGGATATAGGCCAGGTGCTGGTAGGTGGGACTAGATTGGGTTGGGATATGTGGTTAGCGCGGACAGGTTGGACCAAAGGGTCTGTTTCCATGCTGTGCATCTCTATGACCCTATGAATCTAAACAACTCATCTTCAACAAATTTCTCTGGTTTAAAAAAATCTTCTCCAGAGCCAATCATGCGTAGGACTGCCCAAAATAAGACGCGACTCTGTCTAAAAAATACTGTTCAGCCACTCAAAAAATCCTTTTAAAATGTTAAAAAACTGCTTAAAATGTATATGGTTTTTTAAAGCTTCTAAAATTAGAATAAAGAAACCTTCAGCCATTCACTACAGCTCTTTGAAAGGCTTGTTTTTCAACAAAGGTCCATTTGAAAAAAAAACTCTTCTTGTTTGTTTTAATGTTAAAGAAACTAAATAAACAAAAATCTTTTACTGGTGAAACATAATAACTGTATTTCTCTAGTCATCCAACATTTCCTACACCTACCAGCCTTGCCTTCACACTAACAGGAACATCCTTTCTCCAGACTCTCATTCTCTCATTTTGAAGGCCTCCCATTTTTCAACCATACCTTTACCTCTGAATACGCTCTCCTAATAAACCTTTGGAAGTTCTTGCCTAATATCGTCAAAATTGCCCTTACTTCAATTTAGAACTTTAACTTTTAAGATCAAGTATTTAACTACTAAAGAGCAGCTGTGCCGATATAGTATAATTCTATAAACACACCCTTGTAAAGTCAAATTTAGTAAAATAGATTGTCTCATGGGCAAATGTCCAGTCCAGGAGGGGAAAAAAACATCGAGAAAACACTGTGTGAGAGTGAGTAGTGGGGAGAGATGTACTGCAGCTCCCAAACCCAGTTTCACGACCCAGCAATTGCTACTGAAAAACTAAAACTCAAACTCTGGGCTCTAAGGGGGTTCACCCCATCCAATCAGGCTGCTTCTCCTGTTCCAACTTTGAAAAAAAAACACCCAAAACCTCAGAAACTGTTTCCTTTATGAGCTTTCAAGCAGACTGATTATCACCTCTGTCTCAACCTTTCTTCATTTAATAAAAAAGCTGAACAAAATACAGCTCTTAAAGCCATAGTATCATCACAACAGGGGCAGCATGGTGGCTCAGTGGTTAGTGCTGCTACCTTTCAACACCAGGAATCCACGTTTGATTCCAGCCTTGGGTGACTGTGTGGAATTTGCACAGGATTTTAGCATTGCTAGCCAGGCAGCATTTATTGCTCATCCCTAATTGCCCAGAGGGCAGTTAAGAGTCAACCACATTGCTGTGGGTCTGGAGTCACATGCAGGCCAGACCAGGTAAGGATGGCAGTTGCCTTCCCTAAATATTTTTCAAATGTTACTTGCATATTCTCAAATTTTCATACAATAAACCTTTACAACTTTCTGTTGTACATCTCCAGTTGATTAGATTTCCTACAGTGTGGAAACAAGCCCTTTAGCCCACACCAACCTTCTAAAGAGTAACCCATCCAGACCTCTGACTAATGTACCTAACACTATGGGCAACTTAGCATGGCCAATTCACATGAACTGCACATCATTGTGACTGTAGGAGGAAACCAGAGCACCCAGAGAAAACCCACACCAGGAGAATGTGTAAACTCCACACAGACAGTCACCTGAGGCTGGAATCAAACCGAGGACCCTGGTGCTGTAAGGCAGCAGTGCTAACCACTGAGCCACCCTTTCTTTCCTCTCTTAAAAGCCATCAAATCCAAAATCTAATATGGTCTTAGTCTCAGGGTTGCCTGTTCTGAAATACTGTACCTTTAACAATTTCACCAATGATTTATACTGGATGTGATTTGAGTTTATTATGTTAGTGTGCTATTAACATATAATCTTTGAACACATTATCAGCAGTGCTGTTGGAATGTACTAGAATTTGTGGATTATTTGTCAAATTTGAGCTGTTATGTAATGTCCTTCTTGACAAGCTTTTTATGGCTTAAAATATACTTTTGGGAAATAAATTCATCCTTTATCCTTGATTTTATTTGGTGTGCCATCACTCTCTATATTAGTGAAGTAATCAAATTGCTATTCTAAATATTCTTAAAAGCTTAATTAAGCACTTTTTAAAGCCCGCATTTTTGCATTGTATTTTGAAGTATTGTAATTTAGATGGTGGGGAGATGGGATCTATGGTGATTAATTGTTGACATTTTTACAGCAAAAGCTCAGTGAAAGATTCGGAAGGTTGGTTGTGTGCAGTTTGAGATATACCTCGAGGTGCAAAGTCCAATATTTTAGTAGATTGGGAATTGCAAGGAAGATGTAAAGCAGAGGATTTGGACAAGGTTAGTGAATGGGCAGTGGCAAATGGAAGATAATGTAAAAAAATGTTAGGTTGTCCATTTTGGTAGGGCAAACAGGTGAACAGAATGTTTATATTAAATGGTAAGCAGTTGGAAAGTTTAGGTGTACAAAGAGGTCTCGGTGTTGTTGTCAATTTGTTACTGAAGCCTAACATGCAGGTTCATTGAGCTATGAGGAAGGCAAATGGCATATTAGCATTTTATTGCAAAAGGATTTGAGTACAGGAAGAGTGAAGTTTTACTTCAGTTGTACAGAAGCTTAGCCACACTACACCTGGATTACAATGATGCAGTTTTGATCTCACCTCTGGAAACATATTGCTATAGAGGGAGTGCAACTAAGGTTCACCTGACTTGTTCCTAGGATGGTGGGAGTACCCAATGGAGAGACATTGGGCAAACCTGGCTGTATTCTCTCGAGTTTGAAAGAATGAGACATGATCTCATTGCAACTTACAAAATGCTTCAAGGGATAGACAGGGTAATTGCAGGTAAAATGTTTCCTCTGGTTTGATGTCTAGAACCAACGGACACAAGTTTAAAATTAAGGGGAATGCCACTGAGAAGAGAATTTTTATTTTTACTGAGAGGGTTGTTAACTTTTGGAATTCTAACTGCTGAGTTGATCTTTATAGCCTATTTGAACAAGGGATCAATAGTGGCGATTCTACAGTCCTCCAGCCCCAAGTCCCCAATCGAGAGAAAATTGAAAGATGATTGCCAATGCCTTTGTAATTACCACACACTCTCTCTTCCTTTCGTATCCTTTGCATCTCACCTGGTCCCCTTGTCTTAATAACTGAAGTACAGACAACTTGTCTGATACTGCCTCCTTATCAATTTTAACTTGCTTGTGACTGAGTTTCCTCCACTGTTACTAAGGCCTGTTAAACATCAGTCTCACAGATAAAGACAGATGCACAGTATTAATTTCAACACCTTTAACGATACTTTCTGCCTCTAAGTATAAATCTTCTCTCTTAGTGCCTAATTAGCCGTATTTTTTTTAAAACACTTCTTTTACTATAGATGTGCTTATAAAAGATATTGGGATTCCTCTTTACATTCACAGCCAGTCATTTTTTTATAATCCCTCCTTGCTTCTCATTCGCTGTCTTGCCTCCTTTCTACACCTTCCATATTCAGCTTGGTTCTCAACTGTATTTACTACCTGACACATACCATTTGGCACTTTGTTTCTTTAACTGAATTTCTATCCCACTATCATCCAGGGAGAACTGGATTATTGTCACTCCTTCCCTTTTTTGAGGGTATGTACCCTGACTGTGCCCAACCATTTCCTCTTTGAAGGTCACCCATTGTTGAACCACTATTTTCCTTCCAACTCTTAGTTTCAGTCTATTCAACATTAACTCCATTTTCATCCAACGTCCCTACTTGTCATTAACCAAAACAAATTTTCCTTCATCCTAAACCTCATACTACAACAATCATGGGTCCCTAAATACTCCCCAATTGTCACATGATCTACTTATCTGACCTAATTGCCAAGAAATCAGACTAGCAGTGACCTCTTATTGGGCTGAATAAATACTCCTGTCGGCAACTGGCCTGAACACAACCAAGGAATGCTTGTCCTTCACAGTCTGTTTAAGCCACCACTGTTGAGGTGATATCCAAGTATTTAAAGTTCCCATTATAACTATGCTATTTGCACCTCACTGTAATTTCCTTGTACATTTTTTCACTATATCTTTCCCACCAGCTATCAGTCTATATATTACAATGAGCAATATAGTTACACCTTTTTTTAATTCCTTAGCTCTAGTCCTGTCCTTGAACCCTTTCAGACATCCTCTTTCTCTAGTACTCTAATATTCATGTACCACAATCATCACCTTTTCTGTTTCTCTTCCTTTCGTAACTTTTCCGAACACCTTAGGAACAGAAATAATTTTAAAATCCAAGCTGCCTTCCGTTTGGCCAAGTCTTTGTTACTACCTCAACATTATAATCTCAGAAAGAAATATGTGTCTGTAACTCCCCAGTTTTATGAACTGGGGAGTTCATGCATTCACATATACCGAAATCTATCCACAATTTTTAGACTTCATTATTTTCTCCATTACTCTGACTCCACCTGTTAATTTACTGATCTCTCTTTTTAATGTTATCTGCCTCTCCTATTATGTCATGCACTTTTTTAGTATTACTTTTTAATATTCTCGTCTGGTTTCCATGTTCCTGCTGAGTGGACTTAAATCTTCCAAATGTACAGCAAAACATTCTCTCTCTCTCTCGCTGTGTGTGTGTGTGTGTGTAAATAACTCAGTCCCGGCTCTGTTCGACCTGTCCAGCTTCAAAAGTGCCATCTTTCCCAGAGCTAGGTCCTGTGTCCCAGGAATCTAAAGCCCTCCATCTTGCACTACCTTTCCAGCCATACATTCACCTGCCTTATCTTCCTCGTTCTGAACTCACTTATAGGTGATACTGGGAGTAATCTGGAGAGTACTAATTCTACAGGTCCTACTGACTCATTTTCTAAATTCAATTGCAAGATCACCTCACCCTTCCCACCTAGTCATTTAGAACCAATGTATGTTCATACAATGGCCTCTGGCTGTTCACCCTCCCTTAGAAGAATATCTTGCGGCTGTTCCATGACATCCCGAACTCTATCATCAGGAAGGCATCAAACCATTCTGGAATCACACTGATAGCCACAGAAACAAGTATCTATTTCGGGAACTAAAGAATCCTGGAATAATAGTAGTGTTCTTCCTCCACTCCAGAACAGCTTAGCTTTTAGATTAGATTAGATTTCCTACAGTGTGGAAACAGGCCCTTCGGCCCAACAAGTCCACACCGACCCTCTGAAGAGTAACCCACCCAGACCCATTTCCGTCTGACAAATGCACCTAACACTATGGGCAATTTAGCATGGCCAATTCACCTGACCTGCACATCTTTGGACTGTGGGAGGAAACTGGAGCACCTAGAGGAAACCCACACAGACAGTTGCCCAAGGCTAGAATTGAACCCAGAACCCAGGCGCTGTTATGCTGCATTCCTCCAAGGATCCATTGCCCTCACCATGATCAAGAATGGAAAACCAATTGGTGAGCAGGATCTCTGGACACTTTCTTATGCTACCTGTCAGTTTCTCGTGAACTGTCTGGTGGATAGGTTCAAGTTCCTGCGCAATATAGCATGGTGACTCTACAATCAGTTAAAGGTTTATTTTTTATTTCAGAACGAATATTATCTGCTTGACAACGAATGCCCACACAAGCTTGAGGAAAAGCACCTCATCTTCCAGTTTGAGATTATAACCACTTTATGTCCAGGCAAGAATAGAGGATGATGATTTATTTTCCTATTTACACCTCCTCCCGACCTTTTTCATATAATTTTCTTTTCCCATTGCTGCTGTTTTTCTCTTTGCTCCATAGTTTTCAGGAAAAATAAAATCAATCCTGCCTTTGACCTATCACAAGCCTCCCCATTTGTTCCATCCTCTCCTCCCCCACTTTCTGCTTAAAGTCTTTTCACGTCATTCCTGGTTTACTGAATGATGACTGATCCAAAACATAGTTAAAAATCACACAACACCAGGTTATAGTCCAACAGGTTTAATTGAAAGCACACTAGCTTTCGGAGCGACGCTCCTTCATTAGGTGATTGTGGAGGGCTCGATCGTAACACAGAATTTATAGCAAAAATTTGCAGTGTGCTGTTTTTCTCACACTCTGGTGATCCTGAACACTTCCATTGTTTTCATTTTAGATTTAGGGCAGAGTCACCACAGCTTCACTAAGTACAGGTCACACCTGACATATCTGTTAGAATTCTTTTGAGGAGGTAACTAGCAAGTTAGACACAGAAGATCCAGCGGATGCGGTCTATGCGGTTTACAGGAAGGCTAGGTTCCACATAGGAAGCTGCTAAATAAGACATGAGTCAATGACACTGGGGCCAAGATACTGGCATGGACAGAGGACTGATCAACTGGGAGAAGGTGCAAAGAGGAGATAAAGGAGTCAATTTCAAGATGGCAGCTGGTGACTAGTTTTACAGGGGTCAGTGTTGGGACCACAATTATTCACAATAGCAATCCGGATGAAGGAACTGAGGGTATTGTTGATAAATTTGCAGAAGAAGATAAATTTGCACAAAGGTAGATGAGAGGGACAGGTAGTGTTGAGGAAGCAGGGAAACTGCAGAAGGTCTTGGACAGGCCAGGAGAATGGGTAAAGAAGGGGTACATGGAGAACAACTTGCGAGAATGAGATAATACAGTTTAGTAGGAAGATTAGAGGTGTTGACCATTTTCTAGATGGGGAAAGTCTTTGGAAATCAAAAGCACAAAGAGACTGGGGACTCTGAGTACAAGATTCTCTTTAGGTTAACATGCAGATTCCATTTGGTAGTTAGGAAAGCAAATGTAATGCTGGCATTCATTTCAAGAACTGAAAATGTGTTGCTTGAAAAGCGCAACAGGTCAGGCAGCATCCAAGGAGCAGGCGAATCGACGTTTCGGGCATGAGCCCTTCTTCATGCCCTTCCTGAAGAAGGGCTCATGACCGAAACGTCGATTCTCCTGCTCCTTGGATGCTGCCTGACCTGCTGCACTTTTCCAGCAACGCATTTTCAGCTCTGATCTCCAGCATCTACAGTCCTCACTTTCTCCTAGATTCATTTCAAGAAGTCTAGAATACCAGAGCAGAAATGTAGTGCTGACGCTTAGGCTGTGGTCAGACTGCATTTGGAATATTGTGTGAGTAGTTTTGGATCTTGTATCAAAGGAAAGATATGCTGATGTTGGAGGGGTCCACAGACAATTTACATGAACGATCCCAGAGATGAAAGGTTTGTCATATGAGGAGCGGTTGAACATCTGGGTCTGTACCTGAGGGAGTTTACAAGCATGGGTTTGGTGATCTCATTGAAATTTATAGATTACCAATAAGCCTGGATAGAATGGATGTGGTGAAGATGTTTGCTCTAGTAGGACAGACTAGGACCTGGGGACACAGCCTCATGGTGAAGGGATGACCCTTTAGAACTGAGATGGGAAGAATTTCTTCCAAGTAAAAATGGTTAATCTGTGGAAGTCATTGTTGCAGATGGATGTGAAGGCCAAGTCATTGAGTGTATTTAAGGTAGCGAGGTTCTTGATTTGCAAAGGGGTCCGAGGTCACTCGGAGAATGGGGCTGAGAGACATAGTCATGATCAAATGATGGAGCAGATTGAATGGACTGAATGGCCTAATTCTGCTCCCATATCTTCTGGTTGTATTTCCAATATCCACAATAATGAGCTTTAGCAAGATGAAAAGCCATGGATATTTTAAATTGCATTTAATTAACATGCTATAAACCTTCTAAGTAAGGGAATCGTTGAAGTGTTAACATGTCTCATGATCCCAGCATTGGGTTGTGCTTTCCAGAGGGATGGAAGATTTATCTATACAAAAGGTGGCATGGTGGCTCAGTGGTTAGCACTGCTGCCTCACAGTGCCTGGGTTCGATTCCTGTCTCGGGCAACTGTCTGTGTGGATTTTTCATGTTCTCCCCATGTCTGCATGGGTTTGCTGTGGTTTCCTCCCACAGTCCAAAGATGTGCAGGTTAGGTGAATTGGCCATGGTGTTAGGTGCATTAGTCAGGTGGTCAATGTAGGAGAATAGGTCTGTTGGGTTGCTCTTCAGAGGGTTGGTGTAGACTTGTTGGCCGAAGGGCCTGTTTCCACACTATAGGGAATCTAATCAAAGTTAGTGTAATCTCTCCAGTTCTGAAGAGCAATCATATCAGATTAAACTTATACTATTACCTTTTCTCTATCTCTCAACAGATGCTGCCAGACTAGCAGAGTTTCTCTGGAATTATCTATATTTGTTTTGGATTTCCAGCATCTGCAGTATTTTGATTTTTATGTAATCTTGTGCAAGATATCCTCCTGCGTCTGCTCATATAATTTCTGTTTACTTTATTACTGATTTTGGAATGGTTATAAATGGCAGACATTTATTCTGCATATTCTGTAGCCAGAGCTAGTCACAATTCTATGATCTGTCAAGAATGTAAGAAATATGAGGAGGATTGAGACATTTGCTCACTCAAGCCTGCTGCATCATTCAAAATGGCTGATCTGCCCCAGCCCTCAACTGGTGTGCCAGCTCTCTCTCCCAACCCAAGCTTTAATAATTATTTTCAGTGATAGCGACTCAGTTGCATGGTCAGCTGGTTTGCAATGCAGTGTGATGTCAATGGCATGGGTTTAATTCCTATTTCAGCTGAATTTAAAATTCATGAAGGACTCTCCTTCTCAATCTCTCCCCTTGATAAAGCTTCCCACCCATCTCTCTCTCATTAGAGACAACGGTAACTTTCCTTCTCACTTTCAGTGTTTAAGCCTCTACAAATGCCTGAAGATATTTCACAGAATCACAGAATTCCTCCAGTACAGATAGAAGCCATTCGGCCCATTCCAGTCTGCGCCAATCTTTGAAAGAGTATCCTGCCCAGACACTCCCCCCGCCATTTTCCGTATTTCCCTTGGCTGACCCATCTGACCTGCACATTCTTTGACACCTTAGAGTTTTTTTTAAACATGGTCTTCCCACCTAAGCTGCACATCTTCGGACATCATTTAAAGACTTCTTTGTTCTTTCTCTCTTTGCTGTTCTCAAGCTTGACAAAAGAGTCTCCCTATTAAAAACGAAAGAACTGCGGATGCTGTAAATCAGAAACAAAAACGGAAGTTGCTGGAAAAGCTCAGCAATTCTGGCAGCATCAGGTCTGAGGAAGGGTTACTGAATCCAAAACGTTAACTTTGATTTCTCTGCACAGATGCTACAAGACCTTCAGAGCTTTTCCAGCAACTTCTGGATTTGCAGAAGTTTTTTTTTAAAGATTAAATTCCCTACAGTGTGGAATCAGGCCCTTCGGCCCAACCAGTCCATACCGACTCTCTGAAGAGTAACCCACCCAGACCTATTTCCCCTCTGACTATAGCACCTAACACTATGGGCAATTGACCTTTGTGACGATGAGAGGAAACCAGAGCACAACCACACAGACATTGGGAGAATGTGCAAACTCCACACAGACAGTTGCCCGAGATAGGAATCGAATCCGGGACCCTGGCGCTGTCAGGCAGCCGTGCTAACCGAAGGTAGCAGTGCTAACCACTGAGCCACCGTGCTGCCCCAATTTATTTTTGTGTGCGCAGCAATAATTATTTATGTCACCTTAACTTTTTCTGTTTACCGCTGGTCGATGCAACTTGGAATTCGCCCTCAAGGGCCCCCTCACCTGAACTAAACTATAATCGCCAAGCAAAGGCTAAAGGCGCGGTTTCAAAGGTATTGCTAGAATTCTGCTCTTCAATCCTCGAGTTTGAAGATTAACAGTTCCCCTTTTTCTCCTGCTTTAGGCAGGAGCTTCAATTGTGTAAATAGTTCAACTGTATCCTAACTTTCAAACATCGCTGTTCATGATCGAGAATCAATGTGTCTCAAAAACCGCGTATTCACATTATCCCTCCGGCTCGCACTGGGGCTTCTCCCACCTTTTTCACGGAGCCAGGACATCACTGTCCCTTGGGAGGGATTTTTGGATTTGTTGAGTAATTAAGGGCAGAATTGTACCGTTTTGCAGATATCCACATTTGGATGTACAGCGGGAATCGAGCCGTTTTTCTCTCAGTCCAGTCCAGCTCAGCCCAGAAACCCTGCCGCAGTTACACACAGACACCACACTCTCACTGAGTGCTGGGCTGTCCTGCCTGCGGGAACTGCTCGCTTCAGCGGGAACAGTGCTCCGGCCTGAAGACATCAGCCACACAGACACGGCGTGAGTATAAACACCGCTCCTGGATTGCATTGGGTGAGGGTATCGCCCCGTTGGGAGAGTGCAGCGACCGCGCTAAGTTCCAGCCTGCGGCGTCTGAACTCGCTGTGTCCGGGATCCAGTGGGAAACCTAGTGCTTCAGTCGATGGGAGGACTTCAGCAAACAGCCTGCACGTTGGTGGAATATGAAGATATGATTTATTTCATTCTTGTCCAATGTACCTAGGTACAAAGTCAAGCCTTTGTGCAGTACAAGCAGAGTATACCATACAAAGTGCATAAGGATAATAGAACAGAGCGAAAAATACAATGTTAAAGCTGTGGAGAAGGTGCACAGAGAGTGAGATCAAGATTAGATTTAAAATTTGAGAGGTCCTTTCAGATCCTGTGCTGAATTATGGCTTTTTCAGAAACCATAATAGTCTACCCTGTGAAGTCGGCTCCATAAGGACCTATTTAAAGGTAGCTTCACACTGCAGTCGGCATTCATCGAGTTGGCTCCTGTTGCAGCTCTTTCTGCTAAGCATCCCACACCTCCACCACCACTGGAATATATAACTTCTTTGAGTTCAATCAAGCCATCAAATTATTAACACATCTTACCCAAGATTTGATTCTCATTCAGTTTTCAAAGTTATTTTCCCTGGTCCGGTAACTCACTTCCTGAGTTCCCTAAAACTGGTGTCGAAATGTTGCATCATTTGACAAGGCACACTGCCAGGCTCCTTCAGCATCTGCCAACTTTGCAATCGTTTGTTATTTGGGGGAAAAAAAGTAGTTTTTTTGGGAAAGAAAACTGCCACCTGGAATATCCTAGATGAGGCACCAGCCCCCATAGTAATAGCATTGGTTCTGAATTGTCTTAGTAAACTCGATAATTCTGTATATGAAACCATTAAACAGCCTAAAAAAAAGTAGTGAATTACCTCATGTTAACCTAGTCACTGGAAACAGCAAATTTAACTGTCAACACTTCAGAGTCATCCTTACCAAAATCTGTTTACTCATTGTTAAAGTACAGATTTGAGACGGCCCAGGGAATCCCTTGTGGACTCAGACCTGTAAAGCCTCTCTTGGTTCATCCCGGAAATTGCACTCTTCGGAAGTCGAGAATAAAAATCTCTTACAGACAGTTTAGTTTAATTTTAGTCATCCCCATTATTTACCAATAGCATCGCTGTTACAATATAACACTCAAAACTTATAAGCTAAACTAACCAGGTTCTAATAACCTAGGAGAGTAGGGTACCAGCTCTTCAAGTGCCCCAACACGCTACTCCGATGTATTGATACAAAATAGCTTGCTTTACGCAAAAGTTTATAAAAACATTGCATGTTCTTAATTATACAGATTACAGTGAAAGACAATAATTCGTAAGGAAGAAAAGTTAATTGACAGATCTGTGTGCGTTTGACTGATCACTCCTACAGGCCTTGAGCTATCCATCAGGTGAGAAAAACAAATCCAGCTGAGTTAGGCATCTGCTGGCGAGATACGTTCCTATAAGGAAGTGCTGGTTTAAATTAAGTGGGAGATGTCATAAGGCAACCTTGGGCAGCTCGCATGTCTGATATCATTGTTTTACAAAATATTGCTGGAAAAGCGCAGCAGGTCATGCAGCATCCAAGAAGCAGGAGAATCGACATTTCAGGCATGAGCCCTTCTTCAGGAATGAGGAAAGTGTGCCAAGCAGGCTAAGATAAAAGGTACGGAGGAGGGACTTGGGGGAAGGGCGTTGGAAATGCGATAGGTGGAAGAAGGTTAAGGTGAGGGTGATAGGCCGGAGTGGGGGTGGGGGCGGAGAGGTCAGGAAGAAGATTGCAGGTTAGGAAGGTGGTGCTGAGTTCGAGTGTTGGGACTGAGACAAGGTGGGGGGAGGGGAAATGAGGAAACTGGAGAAATCTGAGTTCATCCCTTGTGGTTGGAGGGTTCCTAGGCGGAAGATGAGGCGCTCTTCCTCCAGCCGTCGTGTTGCCATGGTCTGGCAATGGAGGAGTCCAAGGACCTGCATGTCCTTGGTGGAGTGGGAGGGGGAGTTGACATGTAGGTGATTGTGGAGGGCTCGATCGTAACACAGAATTTATAGCAAAAATTTGCAGTGAGATGTTTTTCTCACACTCTGGTGATCCTGGACACTTCCATTGTTTTCACTTTAGATTTAGAGCAGAGTCAGCACAGCTTCACTAAGTACAGGTCACACCTGACATATCTGTTAGAATTCTTTTGAGGAGGTAACTAGCAAGTTAGACACAGGAGATCCAGTGGATGTGGTCTATTCGGTTTACAGGAAGGCTAGGTTCCACACAGGAGGCTGCTAAATAAGACATGAGTCAATGACACTGGGGCCAAGATACTGGCTTGGACAGAGGACTGATCAACTGGGAGAAGGTGCAAAGCGGAGATAAAGGAGTCATTTTCAAGATGGCAGCTGGTGACTAGTTTTACAGGGGTCAGTGTTGGGACCACAATTATTCACAATAGCAATCCGGATGAAGGAACTGAGGGCATTGTTGATAAATTTGCAGAAGAAGATAAATTTGCACAAAGGTAGATGAGAGGGACAGGTAGTGTTGAGGAAGCAGGGAAACTGCAGAAGGTCTTGGACAGGCCAGGAGAATGGGTAAAGAAGGGATACATGGAGAACAACTTGCGAGAATGAGATAATACAGTTTAGTAGGAAGATTAGAGGTGTTGACCATTTTCTAGATGGGGAAAGTCTTTGGAAATCAAAAGCACAAAGAGACTGGGGACTCTGAGTACAAGATTCTCTTTAGGTTAACATGCAGGTTCCATTTGGTAGTTAGGAAAGCAAATGTAATGCTGGCATTCATTTCAAGAACTGAAAATGTGTTGCTGGAAAAGCGCAGCAGGTCAGGCAGCATCCAAGGAGCAGGCGAATCGACGTTTTGGGCATGAGCCCTTCTTCATGCCCTTCCTAAAGAAGGGCTCATGCCCGAAACGTCGATTCTCCTGCTCCTTGGATGCTGCCTGACCTGCTGCACTTTTCCAGCAACACATTTTCAGCTCTGATCTCCAGCATCTGCAGTCCTTACTTTCTCCTAGATTCATTTCAAGAAGTCTAGAATACCAGAGCAGAAATGTAGTGCTGACGCTTAGGCTGTGGTCAGACTGCATTTGGAATATTGTGTGAGCAGTTTTGGATCTTGTATCAAAGGAAAGATATGCTGACGTTGGAGGGGTCCACAGACAATTTACATGAACGATCCCAGGGATGAAAGGTTTGTCATATGAGGAGCGGTTGAACATCTGGGTCTGTACCTGAGGGAGTTTACAAGCATGGGTTTGGTGATCTCATTGAAATTTATAGATTACCAATAAGCCTGGATAGAATGGATGTGGTGAAGATGTTTGCTCTAGTAGGTCAGACTAGGACCTGGGGACACAGCCTCATGGTGAAGGGATGACCCTTTAGAACTGAGATGGGAAGAATTTCTTCCAAGTGAAAATGGTTAATCTGTGGAAGTCATTGTTGCAGATGGATGTGAAGGCCAAGTCATTGAGTGTATTTAAGGTAGCGAGGTTCTTGATTTGCAAAGGGGTCCGGGGTCACTCGGAGAATGGGGCTGAGAGACATAGTCATGATCAAATGATGGAGCAGATTGAATGGACTGAATGGCCTAATTCTGCTCCCATATCTTCTGGTTGTATTTCCAATATCCACAATAATGAGCTTTAGCAAGATGAAAAGCCATGGATATTTTAAATTGCATTTAATTAACATGCTATAAACCTTCTAAGTAAGGGAATCGTTGAAGTGTTAACATGTCTCATGATCCCAGCATTGGGTTGTGCTTTCCAGACGGATGGAAGATTTATCTATACAAAAGGTGGCATGGTGGCTCAGTGGTTAGCACTGCTGCCTCACAGTGCCTGGGTTCGATTCCTGTCTCGGGCAACTGTCTGTGTGGATTTTTCATGTTCTCCCCATGTCTGCATGGGTTTGCTGTGGTTTCCTCCCACAGTCCAAAGATGTGCAGGTTAGGTGAATTGGCCATGGTGTTAGGTGCATTAGTCAGGTGGTCAATGTAGGAGAATAGGTCTGTTGGGTTGCTCTTCAGAGGGTTGGTGTAGACTTGTTGGGCCGAAGGGCCTGTTTCCACACTGTAGGGAATCTAATCAAAGTTAGTGTAATCTCTCCAGTTCTGAAGAGCAATCATATCAGATTAAACTTATACTATTACCTTTTCTCTATCTCTCAACAGATGCTGCCAGACTAGCAGAGTTTCTCTGGAATTATCTATATTTGTTTTGGATTTCCAGCATCTGCAGTATTTTGATTTTTATGTAATCTTGTGCAAGATATCCTCCTGCGTCTGCTCATATAATTTCTGTTTACTTTATTACTGATTTTGGAATGGTTATAAATGGCAGACATTTATTCTGCATATTCTGTAGCCAGAGCTAGTCACAATTCTATGATCTGTCAAGAATGTAAGAAATATGAGGAGGATTGAGACATTTGCTCACTCAAGCCTGCTGCATCATTCAAAATGGCTGATCTGCCCCAGCCCTCAACTCCTGGTGTGCCAGCTCTCTCTCCCAACCCAAGCTTTAATAATTATTTTCAGTGATAGCGACTCAGTTGCATGGTCAGCTGGTTTGCAATGCAGTGTGATGTCAATGGCATGGGTTTAATTCCTATTTTAGCTGAATTTAAAATTCATGAAGGACTCTCCTTCTCAATCTCTCCCCTTGATAAAGCTTCCCAGCCATCTCTCTCTCATTAGAGACAACGGTAACTTTCCTTCTTACTTTCAGTGTTTAAGCCTCTACAAATGCCTGAAGATATTTCACAGAATCACAGAATTCCTCCAGTGCAGATAGAAGCCATTCGGCCCGTTCCAGCCTGCGCCAATCTTTGAGAGAGTATCCTGCCCAGACACTCCCCCCGCCATTTTCCGTATTTCCCTTGGCTGACCCATCTAACCTGCACATTCTTTGACACTATAGAGTTTTTTTTAAACATGGCCTTCCCACCTAAGCTGCACATCTTCGGACATCATTTAAAGACTTCTTTGTTCTTTCTCTCTTTGCTGTTCTCAAGCTTGACAAAAGGGTCTCCCTATTAAAAACGAAAGAACTGCGGATGCTGTAAATCAGAAACAAAAACGGAAGTTACTGGAAAAGCTCAGCAATTCTGGCAGCATCAGGTCTGAGGAAGGGTTACTGAATCCAAAACGTTAACTTTGATTTCTCTGCACAGATGCTACAAGACCTTCAGAGCTTTTCCAGCAACTTCTGGATTTGCAAAGGATACCCCTGCTTTTTTTTAAAGATTAAATTCCCTACAATGTGGAAACAGGCCCTTCGGCCCAACCAGTCCATACCGACTCTCTGAAGAGTAACCCACCCAGACCTATTTCCCTCTGACTATAGCACCTAACACTATGGGCAATTGACCTTTGTGACGATGAGAGGAAACCAGAGAACAACCACACAGACATTGGGAGAATGTGCAAACTCCACACAGACAGTTGCCCGAGATAGGAATCGAACCCGGGACCCTGGCGCTGTCAGGCAGCCGTGGTAACCGAAGGTAGCAGTGCTAACCACTGAGCCACCGCGCTGCCCCAATTTATTTTTGTGTGCGCAGCAATAATTATTTATGTCACCTTAACTTTTTCTGTTTACCGCTGGTCGATGCAACTTGGAATTCGCCCTCAAGGGCCCCCTCACCTGAACTAAACTATAATCGCCAAGCAAAGGCTAAAGGCGCGGTTTCAAAGGTATTGCTAGAATTCTGCTCTTCAATCCTCGAGTTTGAAGATTAACAGTTCCCCTTTTTCTCCTGCTTTAGGCAGGAGCTTCAATTGTGTAAATAGTTCAACTGTATCCTAACTTTCAAACATCGCTGTTCATGATCGAGAATCAATGTGTCTCAAAAACCGCGTATTCACATTATCCCTCCGGCTCGCACTGGGGCTTCTCCCACCTTTTTCACGGAGCCAGGACATCACTGTCCCTTGGGAGGGATTTTGGATTTGTTGAGTAATTAAGGCAGAATTGTACCGTTTTGCAGATATCCACATTTGGATGTACAGCGGGAATCTAGCCGTTTTTCTCTCAGTCCAGTCCAGCTCAGCCCAGAAACCCTGCCGCAGTTACACACAGACACCACACTCCTCACTCTGAGTGCTGGGCTGTCCTGCCTGCGGAACTGCTCGCTTCAGCGGGAACAGTGCTCCCGGCCTGAAGACATCAGCCACACAGACACGGCGTGAGTATAAACACCGCTCCTGGGTTGCATTGGGTGAGGGTATCGCCCCGTTGGGAGAGTGCAGCGACCGCGCTAAGTTCCAGCCTGCGGCGTCTGAACTCGCTGTGTCCGGGATCCAGTGGGAAACCTAGTGCTTCAGTCGATGGGAGGACTTCGGCAAACAGCCTGCACGTTGGTGGAATATGAAGATATGATTTATTTCATTCTTGTCCAATGTACCTAGGTACAAAGTCAAGCCTTTGTGCAGTACAAGCAGAGTATACCATACAAAGTGCATAAGGATAATAGAACAGAGCGAAAAATACAATGTTAAAGCTGTGGAGAAGGTGCACAGAGAGTGAGATCAAGATTTAGATTTAAAATTTGAGAGGTCCTTTCAGATCCTGTGCTGAATTATGGCTTTTTCAGAAACCATAATAGTCTACCCTGTGAAGTCGGCTCCATAAGGACCTATTTAGAGGTAGCTTCACACTGCAGTCGGCATTCATCGAGTTGGCTCCTGTTGCAGCTCTTTCTGATTAGCATCCCACACCTCCACCACCACTGGAATATATAACTTCTTTCAGTTCAATCAAGCCATCAAATTATTAACACATCTTACCCAAGATTTGATTCTCATTCAGTTTTCAAAGTTATTTTCCCTGGTCCGGTAACTCACTTCCTGAGTTCCCTAAAACTGGTGTCGAAATGTTGCATCATTTGACAAGGCACACTGCCAGGCTCCTTCAGCATCTGCCAACTTTGCAATCGTTTGTTATTTGGGGAAAAAAAAGTAGTTTTTTTGGGAAAGAAAACTGCCACCTGGAATATCCTAGATGAGGCACCAGCCCCCATAGTAATAGCATTGGTTCTGAATTGTCTTAGTAAACTCGATAATTCTGTATATGAAACCATTAAACAGCCTAAAAAAAAGTAGTGAATTACCTCATGTTAACCTAGTCACTGGAAACAGCAAATTTAACTGTCAACACTTCAGAGTCATCCTTACCAAAATCTGTTTACTCATTGTTAAAGTACAGATTTGAGACGGCCCAGGGAATCCCTTGTGGACTCAGACCTGTAAAGCCTCTCTTGGTTCATCCCGGAAATTGCACTCTTCGGAAGTCGAGAATAAAAATCTCTTACAGACAGTTTAGTTTAATTTTAGTCATCCCCATTATTTACCAATAGCATCGCTGTTACAATATAACACTCAAAACTTATAAGCTAAACTAACCAGGTTCTAATAACCTAGGAGAGTAGGGTACCAGCTCTTCAAGTGCCCCAACACGCTACTCCGATGTATTGATACAAAATAGCTTGCTTTACGCAAAAGTTTATAAAAACATTGCATGTTCTTAATTATACAGATTACAGTGAAAGACAATAATTCGTAAGGAAGAAAAGTTAATTGACAGATCTGTGTGCGTTTGACTGATCACTCCTACAGGCCTTGAGCTATCCATCAGGTGAGAAAAACAAATCCAGCTGAGTTAGGCATCTGCTGGCGAGATACGTTCCTATAAGGAAGTGCTGGTTTAAATTAAGTGGGAGATGTCATAAGGCAACCTTGGGCAGCTCGCATGTCTGATATCATTGTTTTACAAAATATTGCTGGAAAAGCGCAGCAGGTCATGCAGCATCCAAGAAGCAGGAGAATCGACATTTCAGGCATGAGCCCTTCTTCAGGAATGAGGAAAGTGTGCCAAACAGGCTAAGATAAAAGGTACGGAGGAGGGACTTGGGGGAAGGGCGTTGGAAATGCGATAGGTGGAAGAAGGTTAAGGTGAGGGTGATAGGCCGGAGTGGGGGTGGGGGCGGAGAGGTCAGGAAGAAGATTGCAGGTTAGGAAGGTGGTGCTGAGTTCGAGTGTTGGGACTGAGACAAGGTGGGGGGAGGGGAAATGAGGAAACTGGAGAAATCTGAGTTCATCCCTTGTGGTTGGAGGGTTCCTAGGCGGAAGATGAGGCGCTCTTCCTCCAGCCGTCATGTTGCCATGGTCTGGCAATGGAGGAGTCCAAGGACCTGCATGTCCTTGGTGGAGTGGGAGGGGGAGTTGACATGTAGGTGATTGTGGAGGGCTCGATCGTAACACAGAATTTATAGCAAAAATTTGCAGTGAGATGTTTTTCTCACACTCTGGTGATCCTGGACACTTCCATTGTTTTCACTTTAGATTTAGAGCAGAGTCAGCACAGCTTCACTAAGTACAGGTCACACCTGACATATCTGTTAGAATTCTTTTGAGGAGGTAACTAGCAAGTTAGACACAGGAGATCCAGTGGATGTGGTCTATTCGGTTTACAGGAAGGCTAGGTTCCACACAGGAGGCTGCTAAATAAGACATGAGTCAATGACACTGGGGCCAAGATACTGGCTTGGACAGAGGACTGATCAACTGGGAGAAGGTGCAAAGCGGAGATAAAGGAGTCATTTTCAAGATGGCAGCTGGTGACTAGTTTTACAGGGGTCAGTGTTGGGACCACAATTATTCACAATAGCAATCCGGATGAAGGAACTGAGGGTATTGTTGATAAATTTGCAGAAGAAGATAAATTTGCACAAAGGTAGATGAGAGGGACAGGTAGTGTTGAGGAAGCAGGGAAACTGCAGAAGGTCTTGGACAGGCCAGGAGAATGGGTAAAGAAGGGGTACATGGAGAACAACTTGCGAGAATGAGATAATACAGTTTAGTAGGAAGATTAGAGGTGTTGACCATTTTCTAGATGGGGAAAGTCTTTGGAAATCAAAAGCACAAAGAGACTGGGGACTCTGAGTACAAGATTCTCTTTAGGTTAACATGCAGGTTCCATTTGGTAGTTAGGAAAGCAAATGTAATGCTGGCATTCATTTCAAGAACTGAAAATGTGTTGCTGGAAAAGCGCAGCAGGTCAGGCAGCATCCAAGGAGCAGGCGAATCGACGTTTTGGGCATGAGCCCTTCTTCATGCCCTTCCTAAAGAAGGGCTCATGCCCGAAACGTCGATTCTCCTGCTCCTTGGATGCTGCCTGACCTGCTGCACTTTTCCAGCAACACATTTTCAGCTCTGATCTCCAGCATCTGCAGTCCTTACTTTCTCCTAGATTCATTTCAAGAAGTCTAGAATACCAGAGCAGAAATGTAGTGCTGACGCTTAGGCTGTGGTCAGACTGCATTTGGAATATTGTGTGAGCAGTTTTGGATCTTGTATCAAAGGAAAGATATGCTGACGTTGGAGGGGTCCACAGACAATTTACATGAACGATCCCAGGGATGAAAGGTTTGTCATATGAGGAGCGGTTGAACATCTGGGTCTGTACCTGAGGGAGTTTACAAGCATGGGTTTGGTGATCTCATTGAAATTTATAGATTACCAATAAGCCTGGATAGAATGGATGTGGTGAAGATGTTTGCTCTAGTAGGTCAGACTAGGACCTGGGGACACAGCCTCATGGTGAAGGGATGACCCTTTAGAACTGAGATGGGAAGAATTTCTTCCAAGTGAAAATGGTTAATCTGTGGAAGTCATTGTTGCAGATGGATGTGAAGGCCAAGTCATTGAGTGTATTTAAGGTAGCGAGGTTCTTGATTTGCAAAGGGGTCCGGGGTCACTCGGAGAATGGGGCTGAGAGACATAGTCATGATCAAATGATGGAGCAGATTGAATGGACTGAATGGCCTAATTCTGCTCCCATATCTTCTGGTTGTATTTCCAATATCCACAATAATGAGCTTTAGCAAGATGAAAAGCCATGGATATTTTAAATTGCATTTAATTAACATGCTATAAACCTTCTAAGTAAGGGAATCGTTGAAGTGTTAACATGTCTCATGATCCCAGCATTGGGTTGTGCTTTCCAGACGGATGGAAGATTTATCTATACAAAAGGTGGCATGGTGGCTCAGTGGTTAGCACTGCTGCCTCACAGTGCCTGGGTTCGATTCCTGTCTCGGGCAACTGTCTGTGTGGATTTTTCATGTTCTCCCCATGTCTGCATGGGTTTGCTGTGGTTTCCTCCCACAGTCCAAAGATGTGCAGGTTAGGTGAATTGGCCATGGTGTTAGGTGCATTAGTCAGGTGGTCAATGTAGGAGAATAGGTCTGTTGGGTTGCTCTTCAGAGGGTTGGTGTAGACTTGTTGGGCCGAAGGGCCTGTTTCCACACTGTAGGGAATCTAATCAAAGTTAGTGTAATCTCTCCAGTTCTGAAGAGCAATCATATCAGATTAAACTTATACTATTACCTTTTCTCTATCTCTCAACAGATGCTGCCAGACTAGCAGAGTTTCTCTGGAATTATCTATATTTGTTTTGGATTTCCAGCATCTGCAGTATTTTGATTTTTATGTAATCTTGTGCAAGATATCCTCCTGCGTCTGCTCATATAATTTCTGTTTACTTTATTACTGATTTTGGAATGGTTATAAATGGCAGACATTTATTCTGCATATTCTGTAGCCAGAGCTAGTCACAATTCTATGATCTGTCAAGAATGTAAGAAATATGAGGAGGATTGAGACATTTGCTCACTCAAGCCTGCTGCATCATTCAAAATGGCTGATCTGCCCCAGCCCTCAACTCCTGGTGTGCCAGCTCTCTCTCCCAACCCAAGCTTTAATAATTATTTTCAGTGATAGCGACTCAGTTGCATGGTCAGCTGGTTTGCAATGCAGTGTGATGTCAATGGCATGGGTTTAATTCCTATTTCAGCTGAATTTAAAATTCATGAAGGACTCTCCTTCTCAATCTCTCCCCTTGATAAAGCTTCCCAGCCATCTCTCTCTCATTAGAGACAACGGTAACTTTCCTTCTTACTTTCAGTGTTTAAGCCTCTACAAATGCCTGAAGATATTTCACAGAATCACAGAATTCCTCCAGTGCAGATAGAAGCCATTCGGCCCGTTCCAGCCTGCGCCAATCTTTGAGAGAGTATCCTGCCCAGACACTCCCCCCGCCATTTTCCGTATTTCCCTTGGCTGACCCATCTAACCTGCACATTCTTTGACACTATAGAGTTTTTTTTAAACATGGCCTTCCCACCTAAGCTGCACATCTTCGGACATCATTTAAAGACTTCTTTGTTCTTTCTCTCTTTGCTGTTCTCAAGCTTGACAAAAGGGTCTCCCTATTAAAAACGAAAGAACTGCGGATGCTGTAAATCAGAAACAAAAACGGAAGTTACTGGAAAAGCTCAGCAATTCTGGCAGCATCAGGTCTGAGGAAGGGTTACTGAATCCAAAACGTTAACTTTGATTTCTCTGCACAGATGCTACAAGACCTTCAGAGCTTTTCCAGCAACTTCTGGATTTGCAAAGGATACCCCTGCTTTTTTTTAAAGATTAAATTCCCTACAATGTGGAAACAGGCCCTTCGGCCCAACCAGTCCATACCGACTCTCTGAAGAGTAACCCACCCAGACCTATTTCCCTCTGACTATAGCACCTAACACTATGGGCAATTGACCTTTGTGACGATGAGAGGAAACCAGAGAACAACCACACAGACATTGGGAGAATGTGCAAACTCCACACAGACAGTTGCCCGAGATAGGAATCGAACCCGGGACCCTGGCGCTGTCAGGCAGCCGTGGTAACCGAAGGTAGCAGTGCTAACCACTGAGCCACCGCGCTGCCCCAATTTATTTTTGTGTGCGCAGCAATAATTATTTATGTCACCTTAACTTTTTCTGTTTACCGCTGGTCGATGCAACTTGGAATTCGCCCTCAAGGGCCCCCTCACCTGAACTAAACTATAATCGCCAAGCAAAGGCTAAAGGCGCGGTTTCAAAGGTATTGCTAGAATTCTGCTCTTCAATCCTCGAGTTTGAAGATTAACAGTTCCCCTTTTTCTCCTGCTTTAGGCAGGAGCTTCAATTGTGTAAATAGTTCAACTGTATCCTAACTTTCAAACATCGCTGTTCATGATCGAGAATCAATGTGTCTCAAAAACCGCGTATTCACATTATCCCTCCGGCTCGCACTGGGGCTTCTCCCACCTTTTTCACGGAGCCAGGACATCACTGTCCCTTGGGAGGGATTTTTGGATTTGTTGAGTAATTAAGGGCAGAATTGTACCGTTTTGCAGATATCCACATTTGGATGTACAGCGGGAATCGAGCCGTTTTTCTCTCAGTCCAGTCCAGCTCAGCCCAGAAACCCTGCCGCAGTTACACACAGACACCACACTCTCACTCTGAGTGCTGGGCTGTCCTGCCTGCGGGAACTGCTCGCTTCAGCGGGAACAGTGCTCCGGCCTGAAGACATCAGCCACACAGACACGGCGTGAGTATAAACACCGCTCCTGGGTTGCATTGGGTGAGGGTATCGCCCCGTTGGGAGAGTGCAGCGACCGCGCTAAGTTCCAGCCTGCGGCGTCTGAACTCGCTGTGTCCGGGATCCAGTGGGAAACCTAGTGCTTCAGTCGATGGGAGGACTTCGGCAAACAGCCTGCACGTTGGTGGAATATGAAGATATGATTTATTTCATTCTTGTCCAATGTACCTAGGTACAAAGTCAAGCCTTTGTGCAGTACAAGCAGAGTATACCATACAAAGTGCATAAGGATAATAGAACAGAGCGAAAAATACAATGTTAAAGCTGTGGAGAAGGTGCACAGAGAGTGAGATCAAGATTTAGATTTAAAATTTGAGAGGTCCTTTCAGATCCTGTGCTGAATTATGGCTTTTTCAGAAACCATAATAGTCTACCCTGTGAAGTCGGCTCCATAAGGACCTATTTAGAGGTAGCTTCACACTGCAGTCGGCATTCATCGAGTTGGCTCCTGTTGCAGCTCTTTCTGATTAGCATCCCACACCTCCACCACCACTGGAATATATAACTTCTTTCAGTTCAATCAAGCCATCAAATTATTAACACATCTTACCCAAGATTTGATTCTCATTCAGTTTTCAAAGTTATTTTCCCTGGTCCGGTAACTCACTTCCTGAGTTCCCTAAAACTGGTGTCGAAATGTTGCATCATTTGACAAGGCACACTGCCAGGCTCCTTCAGCATCTGCCAACTTTGCAATCGTTTGTTATTTGGGGAAAAAAAAGTAGTTTTTTTGGGAAAGAAAACTGCCACCTGGAATATCCTAGATGAGGCACCAGCCCCCATAGTAATAGCATTGGTTCTGAATTGTCTTAGTAAACTCGATAATTCTGTATATGAAACCATTAAACAGCCTAAAAAAAAGTAGTGAATTACCTCATGTTAACCTAGTCACTGGAAACAGCAAATTTAACTGTCAACACTTCAGAGTCATCCTTACCAAAATCTGTTTACTCATTGTTAAAGTACAGATTTGAGACGGCCCAGGGAATCCCTTGTGGACTCAGACCTGTAAAGCCTCTCTTGGTTCATCCCGGAAATTGCACTCTTCGGAAGTCGAGAATAAAAATCTCTTACAGACAGTTTAGTTTAATTTTAGTCATCCCCATTATTTACCAATAGCATCGCTGTTACAATATAACACTCAAAACTTATAAGCTAAACTAACCAGGTTCTAATAACCTAGGAGAGTAGGGTACCAGCTCTTCAAGTGCCCCAACACGCTACTCCGATGTATTGATACAAAATAGCTTGCTTTACGCAAAAGTTTATAAAAACATTGCATGTTCTTAATTATACAGATTACAGTGAAAGACAATAATTCGTAAGGAAGAAAAGTTAATTGACAGATCTGTGTGCGTTTGACTGATCACTCCTACAGGCCTTGAGCTATCCATCAGGTGAGAAAAACAAATCCAGCTGAGTTAGGCATCTGCTGGCGAGATACGTTCCTATAAGGAAGTGCTGGTTTAAATTAAGTGGGAGATGTCATAAGGCAACCTTGGGCAGCTCGCATGTCTGATATCATTGTTTTACAAAATATTGCTGGAAAAGCGCAGCAGGTCATGCAGCATCCAAGAAGCAGGAGAATCGACATTTCAGGCATGAGCCCTTCTTCAGGAATGAGGAAAGTGTGCCAAACAGGCTAAGATAAAAGGTACGGAGGAGGGACTTGGGGGAAGGGCGTTGGAAATGCGATAGGTGGAAGAAGGTTAAGGTGAGGGTGATAGGCCGGAGTGGGGGTGGGGGCGGAGAGGTCAGGAAGAAGATTGCAGGTTAGGAAGGTGGTGCTGAGTTCGAGTGTTGGGACTGAGACAAGGTGGGGGGAGGGGAAATGAGGAAACTGGAGAAATCTGAGTTCATCCCTTGTGGTTGGAGGGTTCCTAGGCGGAAGATGAGGCGCTCTTCCTCCAGCCGTCATGTTGCCATGGTCTGGCAATGGAGGAGTCCAAGGACCTGCATGTCCTTGGTGGAGTGGGAGGGGGAGTTGACATGTAGGTGATTGTGGAGGGCTCGATCGTAACACAGAATTTATAGCAAAAATTTGCAGTGAGATGTTTTTCTCACACTCTGGTGATCCTGGACACTTCCATTGTTTTCACTTTAGATTTAGAGCAGAGTCAGCACAGCTTCACTAAGTACAGGTCACACCTGACATATCTGTTAGAATTCTTTTGAGGAGGTAACTAGCAAGTTAGACACAGGAGATCCAGTGGATGTGGTCTATTCGGTTTACAGGAAGGCTAGGTTCCACACAGGAGGCTGCTAAATAAGACATGAGTCAATGACACTGGGGCCAAGATACTGGCTTGGACAGAGGACTGATCAACTGGGAGAAGGTGCAAAGCGGAGATAAAGGAGTCATTTTCAAGATGGCAGCTGGTGACTAGTTTTACAGGGGTCAGTGTTGGGACCACAATTATTCACAATAGCAATCCGGATGAAGGAACTGAGGGTATTGTTGATAAATTTGCAGAAGAAGATAAATTTGCACAAAGGTAGATGAGAGGGACAGGTAGTGTTGAGGAAGCAGGGAAACTGCAGAAGGTCTTGGACAGGCCAGGAGAATGGGTAAAGAAGGGGTACATGGAGAACAACTTGCGAGAATGAGATAATACAGTTTAGTAGGAAGATTAGAGGTGTTGACCATTTTCTAGATGGGGAAAGTCTTTGGAAATCAAAAGCACAAAGAGACTGGGGACTCTGAGTACAAGATTCTCTTTAGGTTAACATGCAGGTTCCATTTGGTAGTTAGGAAAGCAAATGTAATGCTGGCATTCATTTCAAGAACTGAAAATGTGTTGCTGGAAAAGCGCAGCAGGTCAGGCAGCATCCAAGGAGCAGGCGAATCGACGTTTTGGGCATGAGCCCTTCTTCATGCCCTTCCTAAAGAAGGGCTCATGCCCGAAACGTCGATTCTCCTGCTCCTTGGATGCTGCCTGACCTGCTGCACTTTTCCAGCAACACATTTTCAGCTCTGATCTCCAGCATCTGCAGTCCTTACTTTCTCCTAGATTCATTTCAAGAAGTCTAGAATACCAGAGCAGAAATGTAGTGCTGACGCTTAGGCTGTGGTCAGACTGCATTTGGAATATTGTGTGAGCAGTTTTGGATCTTGTATCAAAGGAAAGATATGCTGACGTTGGAGGGGTCCACAGACAATTTACATGAACGATCCCAGGGATGAAAGGTTTGTCATATGAGGAGCGGTTGAACATCTGGGTCTGTACCTGAGGGAGTTTACAAGCATGGGTTTGGTGATCTCATTGAAATTTATAGATTACCAATAAGCCTGGATAGAATGGATGTGGTGAAGATGTTTGCTCTAGTAGGTCAGACTAGGACCTGGGGACACAGCCTCATGGTGAAGGGATGACCCTTTAGAACTGAGATGGGAAGAATTTCTTCCAAGTGAAAATGGTTAATCTGTGGAAGTCATTGTTGCAGATGGATGTGAAGGCCAAGTCATTGAGTGTATTTAAGGTAGCGAGGTTCTTGATTTGCAAAGGGGTCCGGGGTCACTCGGAGAATGGGGCTGAGAGACATAGTCATGATCAAATGATGGAGCAGATTGAATGGACTGAATGGCCTAATTCTGCTCCCATATCTTCTGGTTGTATTTCCAATATCCACAATAATGAGCTTTAGCAAGATGAAAAGCCATGGATATTTTAAATTGCATTTAATTAACATGCTATAAACCTTCTAAGTAAGGGAATCGTTGAAGTGTTAACATGTCTCATGATCCCAGCATTGGGTTGTGCTTTCCAGACGGATGGAAGATTTATCTATACAAAAGGTGGCATGGTGGCTCAGTGGTTAGCACTGCTGCCTCACAGTGCCTGGGTTCGATTCCTGTCTCGGGCAACTGTCTGTGTGGATTTTTCATGTTCTCCCCATGTCTGCATGGGTTTGCTGTGGTTTCCTCCCACAGTCCAAAGATGTGCAGGTTAGGTGAATTGGCCATGGTGTTAGGTGCATTAGTCAGGTGGTCAATGTAGGAGAATAGGTCTGTTGGGTTGCTCTTCAGAGGGTTGGTGTAGACTTGTTGGGCCGAAGGGCCTGTTTCCACACTGTAGGGAATCTAATCAAAGTTAGTGTAATCTCTCCAGTTCTGAAGAGCAATCATATCAGATTAAACTTATACTATTACCTTTTCTCTATCTCTCAACAGATGCTGCCAGACTAGCAGAGTTTCTCTGGAATTATCTATATTTGTTTTGGATTTCCAGCATCTGCAGTATTTTGATTTTTATGTAATCTTGTGCAAGATATCCTCCTGCGTCTGCTCATATAATTTCTGTTTACTTTATTACTGATTTTGGAATGGTTATAAATGGCAGACATTTATTCTGCATATTCTGTAGCCAGAGCTAGTCACAATTCTATGATCTGTCAAGAATGTAAGAAATATGAGGAGGATTGAGACATTTGCTCACTCAAGCCTGCTGCATCATTCAAAATGGCTGATCTGCCCCAGCCCTCAACTCCTGGTGTGCCAGCTCTCTCTCCCAACCCAAGCTTTAATAATTATTTTCAGTGATAGCGACTCAGTTGCATGGTCAGCTGGTTTGCAATGCAGTGTGATGTCAATGGCATGGGTTTAATTCCTATTTCAGCTGAATTTAAAATTCATGAAGGACTCTCCTTCTCAATCTCTCCCCTTGATAAAGCTTCCCAGCCATCTCTCTCTCATTAGAGACAACGGTAACTTTCCTTCTTACTTTCAGTGTTTAAGCCTCTACAAATGCCTGAAGATATTTCACAGAATCACAGAATTCCTCCAGTGCAGATAGAAGCCATTCGGCCCGTTCCAGCCTGCGCCAATCTTTGAGAGAGTATCCTGCCCAGACACTCCCCCCGCCATTTTCCGTATTTCCCTTGGCTGACCCATCTAACCTGCACATTCTTTGACACTATAGAGTTTTTTTTAAACATGGCCTTCCCACCTAAGCTGCACATCTTCGGACATCATTTAAAGACTTCTTTGTTCTTTCTCTCTTTGCTGTTCTCAAGCTTGACAAAAGGGTCTCCCTATTAAAAACGAAAGAACTGCGGATGCTGTAAATCAGAAACAAAAACGGAAGTTACTGGAAAAGCTCAGCAATTCTGGCAGCATCAGGTCTGAGGAAGGGTTACTGAATCCAAAACGTTAACTTTGATTTCTCTGCACAGATGCTACAAGACCTTCAGAGCTTTTCCAGCAACTTCTGGATTTGCAAAGGATACCCCTGCTTTTTTTTAAAGATTAAATTCCCTACAATGTGGAAACAGGCCCTTCGGCCCAACCAGTCCATACCGACTCTCTGAAGAGTAACCCACCCAGACCTATTTCCCTCTGACTATAGCACCTAACACTATGGGCAATTGACCTTTGTGACGATGAGAGGAAACCAGAGAACAACCACACAGACATTGGGAGAATGTGCAAACTCCACACAGACAGTTGCCCGAGATAGGAATCGAACCCGGGACCCTGGCGCTGTCAGGCAGCCGTGGTAACCGAAGGTAGCAGTGCTAACCACTGAGCCACCGCGCTGCCCCAATTTATTTTTGTGTGCGCAGCAATAATTATTTATGTCACCTTAACTTTTTCTGTTTACCGCTGGTCGATGCAACTTGGAATTCGCCCTCAAGGGCCCCCTCACCTGAACTAAACTATAATCGCCAAGCAAAGGCTAAAGGCGCGGTTTCAAAGGTATTGCTAGAATTCTGCTCTTCAATCCTCGAGTTTGAAGATTAACAGTTCCCCTTTTTCTCCTGCTTTAGGCAGGAGCTTCAATTGTGTAAATAGTTCAACTGTATCCTAACTTTCAAACATCGCTGTTCATGATCGAGAATCAATGTGTCTCAAAAACCGCGTATTCACATTATCCCTCCGGCTCGCACTGGGGCTTCTCCCACCTTTTTCACGGAGCCAGGACATCACTGTCCCTTGGGAGGGATTTTTGGATTTGTTGAGTAATTAAGGGCAGAATTGTACCGTTTTGCAGATATCCACATTTGGATGTACAGCGGGAATCGAGCCGTTTTTCTCTCAGTCCAGTCCAGCTCAGCCCAGAAACCCTGCCGCAGTTACACACAGACACCACACTCTCACTCTGAGTGCTGGGCTGTCCTGCCTGCGGGAACTGCTCGCTTCAGCGGGAACAGTGCTCCGGCCTGAAGACATCAGCCACACAGACACGGCGTGAGTATAAACACCGCTCCTGGGTTGCATTGGGTGAGGGTATCGCCCCGTTGGGAGAGTGCAGCGACCGCGCTAAGTTCCAGCCTGCGGCGTCTGAACTCGCTGTGTCCGGGATCCAGTGGGAAACCTAGTGCTTCAGTCGATGGGAGGACTTCGGCAAACAGCCTGCACGTTGGTGGAATATGAAGATATGATTTATTTCATTCTTGTCCAATGTACCTAGGTACAAAGTCAAGCCTTTGTGCAGTACAAGCAGAGTATACCATACAAAGTGCATAAGGATAATAGAACAGAGCGAAAAATACAATGTTAAAGCTGTGGAGAAGGTGCACAGAGAGTGAGATCAAGATTTAGATTTAAAATTTGAGAGGTCCTTTCAGATCCTGTGCTGAATTATGGCTTTTTCAGAAACCATAATAGTCTACCCTGTGAAGTCGGCTCCATAAGGACCTATTTAGAGGTAGCTTCACACTGCAGTCGGCATTCATCGAGTTGGCTCCTGTTGCAGCTCTTTCTGATTAGCATCCCACACCTCCACCACCACTGGAATATATAACTTCTTTCAGTTCAATCAAGCCATCAAATTATTAACACATCTTACCCAAGATTTGATTCTCATTCAGTTTTCAAAGTTATTTTCCCTGGTCCGGTAACTCACTTCCTGAGTTCCCTAAAACTGGTGTCGAAATGTTGCATCATTTGACAAGGCACACTGCCAGGGCTCCTTCAGCATCTGCCAACTTTGCAATCGTTTGTTATTTGGGGAAAAAAAAGTAGTTTTTTTGGGAAAGAAAACTGCCACCTGGAATATCCTAGATGAGGCACCAGCCCCCATAGTAATAGCATTGGTTCTGAATTGTCTTAGTAAACTCGATAATTCTGTA
This sequence comes from Chiloscyllium plagiosum, assembly GCF_037043375.1. NCBI lineage: Eukaryota > Metazoa > Chordata > Chondrichthyes > Orectolobiformes > Hemiscylliidae > Chiloscyllium > Chiloscyllium plagiosum. Next base: position 42,577,374 of record NW_028270172.1, on the reverse strand, counting down.
TATGAAACCATTAAACAGCCTAAAAAAAAGTAGTGAATTACCTCATGTTAACCTAGTCACTGGAAACAGCAAATTTAACTGTCAACACTTCAGAGTCATCCTTACCAAAATCTGTTTACTCATTGTTAAAGTACAGATTTGAGACGGCCCAGGGAATCCCTTGTGGACTCAGACCTGTAAAGCCTCTCTTGGTTCATCCCGGAAATTGCACTCTTCGGAAGTCGAGAATAAAAATCTCTTACAGACAGTTTAGTTTAATTTTAGTCATCCCCATTATTTACCAATAGCATCGCTGTTACAATATAACACTCAAAACTTATAAGCTAAACTAACCAGGTTCTAATAACCTAGGAGAGTAGGGTACCAGCTCTTCAAGTGCCCCAACACGCTACTCCGATGTATTGATACAAAATAGCTTGCTTTACGCAAAAGTTTATAAAAACATTGCATGTTCTTAATTATACAGATTACAGTGAAAGACAATAATTCGTAAGGAAGAAAAGTTAATTGACAGATCTGTGTGCGTTTGACTGATCACTCCTACAGGCCTTGAGCTATCCATCAGGTGAGAAAAACAAATCCAGCTGAGTTAGGCATCTGCTGGCGAGATACGTTCCTATAAGGAAGTGCTGGTTTAAATTAAGTGGGAGATGTCATAAGGCAACCTTGGGCAGCTCGCATGTCTGATATCATTGTTTTACAAAATATTGCTGGAAAAGCGCAGCAGGTCATGCAGCATCCAAGAAGCAGGAGAATCGACATTTCAGGCATGAGCCCTTCTTCAGGAATGAGGAAAGTGTGCCAAGCAGGCTAAGATAAAAGGTACGGAGGAGGGACTTGGGGGAAGGGCGTTGGAAATGCGATAGGTGGAAGAAGGTTAAGGTGAGGGTGATAGGCCGGAGTGGGGGTGGGGGCGGAGAGGTCAGGAAGAAGATTGCAGGTTAGGAAGGTGGTGCTGAGTTCGAGTGTTGGGACTGAGACAAGGTGGGGGGAGGGGAAATGAGGAAACTGGAGAAATCTGAGTTCATCCCTTGTGGTTGGAGGGTTCCTAGGCGGAAGATGAGGCGCTCTTCCTCCAGCCGTCATGTTGCCATGGTCTGGCAATGGAGGAGTCCAAGGACCTGCATGTCCTTGGTGGAGTGGGAGGGGGAGTTGACATGTAGGTGATTGTGGAGGGCTCGATCGTAACACAGAATTTATAGCAAAAATTTGCAGTGAGATGTTTTTCTCACACTCTGGTGATCCTGGACACTTCCATTGTTTTCACTTTAGATTTAGAGCAGAGTCAGCACAGCTTCACTAAGTACAGGTCACACCTGACATATCTGTTAGAATTCTTTTGAGGAGGTAACTAGCAAGTTAGACACAGGAGATCCAGTGGATGTGGTCTATTCGGTTTACAGGAAGGCTAGGTTCCACACAGGAGGCTGCTAAATAAGACATGAGTCAATGACACTGGGGCCAAGATACTGGCTTGGACAGAGGACTGATCAACTGGGAGAAGGTGCAAAGCGGAGATAAAGGAGTCATTTTCAAGATGGCAGCTGGTGACTAGTTTTACAGGGGTCAGTGTTGGGACCACAATTATTCACAATAGCAATCCGGATGAAGGAACTGAGGGTATTGTTGATAAATTTGCAGAAGAAGATAAATTTGCACAAAGGTAGATGAGAGGGACAGGTAGTGTTGAGGAAGCAGGGAAACTGCAGAAGGTCTTGGACAGGCCAGGAGAATGGGTAAAGAAGGGGTACATGGAGAACAACTTGCGAGAATGAGATAATACAGTTTAGTAGGAAGATTAGAGGTGTTGACCATTTTCTAGATGGGGAAAGTCTTTGGAAATCAAAAGCACAAAGAGACTGGGGACTCTGAGTACAAGATTCTCTTTAGGTTAACATGCAGGTTCCATTTGGTAGTTAGGAAAGCAAATGTAATGCTGGCATTCATTTCAAGAACTGAAAATGTGTTGCTGGAAAAGCGCAGCAGGTCAGGCAGCATCCAAGGAGCAGGCGAATCGACGTTTTGGGCATGAGCCCTTCTTCATGCCCTTCCTAAAGAAGGGCTCATGCCCGAAACGTCGATTCTCCTGCTCCTTGGATGCTGCCTGACCTGCTGCACTTTTCCAGCAACACATTTTCAGCTCTGATCTCCAGCATCTGCAGTCCTTACTTTCTCCTAGATTCATTTCAAGAAGTCTAGAATACCAGAGCAGAAATGTAGTGCTGACGCTTAGGCTGTGGTCAGACTGCATTTGGAATATTGTGTGAGCAGTTTTGGATCTTGTATCAAAGGAAAGATATGCTGACGTTGGAGGGGTCCACAGACAATTTACATGAACGATCCCAGGGATGAAAGGTTTGTCATATGAGGAGCGGTTGAACATCTGGGTCTGTACCTGAGGGAGTTTACAAGCATGGGTTTGGTGATCTCATTGAAATTTATAGATTACCAATAAGCCTGGATAGAATGGATGTGGTGAAGATGTTTGCTCTAGTAGGTCAGACTAGGACCTGGGGACACAGCCTCGTGGTGAAGGGATGACCCTTTAGAACTGAGATGGGAAGAATTTCTTCCAAGTGAAAATGGTTAATCTGTGGAAGTCATTGTTGCAGATGGATGTGAAGGCCAAGTCATTGAGTGTATTTAAGGTAGCGAGGTTCTTGATTTGCAAAGGGGTCCGGGGTCACTCGGAGAATGGGGCTGAGAGACATAGTCATGATCAAATGATGGAGCAGATTGAATGGACTGAATGGCCTAATTCTGCTCCCATATCTTCTGGTTGTATTTCCAATATCCACAATAATGAGCTTTAGCAAGATGAAAAGCCATGGATATTTTAAATTGCATTTAATTAACATGCTATAAACCTTCTAAGTAAGGGAATCGTTGAAGTGTTAACATGTCTCATGATCCCAGCATTGGGTTGTGCTTTCCAGAGGGATGGAAGATTTATCTATACAAAAGGTGGCATGGTGGCTCAGTGGTTAGCACTGCTGCCTCACAGTGCCTGGGTTCGATTCCTGTCTCGGGCAACTGTCTGTGTGGATTTTTCATGTTCTCCCCATGTCTGCATGGGTTTGCTGTGGTTTCCTCCCACAGTCCAAAGATGTGCAGGTTAGGTGAATTGGCCATGGTGTTAGGTGCATTAGTCAGGTGGTCAATGTAGGAGAATAGGTCTGTTGGGTTGCTCTTCAGAGGGTTGGTGTAGACTTGTTGGGCCGAAGGGCCTGTTTCCACACTGTAGGGAATCTAATCAAAGTTAGTGTAATCTCTCCAGTTCTGAAGAGCAATCATATCAGATTAAACTTATACTATTACCTTTTCTCTATCTCTCAACAGATGCTGCCAGACTAGCAGAGTTTCTCTGGAATTATCTATATTTGTTTTGGATTTCCAGCATCTGCAGTATTTTGATTTTTATGTAATCTTGTGCAAGATATCCTCCTGCGTCTGCTCATATAATTTCTGTTTACTTTATTACTGATTTTGGAATGGTTATAAATGGCAGACATTTATTCTGCATATTCTGTAGCCAGAGCTAGTCACAATTCTATGATCTGTCAAGAATGTAAGAAATATGAGGAGGATTGAGACATTTGCTCACTCAAGCCTGCTGCATCATTCAAAATGGCTGATCTGCCCCAGCCCTCAACTCCTGGTGTGCCAGCTCTCTCTCCCAACCCAAGCTTTAATAATTATTTTCAGTGATAGCGACTCAGTTGCATGGTCAGCTGGTTTGCAATGCAGTGTGATGTCAATGGCATGGGTTTAATTCCTATTTCAGCTGAATTTAAAATTCATGAAGGACTCTCCTTCTCAATCTCTCCCCTTGATAAAGCTTCCCAGCCATCTCTCTCTCATTAGAGACAACGGTAACTTTCCTTCTTACTTTCAGTGTTTAAGCCTCTACAAATGCCTGAAGATATTTCACAGAATCACAGAATTCCTCCAGTGCAGATAGAAGCCATTCGGCCCGTTCCAGCCTGCGCCAATCTTTGAGAGAGTATCCTGCCCAGACACTCCCCCCGCCATTTTCCGTATTTCCCTTGGCTGACCCATCTAACCTGCACATTCTTTGACACTATAGAGTTTTTTTTAAACATGGCCTTCCCACCTAAGCTGCACATCTTCGGACATCATTTAAAGACTTCTTTGTTCTTTCTCTCTTTGCTGTTCTCAAGCTTGACAAAAGGGTCTCCCTATTAAAAACGAAAGAACTGCGGATGCTGTAAATCAGAAACAAAAACGGAAGTTACTGGAAAAGCTCAGCAATTCTGGCAGCATCAGGTCTGAGGAAGGGTTACTGAATCCAAAACGTTAACTTTGATTTCTCTGCACAGATGCTACAAGACCTTCAGAGCTTTTCCAGCAACTTCTGGATTTGCAAAGGATACCCCTGCTTTTTTTTAAAGATTAAATTCCCTACAATGTGGAAACAGGCCCTTCGGCCCAACCAGTCCATACCGACTCTCTGAAGAGTAACCCACCCAGACCTATTTCCCTCTGACTATAGCACCTAACACTATGGGCAATTGACCTTTGTGACGATGAGAGGAAACCAGAGAACAACCACACAGACATTGGGAGAATGTGCAAACTCCACACAGACAGTTGCCCGAGATAGGAATCGAACCCGGGACCCTGGCGCTGTCAGGCAGCCGTGGTAACCGAAGGTAGCAGTGCTAACCACTGAGCCACCGTGCTGCCCCAATTTATTTTTGTGTGCGCAGCAATAATTATTTATGTCACCTTAACTTTTTCTGTTTACCGCTGGTCGATGCAACTTGGAATTCGCCCTCAAGGGCCCCCTCACCTGAACTAAACTATAATCGCCAAGCAAAGGCTAAAGGCGCGGTTTCAAAGGTATTGCTAGAATTCTGCTCTTCAATCCTCGAGTTTGAAGATTAACAGTTCCCCTTTTTCTCCTGCTTTAGGCAGGAGCTTCAATTGTGTAAATAGTTCAACTGTATCCTAACTTTCAAACATCGCTGTTCATGATCGAGAATCAATGTGTCTCAAAAACCGCGTATTCACATTATCCCTCCGGCTCGCACTGGGGCTTCTCCCACCTTTTTCACGGAGCCAGGACATCACTGTCCCTTGGGAGGGATTTTTGGATTTGTTGAGTAATTAAGGGCAGAATTGTACCGTTTTGCAGATATCCACATTTGGATGTACAGCGGGAATCGAGCCGTTTTTCTCTCAGTCCAGTCCAGCTCAGCCCAGAAACCCTGCCGCAGTTACACACAGACACCACACTCTCACTGAGTGCTGGGCTGTCCTGCCTGCGGGAACTGCTCGCTTCAGCGGGAACAGTGCTCCGGCCTGAAGACATCAGCCACACAGACACGGCGTGAGTATAAACACCGCTCCTGGATTGCATTGGGTGAGGGTATCGCCCCGTTGGGAGAGTGCAGCGACCGCGCTAAGTTCCAGCCTGCGGCGTCTGAACTCGCTGTGTCCGGGATCCAGCGGGAAACCTAGTGCTTCAGTCGATGGGAGGACTTCAGCAAACAGCCTGCACGTTGGTGGAATATGAAGATATGATTTATTTCATTCTTGTCCAATGTACCTAGGTACAAAGTCAAGCCTTTGTGCAGTACAAGCAGAGTATACCATACAAAGTGCATAAGGATAATAGAACAGAGCGAAAAATACAATGTTAAAGCTGTGGAGAAGGTGCACAGAGAGTGAGATCAAGATTAGATTTAAAATTTGAGAGGTCCTTTCAGATCCTGTGCTGAATTATGGCTTTTTCAGAAACCATAATAGTCTACCCTGTGAAGTCGGCTCCATAAGGACCTATTTAAAGGTAGCTTCACACTGCAGTCGGCATTCATCGAGTTGGCTCCTGTTGCAGCTCTTTCTGCTAAGCATCCCACACCTCCACCACCACTGGAATATATAACTTCTTTGAGTTCAATCAAGCCATCAAATTATTAACACATCTTACCCAAGATTTGATTCTCATTCAGTTTTCAAAGTTATTTTCCCTGGTCCGGTAACTCACTTCCTGAGTTCCCTAAAACTGGTGTCGAAATGTTGCATCATTTGACAAGGCACACTGCCAGGGCTCCTTCAGCATCTGCCAACTTTGCAATCGTTTGTTATTTGGGGGAAAAAAAGTAGTTTTTTTGGGAAAGAAAACTGCCACCTGGAATATCCTAGATGAGGCACCAGCCCCCATAGTAATAGCATTGGTTCTGAATTGTCTTAGTAAACTCGATAATTCTGTATATGAAACCATTAAACAGCCTAAAAAAAAGTAGTGAATTACCTCATGTTAACCTAGTCACTGGAAACAGCAAATTTAACTGTCAACACTTCAGAGTCATCCTTACCAAAATCTGTTTACTCATTGTTAAAGTACAGATTTGAGACGGCCCAGGGAATCCCTTGTGGACTCAGACCTGTAAAGCCTCTCTTGGTTCATCCCGGAAATTGCACTCTTCGGAAGTCGAGAATAAAAATCTCTTACAGACAGTTTAGTTTAATTTTAGTCATCCCCATTATTTACCAATAGCATCGCTGTTACAATATAACACTCAAAACTTATAAGCTAAACTAACCAGGTTCTAATAACCTAGGAGAGTAGGGTACCAGCTCTTCAAGTGCCCCAACACGCTACTCCGATGTATTGATACAAAATAGCTTGCTTTACGCAAAAGTTTATAAAAACATTGCATGTTCTTAATTATACAGATTACAGTGAAAGACAATAATTCGTAAGGAAGAAAAGTTAATTGACAGATCTGTGTGCGTTTGACTGATCACTCCTACAGGCCTTGAGCTATCCATCAGGTGAGAAAAACAAATCCAGCTGAGTTAGGCATCTGCTGGCGAGATACGTTCCTATAAGGAAGTGCTGGTTTAAATTAAGTGGGAGATGTCATAAGGCAACCTTGGGCAACTCGCATGTCTGATATCATTGTTTTACAAAATATTGCTGGAAAAGCGCAGCAGGTCATGCAGCATCCAAGAAGCAGGAGAATCGACATTTCAGGCATGAGCCCTTCTTCAGGAATGAGTAAAGTGTGCCAAGCAGGCTAAGATAAAAGGTACGGAGGAGGGACTTGGGGGAAGGGCGTTGGAAATGCGATAGGTGGAAGAAGGTTAAGGTGAGGGTGATAGGCCGGAGTGGGGGTGGGGGCGGAGAGGTCAGGAAGAAGATTGCAGGTTAGGAAGGTGGTGCTGAGTTCGAGTGTTGGGACTGAGACAAGGTGGGGGGAGGGGAAATGAGGAAACTGGAGAAATCTGAGTTCATCCCTTGTGGTTGGAGGGTTCCTAGGCGAAAGATGAGGCGCTCTTCCTCCAGCCGTCGTGTTGCCATGGTCTGGCAATGGAGGAGTCCAAGGACCTGCATGTCCTTGGTGGAGTGGGAGGGGGAGTTGACATGTAGGTGATTGTGGAGGGCTCGATCGTAACACAGAATTTATAGCAAAAATTTGCAGTGAGATGTTTTTCTCACACTCTGGTGATCCTGGACACTTCCATTGTTTTCACTTTAGATTTAGAGCAGAGTCAGCACAGCTTCACTAAGTACAGGTCACACCTGACATATCTGTTAGAATTCTTTTGAGGAGGTAACTAGCAAGTTAGACACAGGAGATCCAGTGGATGTGGTCTATTCGGTTTACAGGAAGGCTAGGTTCCACACAGGAGGCTGCTAAATAAGACATGAGTCAATGACACTGGGGCCAAGATACTGGCTTGGACAGAGGACTGATCAACTGGGAGAAGGTGCAAAGCGGAGATAAAGGAGTCATTTTCAAGATGGCAGCTGGTGACTAGTTTTACAGGGGTCAGTGTTGGGACCACAATTATTCACAATAGCAATCCGGATGAAGGAACTGAGGGTATTGTTGATAAATTTGCAGAAGAAGATAAATTTGCACAAAGGTAGATGAGAGGGACAGGTAGTGTTGAGGAAGCAGGGAAACTGCAGAAGGTCTTGGACAGGCCAGGAGAATGGGTAAAGAAGGGGTACATGGAGAACAACTTGCGAGAATGAGATAATACAGTTTAGTAGGAAGATTAGAGGTGTTGACCATTTTCTAGATGGGGAAAGTCTTTGGAAATCAAAAGCACAAAGAGACTGGGGACTCTGAGTACAAGATTCTCTTTAGGTTAACATGCAGGTTCCATTTGGTAGTTAGGAAAGCAAATGTAATGCTGGCATTCATTTCAAGAACTGAAAATGTGTTGCTGGAAAAGCGCAGCAGGTCAGGCAGCATCCAAGGAGCAGGCGAATCGACGTTTTGGGCATGAGCCCTTCTTCATGCCCTTCCTAAAGAAGGGCTCATGCCCGAAACGTCGATTCTCCTGCTCCTTGGATGCTGCCTGACCTGCTGCACTTTTCCAGCAACACATTTTCAGCTCTGATCTCCAGCATCTGCAGTCCTTACTTTCTCCTAGATTCATTTCAAGAAGTCTAGAATACCAGAGCAGAAATGTAGTGCTGACGCTTAGGCTGTGGTCAGACTGCATTTGGAATATTGTGTGAGCAGTTTTGGATCTTGTATCAAAGGAAAGATATGCTGACGTTGGAGGGGTCCACAGACAATTTACATGAACGATCCCAGGGATGAAAGGTTTGTCATATGAGGAGCGGTTGAACATCTGGGTCTGTACCTGAGGGAGTTTACAAGCATGGGTTTGGTGATCTCATTGAAATTTATAGATTACCAATAAGCCTGGATAGAATGGATGTGGTGAAGATGTTTGCTCTAGTAGGTCAGACTAGGACCTGGGGACACAGCCTCGTGGTGAAGGGATGACCCTTTAGAACTGAGATGGGAAGAATTTCTTCCAAGTGAAAATGGTTAATCTGTGGAAGTCATTGTTGCAGATGGATGTGAAGGCCAAGTCATTGAGTGTATTTAAGGTAGCGAGGTTCTTGATTTGCAAAGGGGTCCGGGGTCACTCGGAGAATGGGGTTGAGAGACATAGTCATGATCAAATGATGGAGCAGATTGAATGGACTGAATGGCCTAATTCTGCTCCCATATCTTCTGGTTGTATTTCCAATATCCACAATAATGAGCTTTAGCAAGATGAAAAGCCATGGATATTTTAAATTGCATTTAATTAACATGCTATAAACCTTCTAAGTAAGGGAATCGTTGAAGTGTTAACATGTCTCATGATCCCAGCATTGGGTTGTGCTTTCCAGAGGGATGGAAGATTTATCTATACAAAAGGTGGCATGGTGGCTCAGTGGTTAGCACTGCTGCCTCACAGTGCCTGGGTTCGATTCCTGTCTCGGGCAACTGTCTGTGTGGATTTTTCATGTTCTCCCCATGTCTGCATGGGTTTGCTGTGGTTTCCTCCCACAGTCCAAAGATGTGCAGGTTAGGTGAATTGGCCATGGTGTTAGGTGCATTAGTCAGGTGGTCAATGTAGGAGAATAGGTCTGTTGGGTTGCTCTTCAGAGGGTTGGTGTAGACTTGTTGGGCCGAAGGGCCTGTTTCCACACTGTAGGGAATCTAATCAAAGTTAGTGTAATCTCTCCAGTTCTGAAGAGCAATCATATCAGATTAAACTTATACTATTACCTTTTCTCTATCTCTCAACAGATGCTGCCAGACTAGCAGAGTTTCTCTGGAATTATCTATATTTGTTTTGGATTTCCAGCATCTGCAGTATTTTGATTTTTATGTAATCTTGTGCAAGATATCCTCCTGCGTCTGCTCATATAATTTCTGTTTACTTTATTACTGATTTTGGAATGGTTATAAATGGCAGACATTTATTCTGCATATTCTGTAGCCAGAGCTAGTCACAATTCTATGATCTGTCAAGAATGTAAGAAATATGAGGAGGATTGAGACATTTGCTCACTCAAGCCTGCTGCATCATTCAAAATGGCTGATCTGCCCCAGCCCTCAACTCCTGGTGTGCCAGCTCTCTCTCCCAACCCAAGCTTTAATAATTATTTTCAGTGATAGCGACTCAGTTGCATGGTCAGCTGGTTTGCAATGCAGTGTGATGTCAATGGCATGGGTTTAATTCCTATTTCAGCTGAATTTAAAATTCATGAAGGACTCTCCTTCTCAATCTCTCCCCTTGATAAAGCTTCCCAGCCATCTCTCTCTCATTAGAGACAACGGTAACTTTCCTTCTTACTTTCAGTGTTTAAGCCTCTACAAATGCCTGAAGATATTTCACAGAATCACAGAATTCCTCCAGTGCAGATAGAAGCCATTCGGCCCGTTCCAGCCTGCGCCAATCTTTGAGAGAGTATCCTGCCCAGACACTCCCCCCGCCATTTTCCGTATTTCCCTTGGCTGACCCATCTAACCTGCACATTCTTTGACACTATAGAGTTTTTTTTAAACATGGCCTTCCCACCTAAGCTGCACATCTTCGGACATCATTTAAAGACTTCTTTGTTCTTTCTCTCTTTGCTGTTCTCAAGCTTGACAAAAGGGTCTCCCTATTAAAAACGAAAGAACTGCGGATGCTGTAAATCAGAAACAAAAACGGAAGTTACTGGAAAAGCTCAGCAATTCTGGCAGCATCAGGTCTGAGGAAGGGTTACTGAATCCAAAACGTTAACTTTGATTTCTCTGCACAGATGCTACAAGACCTTCAGAGCTTTTCCAGCAACTTCTGGATTTGCAAAGGATACCCCTGCTTTTTTTTAAAGATTAAATTCCCTACAATGTGGAAACAGGCCCTTCGGCCCAACCAGTCCATACCGACTCTCTGAAGAGTAACCCACCCAGACCTATTTCCCTCTGACTATAGCACCTAACACTATGGGCAATTGACCTTTGTGACGATGAGAGGAAACCAGAGAACAACCACACAGACATTGGGAGAATGTGCAAACTCCACACAGACAGTTGCCCGAGATAGGAATCGAACCCGGGACCCTGGCGCTGTCAGGCAGCCGTGCTAACCGAAGGTAGCAGTGCTAACCACTGAGCCACCGCGCTGCCCCAATTTATTTTTGTGTGCGCAGCAATAATTATTTATGTCACCTTAACTTTTTCTGTTTACCGCTGGTCGATGCAACTTGGAATTCGCCCTCAAGGGCCCCCTCACCTGAACTAAACTATAATCGCCAAGCAAAGGCTAAAGGCGCGGTTTCAAAGGTATTGCTAGAATTCTGCTCTTCAATCCTCGAGTTTGAAGATTAACAGTTCCCCTTTTTCTCCTGCTTTAGGCAGGAGCTTCAATTGTGTAAATAGTTCAACTGTATCCTAACTTTCAAACATCGCTGTTCATGATCGAGAATCAATGTGTCTCAAAAACCGCGTATTCACATTATCCCTCCGGCTCGCACTGGGGCTTCTCCCACCTTTTTCACGGAGCCAGGACATCACTGTCCCTTGGGAGGGATTTTTGGATTTGTTGAGTAATTAAGGGCAGAATTGTACCGTTTTGCAGATATCCACATTTGGATGTACAGCGGGAATCGAGCCGTTTTTCTCTCAGTCCAGTCCAGCTCAGCCCAGAAACCCTGCCGCAGTTACACACAGACACCACACTCTCACTCTGAGTGCTGGGCTGTCCTGCCTGCGGGAACTGCTCGCTTCAGCGGGAACAGTGCTCCGGCCTGAAGACATCAGCCACACAGACACGGCGTGAGTATAAACACCGCTCCTGGGTTGCATTGGGTGAGGGTATCGCCCCGTTGGGAGAGTGCAGCGACCGCGCTAAGTTCCAGCCTGCGGCGTCTGAACTCGCTGTGTCCGGGATCCAGTGGGAAACCTAGTGCTTCAGTCGATGGGAGGACTTCGGCAAACAGCCTGCACGTTGGTGGAATATGAAGATATGATTTATTTCATTCTTGTCCAATGTACCTAGGTACAAAGTCAAGCCTTTGTGCAGTACAAGCAGAGTATACCATACAAAGTGCATAAGGATAATAGAACAGAGCGAAAAATACAATGTTAAAGCTGTGGAGAAGGTGCACAGAGAGTGAGATCAAGATTTAGATTTAAAATTTGAGAGGTCCTTTCAGATCCTGTGCTGAATTATGGCTTTTTCAGAAACCATAATAGTCTACCCTGTGAAGTCGGCTCCATAAGGACCTATTTAGAGGTAGCTTCACACTGCAGTCGGCATTCATCGAGTTGGCTCCTGTTGCAGCTCTTTCTGATTAGCATCCCACACCTCCACCACCACTGGAATATATAACTTCTTTCAGTTCAATCAAGCCATCAAATTATTAACACATCTTACCCAAGATTTGATTCTCATTCAGTTTTCAAAGTTATTTTCCCTGGTCCGGTAACTCACTTCCTGAGTTCCCTAAAACTGGTGTCGAAATGTTGCATCATTTGACAAGGCACACTGCCAGGGCTCCTTCAGCATCTGCCAACTTTGCAATCGTTTGTTATTTGGGGAAAAAAAAGTAGTTTTTTTGGGAAAGAAAACTGCCACCTGGAATATCCTAGATGAGGCACCAGCCCCCATAGTAATAGCATTGGTTCTGAATTGTCTTAGTAAACTCGATAATTCTGTATATGAAACCATTAAACAGCCTAAAAAAAAGTAGTGAATTACCTCATGTTAACCTAGTCACTGGAAACAGCAAATTTAACTGTCAACACTTCAGAGTCATCCTTACCAAAATCTGTTTACTCATTGTTAAAGTACAGATTTGAGACGGCCCAGGGAATCCCTTGTGGACTCAGACCTGTAAAGCCTCTCTTGGTTCATCCCGGAAATTGCACTCTTCGGAAGTCGAGAATAAAAATCTCTTACAGACAGTTTAGTTTAATTTTAGTCATCCCCATTATTTACCAATAGCATCGCTGTTACAATATAACACTCAAAACTTATAAGCTAAACTAACCAGGTTCTAATAACCTAGGAGAGTAGGGTACCAGCTCTTCAAGTGCCCCAACACGCTACTCCGATGTATTGATACAAAATAGCTTGCTTTACGCAAAAGTTTATAAAAACATTGCATGTTCTTAATTATACAGATTACAGTGAAAGACAATAATTCGTAAGGAAGAAAAGTTAATTGACAGATCTGTGTGCGTTTGACTGATCACTCCTACAGGCCTTGAGCTATCCATCAGGTGAGAAAAACAAATCCAGCTGAGTTAGGCATCTGCTGGCGAGATACGTTCCTATAAGGAAGTGCTGGTTTAAATTAAGTGGGAGATGTCATAAGGCAACCTTGGGCAGCTCGCATGTCTGATATCATTGTTTTACAAAATATTGCTGGAAAAGCGCAGCAGGTCATGCAGCATCCAAGAAGCAGGAGAATCGACATTTCAGGCATGAGCCCTTCTTCAGGAATGAGGAAAGTGTGCCAAGCAGGCTAAGATAAAAGGTACGGAGGAGGGACTTGGGGGAAGGGCGTTGGAAATGCGATAGGTGGAAGAAGGTTAAGGTGAGGGTGATAGGCCGGAGTGGGGGTGGGGGCGGAGAGGTCAGGAAGAAGATTGCAGGTTAGGAAGGTGGTGCTGAGTTCGAGTGTTGGGACTGAGACAAGGTGGGGGGAGGGGAAATGAGGAAACTGGAGAAATCTGAGTTCATCCCTTGTGGTTGGAGGGTTCCTAGGCGGAAGATGAGGCGCTCTTCCTCCAGCCGTCATGTTGCCATGGTCTGGCAATGGAGGAGTCCAAGGACCTGCATGTCCTTGGTGGAGTGGGAGGGGGAGTTGACATGTAGGTGATTGTGGAGGGCTCGATCGTAACACAGAATTTATAGCAAAAATTTGCAGTGAGATGTTTTTCTCACACTCTGGTGATCCTGGACACTTCCATTGTTTTCACTTTAGATTTAGAGCAGAGTCAGCACAGCTTCACTAAGTACAGGTCACACCTGACATATCTGTTAGAATTCTTTTGAGGAGGTAACTAGCAAGTTAGACACAGGAGATCCAGTGGATGTGGTCTATTCGGTTTACAGGAAGGCTAGGTTCCACACAGGAGGCTGCTAAATAAGACATGAGTCAATGACACTGGGGCCAAGATACTGGCTTGGACAGAGGACTGATCAACTGGGAGAAGGTGCAAAGCGGAGATAAAGGAGTCATTTTCAAGATGGCAGCTGGTGACTAGTTTTACAGGGGTCAGTGTTGGGACCACAATTATTCACAATAGCAATCCGGATGAAGGAACTGAGGGTATTGTTGATAAATTTGCAGAAGAAGATAAATTTGCACAAAGGTAGATGAGAGGGACAGGTAGTGTTGAGGAAGCAGGGAAACTGCAGAAGGTCTTGGACAGGCCAGGAGAATGGGTAAAGAAGGGGTACATGGAGAACAACTTGCGAGAATGAGATAATACAGTTTAGTAGGAAGATTAGAGGTGTTGACCATTTTCTAGATGGGGAAAGTCTTTGGAAATCAAAAGCACAAAGAGACTGGGGACTCTGAGTACAAGATTCTCTTTAGGTTAACATGCAGGTTCCATTTGGTAGTTAGGAAAGCAAATGTAATGCTGGCATTCATTTCAAGAACTGAAAATGTGTTGCTGGAAAAGCGCAGCAGGTCAGGCAGCATCCAAGGAGCAGGCGAATCGACGTTTTGGGCATGAGCCCTTCTTCATGCCCTTCCTAAAGAAGGGCTCATGCCCGAAACGTCGATTCTCCTGCTCCTTGGATGCTGCCTGACCTGCTGCACTTTTCCAGCAACACATTTTCAGCTCTGATCTCCAGCATCTGCAGTCCTTACTTTCTCCTAGATTCATTTCAAGAAGTCTAGAATACCAGAGCAGAAATGTAGTGCTGACGCTTAGGCTGTGGTCAGACTGCATTTGGAATATTGTGTGAGCAGTTTTGGATCTTGTATCAAAGGAAAGATATGCTGACGTTGGAGGGGTCCACAGACAATTTACATGAACGATCCCAGGGATGAAAGGTTTGTCATATGAGGAGCGGTTGAACATCTGGGTCTGTACCTGAGGGAGTTTACAAGCATGGGTTTGGTGATCTCATTGAAATTTATAGATTACCAATAAGCCTGGATAGAATGGATGTGGTGAAGATGTTTGCTCTAGTAGGTCAGACTAGGACCTGGGGACACAGCCTCGTGGTGAAGGGATGACCCTTTAGAACTGAGATGGGAAGAATTTCTTCCAAGTGAAAATGGTTAATCTGTGGAAGTCATTGTTGCAGATGGATGTGAAGGCCAAGTCATTGAGTGTATTTAAGGTAGCGAGGTTCTTGATTTGCAAAGGGGTCCGGGGTCACTCGGAGAATGGGGCTGAGAGACATAGTCATGATCAAATGATGGAGCAGATTGAATGGACTGAATGGCCTAATTCTGCTCCCATATCTTCTGGTTGTATTTCCAATATCCACAATAATGAGCTTTAGCAAGATGAAAAGCCATGGATATTTTAAATTGCATTTAATTAACATGCTATAAACCTTCTAAGTAAGGGAATCGTTGAAGTGTTAACATGTCTCATGATCCCAGCATTGGGTTGTGCTTTCCAGACGGATGGAAGATTTATCTATACAAAAGGTGGCATGGTGGCTCAGTGGTTAGCACTGCTGCCTCACAGTGCCTGGGTTCGATTCCTGTCTCGGGCAACTGTCTGTGTGGATTTTTCATGTTCTCCCCATGTCTGCATGGGTTTGCTGTGGTTTCCTCCCACAGTCCAAAGATGTGCAGGTTAGGTGAATTGGCCATGGTGTTAGGTGCATTAGTCAGGTGGTCAATGTAGGAGAATAGGTCTGTTGGGTTGCTCTTCAGAGGGTTGGTGTAGACTTGTTGGGCCGAAGGGCCTGTTTCCACACTGTAGGGAATCTAATCAAAGTTAGTGTAATCTCTCCAGTTCTGAAGAGCAATCATATCAGATTAAACTTATACTATTACCTTTTCTCTATCTCTCAACAGATGCTGCCAGACTAGCAGAGTTTCTCTGGAATTATCTATATTTGTTTTGGATTTCCAGCATCTGCAGTATTTTGATTTTTATGTAATCTTGTGCAAGATATCCTCCTGCGTCTGCTCATATAATTTCTGTTTACTTTATTACTGATTTTGGAATGGTTATAAATGGCAGACATTTATTCTGCATATTCTGTAGCCAGAGCTAGTCACAATTCTATGATCTGTCAAGAATGTAAGAAATATGAGGAGGATTGAGACATTTGCTCACTCAAGCCTGCTGCATCATTCAAAATGGCTGATCTGCCCCAGCCCTCAACTCCTGGTGTGCCAGCTCTCTCTCCCAACCCAAGCTTTAATAATTATTTTCAGTGATAGCGACTCAGTTGCATGGTCAGCTGGTTTGCAATGCAGTGTGATGTCAATGGCATGGGTTTAATTCCTATTTCAGCTGAATTTAAAATTCATGAAGGACTCTCCTTCTCAATCTCTCCCCTTGATAAAGCTTCCCAGCCATCTCTCTCTCATTAGAGACAACGGTAACTTTCCTTCTTACTTTCAGTGTTTAAGCCTCTACAAATGCCTGAAGATATTTCACAGAATCACAGAATTCCTCCAGTGCAGATAGAAGCCATTCGGCCCGTTCCAGCCTGCGCCAATCTTTGAGAGAGTATCCTGCCCAGACACTCCCCCCGCCATTTTCCGTATTTCCCTTGGCTGACCCATCTAACCTGCACATTCTTTGACACTATAGAGTTTTTTTTAAACATGGCCTTCCCACCTAAGCTGCACATCTTCGGACATCATTTAAAGACTTCTTTGTTCTTTCTCTCTTTGCTGTTCTCAAGCTTGACAAAAGGGTCTCCCTATTAAAAACGAAAGAACTGCGGATGCTGTAAATCAGAAACAAAAACGGAAGTTACTGGAAAAGCTCAGCAATTCTGGCAGCATCAGGTCTGAGGAAGGGTTACTGAATCCAAAACGTTAACTTTGATTTCTCTGCACAGATGCTACAAGACCTTCAGAGCTTTTCCAGCAACTTCTGGATTTGCAAAGGATACCCCTGCTTTTTTTTAAAGATTAAATTCCCTACAATGTGGAAACAGGCCCTTCGGCCCAACCAGTCCATACCGACTCTCTGAAGAGTAACCCACCCAGACCTATTTCCCTCTGACTATAGCACCTAACACTATGGGCAATTGACCTTTGTGACGATGAGAGGAAACCAGAGAACAACCACACAGACATTGGGAGAATGTGCAAACTCCACACAGACAGTTGCCCGAGATAGGAATCGAACCCGGGACCCTGGCGCTGTCAGGCAGCCGTGCTAACCGAAGGTAGCAGTGCTAACCACTGAGCCACCGTGCTGCCCCAATTTATTTTTGTGTGCGCAGCAATAATTATTTATGTCACCTTAACTTTTTCTGTTTACCGCTGGTCGATGCAACTTGGAATTCGCCCTCAAGGGCCCCCTCACCTGAACTAAACTATAATCGCCAAGCAAAGGCTAAAGGCGCGGTTTCAAAGGTATTGCTAGAATTCTGCTCTTCAATCCTCGAGTTTGAAGATTAACAGTTCCCCTTTTTCTCCTGCTTTAGGCAGGAGCTTCAATTGTGTAAATAGTTCAACTGTATCCTAACTTTCAAACATCGCTGTTCATGATCGAGAATCAATGTGTCTCAAAAACCGCGTATTCACATTATCCCTCCGGCTCGCACTGGGGCTTCTCCCACCTTTTTCACGGAGCCAGGACATCACTGTCCCTTGGGAGGGATTTTTGGATTTGTTGAGTAATTAAGGGCAGAATTGTACCGTTTTGCAGATATCCACATTTGGATGTACAGCGGGAATCGAGCCGTTTTTCTCTCAGTCCAGTCCAGCTCAGCCCAGAAACCCTGCCGCAGTTACACACAGACACCACACTCTCACTGAGTGCTGGGCTGTCCTGCCTGCGGGAACTGCTCGCTTCAGCGGGAACAGTGCTCCGGCCTGAAGACATCAGCCACACAGACACGGCGTGAGTATAAACACCGCTCCTGGATTGCATTGGGTGAGGGTATCGCCCCGTTGGGAGAGTGCAGCGACCGCGCTAAGTTCCAGCCTGCGGCGTCTGAACTCGCTGTGTCCGGGATCCAGCGGGAAACCTAGTGCTTCAGTCGATGGGAGGACTTCAGCAAACAGCCTGCACGTTGGTGGAATATGAAGATATGATTTATTTCATTCTTGTCCAATGTACCTAGGTACAAAGTCAAGCCTTTGTGCAGTACAAGCAGAGTATACCATACAAAGTGCATAAGGATAATAGAACAGAGCGAAAAATACAATGTTAAAGCTGTGGAGAAGGTGCACAGAGAGTGAGATCAAGATTAGATTTAAAATTTGAGAGGTCCTTTCAGATCCTGTGCTGAATTATGGCTTTTTCAGAAACCATAATAGTCTACCCTGTGAAGTCGGCTCCATAAGGACCTATTTAAAGGTAGCTTCACACTGCAGTCGGCATTCATCGAGTTGGCTCCTGTTGCAGCTCTTTCTGCTAAGCATCCCACACCTCCACCACCACTGGAATATATAACTTCTTTGAGTTCAATCAAGCCATCAAATTATTAACACATCTTACCCAAGATTTGATTCTCATTCAGTTTTCAAAGTTATTTTCCCTGGTCCGGTAACTCACTTCCTGAGTTCCCTAAAACTGGTGTCGAAATGTTGCATCATTTGACAAGGCACACTGCCAGGGCTCCTTCAGCATCTGCCAACTTTGCAATCGTTTGTTATTTGGGGGAAAAAAAGTAGTTTTTTTGGGAAAGAAAACTGCCACCTGGAATATCCTAGATGAGGCACCAGCCCCCATAGTAATAGCATTGGTTCTGAATTGTCTTAGTAAACTCGATAATTCTGTATATGAAACCATTAAACAGCCTAAAAAAAAGTAGTGAATTACCTCATGTTAACCTAGTCACTGGAAACAGCAAATTTAACTGTCAACACTTCAGAGTCATCCTTACCAAAATCTGTTTACTCATTGTTAAAGTACAGATTTGAGACGGCCCAGGGAATCCCTTGTGGACTCAGACCTGTAAAGCCTCTCTTGGTTCATCCCGGAAATTGCACTCTTCGGAAGTCGAGAATAAAAATCTCTTACAGACAGTTTAGTTTAATTTTAGTCATCCCCATTATTTACCAATAGCATCGCTGTTACAATATAACACTCAAAACTTATAAGCTAAACTAACCAGGTTCTAATAACCTAGGAGAGTAGGGTACCAGCTCTTCAAGTGCCCCAACACGCTACTCCGATGTATTGATACAAAATAGCTTGCTTTACGCAAAAGTTTATAAAAACATTGCATGTTCTTAATTATACAGATTACAGTGAAAGACAATAATTCGTAAGGAAGAAAAGTTAATTGACAGATCTGTGTGCGTTTGACTGATCACTCCTACAGGCCTTGAGCTATCCATCAGGTGAGAAAAACAAATCCAGCTGAGTTAGGCATCTGCTGGCGAGATACGTTCCTATAAGGAAGTGCTGGTTTAAATTAAGTGGGAGATGTCATAAGGCAACCTTGGGCAACTCGCATGTCTGATATCATTGTTTTACAAAATATTGCTGGAAAAGCGCAGCAGGTCATGCAGCATCCAAGAAGCAGGAGAATCGACATTTCAGGCATGAGCCCTTCTTCAG
Source organism: Chiloscyllium plagiosum (assembly GCF_037043375.1). Classification (NCBI taxonomy): domain Eukaryota; kingdom Metazoa; phylum Chordata; class Chondrichthyes; order Orectolobiformes; family Hemiscylliidae; genus Chiloscyllium; species Chiloscyllium plagiosum. The sequence continues at coordinate 42,557,878 of NW_028270172.1, read as the reverse complement.
GAATGAGTAAAGTGTGCCAAGCAGGCTAAGATAAAAGGTACGGAGGAGGGACTTGGGGGAAGGGCGTTGGAAATGCGATAGGTGGAAGAAGGTTAAGGTGAGGGTGATAGGCCGGAGTGGGGGTGGGGGCGGAGAGGTCAGGAAGAAGATTGCAGGTTAGGAAGGTGGTGCTGAGTTCGAGTGTTGGGACTGAGACAAGGTGGGGGGAGGGGAAATGAGGAAACTGGAGAAATCTGAGTTCATCCCTTGTGGTTGGAGGGTTCCTAGGCGGAAGATGAGGCGCTCTTCCTCCAGCCGTCGTGTTGCCATGGTCTGGCAATGGAGGAGTCCAAGGACCTGCATGTCCTTGGTGGAGTGGGAGGGGGAGTTGACATGTAGGTGATTGTGGAGGGCTCGATCGTAACACAGAATTTATAGCAAAAATTTGCAGTGAGATGTTTTTCTCACACTCTGGTGATCCTGGACACTTCCATTGTTTTCACTTTAGATTTAGAGCAGAGTCAGCACAGCTTCACTAAGTACAGGTCACACCTGACATATCTGTTAGAATTCTTTTGAGGAGGTAACTAGCAAGTTAGACACAGGAGATCCAGTGGATGTGGTCTATTCGGTTTACAGGAAGGCTAGGTTCCACACAGGAGGCTGCTAAATAAGACATGAGTCAATGACACTGGGGCCAAGATACTGGCTTGGACAGAGGACTGATCAACTGGGAGAAGGTGCAAAGCGGAGATAAAGGAGTCATTTTCAAGATGGCAGCTGGTGACTAGTTTTACAGGGGTCAGTGTTGGGACCACAATTATTCACAATAGCAATCCGGATGAAGGAACTGAGGGTATTGTTGATAAATTTGCAGAAGAAGATAAATTTGCACAAAGGTAGATGAGAGGGACAGGTAGTGTTGAGGAAGCAGGGAAACTGCAGAAGGTCTTGGACAGGCCAGGAGAATGGGTAAAGAAGGGGTACATGGAGAACAACTTGCGAGAATGAGATAATACAGTTTAGTAGGAAGATTAGAGGTGTTGACCATTTTCTAGATGGGGAAAGTCTTTGGAAATCAAAAGCACAAAGAGACTGGGGACTCTGAGTACAAGATTCTCTTTAGGTTAACATGCAGGTTCCATTTGGTAGTTAGGAAAGCAAATGTAATGCTGGCATTCATTTCAAGAACTGAAAATGTGTTGCTGGAAAAGCGCAGCAGGTCAGGCAGCATCCAAGGAGCAGGCGAATCGACGTTTTGGGCATGAGCCCTTCTTCATGCCCTTCCTAAAGAAGGGCTCATGCCCGAAACGTCGATTCTCCTGCTCCTTGGATGCTGCCTGACCTGCTGCACTTTTCCAGCAACACATTTTCAGCTCTGATCTCCAGCATCTGCAGTCCTTACTTTCTCCTAGATTCATTTCAAGAAGTCTAGAATACCAGAGCAGAAATGTAGTGCTGACGCTTAGGCTGTGGTCAGACTGCATTTGGAATATTGTGTGAGCAGTTTTGGATCTTGTATCAAAGGAAAGATATGCTGACGTTGGAGGGGTCCACAGACAATTTACATGAACGATCCCAGGGATGAAAGGTTTGTCATATGAGGAGCGGTTGAACATCTGGGTCTGTACCTGAGGGAGTTTACAAGCATGGGTTTGGTGATCTCATTGAAATTTATAGATTACCAATAAGCCTGGATAGAATGGATGTGGTGAAGATGTTTGCTCTAGTAGGTCAGACTAGGACCTGGGGACACAGCCTCGTGGTGAAGGGATGACCCTTTAGAACTGAGATGGGAAGAATTTCTTCCAAGTGAAAATGGTTAATCTGTGGAAGTCATTGTTGCAGATGGATGTGAAGGCCAAGTCATTGAGTGTATTTAAGGTAGCGAGGTTCTTGATTTGCAAAGGGGTCCGGGGTCACTCGGAGAATGGGGTTGAGAGACATAGTCATGATCAAATGATGGAGCAGATTGAATGGACTGAATGGCCTAATTCTGCTCCCATATCTTCTGGTTGTATTTCCAATATCCACAATAATGAGCTTTAGCAAGATGAAAAGCCATGGATATTTTAAATTGCATTTAATTAACATGCTATAAACCTTCTAAGTAAGGGAATCGTTGAAGTGTTAACATGTCTCATGATCCCAGCATTGGGTTGTGCTTTCCAGAGGGATGGAAGATTTATCTATACAAAAGGTGGCATGGTGGCTCAGTGGTTAGCACTGCTGCCTCACAGTGCCTGGGTTCGATTCCTGTCTCGGGCAACTGTCTGTGTGGATTTTTCATGTTCTCCCCATGTCTGCATGGGTTTGCTGTGGTTTCCTCCCACAGTCCAAAGATGTGCAGGTTAGGTGAATTGGCCATGGTGTTAGGTGCATTAGTCAGGTGGTCAATGTAGGAGAATAGGTCTGTTGGGTTGCTCTTCAGAGGGTTGGTGTAGACTTGTTGGGCCGAAGGGCCTGTTTCCACACTGTAGGGAATCTAATCAAAGTTAGTGTAATCTCTCCAGTTCTGAAGAGCAATCATATCAGATTAAACTTATACTATTACCTTTTCTCTATCTCTCAACAGATGCTGCCAGACTAGCAGAGTTTCTCTGGAATTATCTATATTTGTTTTGGATTTCCAGCATCTGCAGTATTTTGATTTTTATGTAATCTTGTGCAAGATATCCTCCTGCGTCTGCTCATATAATTTCTGTTTACTTTATTACTGATTTTGGAATGGTTATAAATGGCAGACATTTATTCTGCATATTCTGTAGCCAGAGCTAGTCACAATTCTATGATCTGTCAAGAATGTAAGAAATATGAGGAGGATTGAGACATTTGCTCACTCAAGCCTGCTGCATCATTCAAAATGGCTGATCTGCCCCAGCCCTCAACTCCTGGTGTGCCAGCTCTCTCTCCCAACCCAAGCTTTAATAATTATTTTCAGTGATAGCGACTCAGTTGCATGGTCAGCTGGTTTGCAATGCAGTGTGATGTCAATGGCATGGGTTTAATTCCTATTTCAGCTGAATTTAAAATTCATGAAGGACTCTCCTTCTCAATCTCTCCCCTTGATAAAGCTTCCCAGCCATCTCTCTCTCATTAGAGACAACGGTAACTTTCCTTCTTACTTTCAGTGTTTAAGCCTCTACAAATGCCTGAAGATATTTCACAGAATCACAGAATTCCTCCAGTGCAGATAGAAGCCATTCGGCCCGTTCCAGCCTGCGCCAATCTTTGAGAGAGTATCCTGCCCAGACACTCCCCCCGCCATTTTCCGTATTTCCCTTGGCTGACCCATCTAACCTGCACATTCTTTGACACTATAGAGTTTTTTTTAAACATGGCCTTCCCTTGGCTGACCCATCTAACCTGCACATTCTTTGACACTATAGAGTTTTTTTTAAACATGGCCTTCCCACCTAAGCTGCACATCTTCGGACATCATTTAAAGACTTCTTTGTTCTTTCTCTCTTTGCTGTTCTCAAGCTTGACAAAAGGGTCTCCCTATTAAAAACGAAAGAACTGCGGATGCTGTAAATCAGAAACAAAAACGGAAGTTACTGGAAAAGCTCAGCAATTCTGGCAGCATCAGGTCTGAGGAAGGGTTACTGAATCCAAAACGTTAACTTTGATTTCTCTGCACAGATGCTACAAGACCTTCAGAGCTTTTCCAGCAACTTCTGGATTTGCAAAGGATACCCCTGCTTTTTTTTAAAGATTAAATTCCCTACAATGTGGAAACAGGCCCTTCGGCCCAACCAGTCCATACCGACTCTCTGAAGAGTAACCCACCCAGACCTATTTCCCCTCTGACTATAGCACCTAACACTATGGGCAATTGACCTTTGTGACGATGAGAGGAAACCAGAGCACAACCACACAGACATTGGGAGAATGTGCAAACTCCACACAGACAGTTGCCCGAGATAGGAATCGAACCCGGGACCCTGGCGCTGTCAGGCAGCCGTGCTAACCTAAGGTAGCAGTGCTAACCACTGAGCCACCGTGCTGCCCCAATTTATTTTTGTGTGCGCAGCAATAATTATTTATGTCACCTTAACTTTTTCTGTTTACCGCTGGTCGATGCAACTTGGAATTCGCCCTCAAGGGCCCCCTCACCTGAACTAAACTATAATCGCCAAGCAAAGGCTAAAGGCGCGGTTTCAAAGGTATTGCTAGAATTCTGCTCTTCAATCCTCGAGTTTGAAGATGAACAGTTCACCTTTTTCTCCTGCTTTAGGCAGGAGCTTCAATTGTGTAAATAGTTCAACTGTATTCTAACTTTCAAATATCGCTGTTCATGATCGAGAATCAATGTGTCTCAAAAACCGCGTATTCACATTATCCCTCCGGCTCGCACTGGGGCTTCTCCCACCTTTTTCACGGAGCCAGGACATCACTGTCCCTTGGGAGGGACTTTTGGATTTGTTGAGTAATTAAGGGCAGAATTGTACCGTTTTGCAGATATCCACATTTGGATGTACAGCGGGAATCGAGCCGTTTTTCTCTCAGTCCAGTCCAGCTCAGCCCAGAAACCCTGCCGCAGTTACACACAGACACCACACTCTCACTCTGAGTGCTGGGCTGTCCTGCCTGCGGGAACTGCTCGCTTCAGCGGGAACAGTGCTCCGGCCTGAATACATCAGCCACACAGACACGGCGTGAGTATAAACACCGCTCCTGGGTTGCATTGGGTGAGGGTATCGCCCCGTTGGGAGAGTGCAGCGACCGCGCTAAGTTCCAGCCTGCGGCGTCTGAACTCGCTGTGTCCGGGATCCAGTGGGAAACCTAGTTCTTCAGTCGATGGGAGGACTTCGGCAAACAGCCTGCACGTTGGTGGAATATGAAGATATGATTTATTTCATTCTTGTCCAATGTACCTAGGTACAAAGTCAAGCCTTTGTGCAGTACAAGCAGAGTATACCATACAAAGTGCATAAGGATAATAGAACAGAGCGAAAAATACAATGTTAAAGCTGTGGAGAAGGTGCACAGAGAGTGAGATCAAGATTTAGATTTAAAATTTGAGAGGTCCTTTCAGATCCTGTGCTGAATTATGGCTTTTTCAGAAACCATAATAGTCTACCCTGTGAAGTCGGCTCCATAAGGACCTATTTAAAGGTAGCTTCACACTGCAGTCGGCATTCATCGAGTTGGCTCCTGTTGCAGCTCTTTCTGCTAAGCATCCCACACCTCCACCACCACTGGAATATATAACTTCTTTGAGTTCAATCAAGCCATCAAATTATTAACACATCTTACCCAAGATTTGATTCTCATTCAGTTTTCAAAGTTATTTTCCCTGGTCCGGTAACTCACTTCCTGAGTTCCCTAAAACTGGTGTCGAAATGTTGCATCATTTGACAAGGCACACTGCCAGGGCTCCTTCAGCATCTGCCAACTTTGCAATCGTTTGTTATTTGGGGAAAAAAAAGTAGTTTTTTTGGGAAAGAAAACTGCCACCTGGAATATCCTAGATGAGGCACCAGCCCCCATAGTAATAGCATTGGTTCTGATTTGTCTTAGCAAACTCGATAATTCTTATATGAAACCATTAAACAGCCTAAAAAAAAGTGGTGAATTACCTAATGTTAACCTCGTCACTGGAAACAGCAAATTTAACTGTCAACACTTCAGAGTCATCCTTACCAAAATCTGTTTGCTCATTGTTAAAGTACAGATTTGAGACGGCCCAGGGAATCCCTTGTGGACTCAGACCTGTAAAGCCTCTCTTGGTTCATCCCGGAAATTGCACTCTTCGGAATTTGAGAATAAAAATCCCTTGCAGACAGTTTAGTTTAATTTTAGTCATCCCCATTATTTACCAATAGCATCGCTGTTACAATATAACACTCAAAATTTATAAGCTAAACTAACCAGGTTCTAATAACCTAGGAGAGTAGGGTACCAGCTCTTCAAGTGCCCCAACACGCTACTCCGATGTACTGATACAAAGTAGCTTGCTTTACACAAAAGTTTACAAAAACATTGCATGTTCTTAATTGTACAGATTACAGTGAAAGACAATAATTCGTAAGGAAGAAAAGTTAATTGACAGATCTGTGTGCATTTGACTGATCACTCCTACAGGCCTTGAGCTATCCATCAGGTGAGAAAAACAAATCCAGCTGAGTTAGGCATCTGCTGGCGAGATACGTTCCTACAAGGAAGTCCTGGTTTAAATTAAGTGGGAGATGTCATAAGGCAACCTTGGGCAGCTCGCATGTCTGATATCATTGTTTTACAAAATGTTGCTGGAAAAGCGCAGCAGGTCATGCAGCATCCAAGAAGCAGGAGAATCAACATTTCAGGCATGAGCCCTTCTTCAGGAATGAGGAAAGTGTGCCAAGCAGGCTAAGATAAAAGGTAGGGAGGAGGGACTTGGGGGAAGGGCGTTGGAAATGCGATAGGTGGAAGAAGGTTAAGGTGAGGGTGATAAGGTGAGGGTGATAGGCCGGAGTGGGGGCGGGGGGGGAGAGGTCAGGAAGAAGATTGCAGGTTAGGAAGGTGGTGTTGAGTTCGAGTGTTGGGACTGAGACAAGGTGGGGGGAGGGGAAATAAAGAAACTGTAGAAATCTGAGTTCATCCCTTTTGGTTGGAGGGTTCCGAGGCGGAAGATGAGGCACTCTTCCTCCAGCCGTCGTGTTGCAACGGTCTGGCAATGGAGGAGTCCAAGGACCTGCATGTCCTTGGTGGAGTGGGAGGGGGAGTTGAAGGGTAGAGCCACAGGATAGTTGGGTTGGTTGGTCCGGGTGTGCCAGAGGTGTTCTCTGAAACGTTCCGCAAGTAGGCGGCCTGTCTCCCCAATATAGAGGAGGCCACATCGGGTGCAGCGGATGCAGTAAAAGATGTGTGTGGAGGTGCAGGTGAATTTGTGGCGGATATGGAATGATCCCTTGGGGCCTTGGAGGGAAGTAAGGGAGGAGGTGTGGGCGCAAGTTTTGCATTTCTTGCGGTTGCAGGGGAAGGTGCCGGGAGTGGAGGTTGGATTGGTGGGGGGTGTGGACCTGACTAGGGAGTCACGGAGGGAGTGGTCTTTTCGGAACGCTGATAGGGGAGGGGAGGGAAATATATCCCTGGTGGTGGGGTCCGTTTAGAGGTGGCGGAAATGATGATGGATGATACGATGTATATGGAGGTTGGTGAAGACCAGTGGGGTTCTGTCCTGGTGGCGATTGGAGGGGCGGGGCTCAAGGGTGGAGGAGCGGGAAGTGGTGGAGATGCGGTGGAGAGCATCGTCGACACCGTCTGGGGAGAAATTGCGGTCTTTGAAGAAGGAGGCTATTTGGGTTGTTCGGTATTGGAAGTGGTCCTCCTGGGAGCAGATGCGGCGGAGATGAAGGAATTGGGAATATGGGATGGCGTTTTTACAGGGGGCAGGGTGGGAGGAGGTGAAGTCTAGGTAGCTGTGGGAGTCGGTCGGTTTATAGTAAATGTCCTTGTTGATTCTGTCGCCCGAGATAGAAATGGAGAGGTCTAGGAAGGGGAGGGAGGAGTCTGAGACGGTCCAGGTAAATTTGAGGTCGGGGTGGAAGGTGTTAGTAAAGTGGATGAACTGTTCAACCTCCTTGTGGGAGCACAAGGCAGCGCTGATACAGTCATCGATGTAGCGGAGGAAAAGGTGGGGGGTGGTGCCAGTGTAGCTACAGAAGATGGACTGTTCCATACATCCTACGAAGAGGCAGGCATATCTGGGGCCCATGCGGGTGCCCATGGCTACTCCTTTGGTTTGGAGGAAGTGGGAGGATTGGAAAGAGAAGTTGTTCAGAGTGAGGACCAGTTCAGTCAGTCGAAGGAGGGTGTCAGTGGAAGGGTCCTGGTTGCTTTGGCGGGAAAGGAAGAAGCGGAGGGCTTTGAGTCCTTCGTGATGGGGGATGAAGGTGTTCAGGGACTGGATGTCCATGGTGAAGATAAGGCGTTGGGGACCGGGGAAGCGAAAATCATGGAGGAGGTGGAGGGCATGGGTGGTGTCCCGAACGCAGGTGGGGAGTTCTTGGACTAAGGGGGACAGGACCGTGTCGAGGTATGCAGAGATGAGTTCGGTGGGGCAGGAACAGGCTGAGACAATGGGCAGTCAGGTTTGTGATTTTGGGCAGGAGGTAGAAACGGGCGGTGCGGGGTTGTGGGACTATGAGGTTGGAGGCGGTGGATGGGAGATCCCCTGAGGAGATGAGGTTATGGATGGTCTGGGAGATGATGGTTTGGTGATGGGAGGTGGGGTCATGGTCAAGGGGGCAGTAGGAGGAGGTGTCCGCGAGCTGGCATTTAGCCTCAGCGGTGTAAAAATCAGTGCGCCAAACTACCACTGTGCCTCCCTTGTCTGCCAGTTTGATAGTGAGGTTGGGGTTGGAACGGAGGGAGTGGAGGGCTGCACGTTCTGAGGGTGAGAGGTTGGAGTGGTTGAGAGGGGTGGAGAGGTTGAGGTGGTTAATGTTGTGGCAGCAGTTGGCTATGAAGAGATCAAGGGCAGGTAAGAGGCCAGTACGGGCTGTCCAGGTGGATGGGGTGTGTTGGAGGTGGGAGAAAGGGTCGTCAGAGAGTGGGCGAGAATCCTGGTTGAAGAAGTAGGTGTGGAGGCGAAGGCGGCAGAAGAATTGTTCGATGTCTCGCCATGTGTTGAACTCGTTAATCCGAGAGCATAGGGGAATGAAGGTGAAGCCTCTGCCAAAGACTGATCTTTCATCCTCAGAGAGGGGTAGTTCTGGAGGGATGGTGAAATTACGGCAGGGCTGGGAGCTCGGACCTGGGAGCTAGTGTGGGGCTGGAGCTGGGAGTGGGGGCGGGGCTAGGCGTGGGGGCGGGGTTAGGCGTGTAAACGGAGATCGGCATGGGGGCGGGGTTAGGCATGCCGACGGAGATCGGCGTGGGGGCGGTGTTAGGCGTGCGAACGGTGATCAGCGTGGGGGCGGGTTTAGGCGTGCAGACGGAGATCACCGTGGGGGCGGAGATGCATGCGGGCGTGATCGTTGTGCAGGTGAGTGATGGCACTGGGGGCGGAAGTGGCTGCGGCGACGGCAATCCCAGGGGCGGACGTGGCTGTGGCGACGGTAGGAATGGTGTTGTTCCCGATAGCCGTGGAGGCTGCGAATCTGTCGGCGATGGTTTTCCTGGCAATCGTGGAGGCGGTTGTCTGGGCGGTGATCGCGGAGGCTGCATGGTTGGTGGGGACAGAAGTGATGTCATGGTTCGCGGCGGCGGTTGCTGCCACGCGTGCTGCAGCAGCCACGTGGTTAATGGCGCCCAAGTGATTCCGGAGGCCGATGGAAGATTCTGGAACAGTTGAGGAACCCAGAGTGTGGGGGTAAGTACATGAAAGTTTTTGGTACTTACTGTCTTTAATTTCCAATATGGCTAGGAAGAACTGTTTGTTTAGTGTATGGATTCTTCTGTGGATGAAGAATAGTAGAGGTCCTTTGCAAGTCTGTGAGAATGTTGTCCTGAGCTGGGGTAGCACTGATTGCAGGGAATGTAGGTAGCGGCGCATGGCTGCAAGCGTGGACCGGAGGGAGGTCTGTTACTGGAGGCTTCAGATTTGTTGTAGGTACTGGTTATCCTGGTTGGGTTCAAATTTTGTTGACCATAAAATGGCTTTCCAACAGATTGTGTCAGAATCTCTTCAATGTTAGGTTTAGAATAACTTTAAGCTGGGAGCAGATTCCTGCCTTTTACCTTAAGCACAGAATCATTTTGAAAATGAGGGTTAAATGTTACTGCAAAGTTATATTTAAAATGATTAATTAGTCTCGAATTAAACATGCCTTCTTTTCAAGTTTGTGATTCAAATTCAAATAAGACATAAGGCCTGATTAGTTAGAATTGACAGTGGGGCAGTCTGTAAGGTCTGTAGTGTGGTCTGCAAGAACAGCAAGTAGGTTAAGGCTTCATCAATATTAGCTTTTATAGAGTTTGTATTTGATAACTGGTAATGGCTACTCAATGTCATCAAAGTCCCAAAATGCAATAAAATTCAATCCATGGCAGATAAGCACCAAGAGGTAACTTTCTCCTGGCTTCAACAGCCTCAGCACTAAAATGGTCTCTCTCTTCAGTGTCCTTTTGAACTCTCGTCAGGGTTTTGTAACAGCAAAAAATTTTTCTCTCTGTGTCTGCCCCGCTTGCAAGGGATAATAAGAATCCACTATAATTAACAGCATCTGACTGTTAATTACAAAGTTTTTGATTGTACTAATTAAACTTATAAAATGTCTTTGGATTTTGCTTTATTTTAGCTACTTTTTCTCCATGCCTCCTCTTCATAATTTCTTCATTTGTAATACCCTGCACTTTCTATCCTCCTCTCAGATCCTGCTGTTTCAGCTCTCAGTACCTACCATAAGCTCCCCCTTTTCCCCCTTAACCAATCCTACGCATTCCTTGACATTTCTGGTTCCCTGGACCTATTTCCCTGCCTCTCTCCATTTACGGGAATGCGTTAGCCCTGCACTCTCACTACTGTCTTTTTAAATGACTCCCACTGCTCTGTGGATTTTCCTACAAATAGCTGCTTCCAGTCCACTCTCCACTCTCATCAAATCCTGCCTTGTCATTTTCAAATCAGCCTTTTCCCCAATTCAGCACCTTTTTATTCCTTGTCAAACTTTTCTGTACTTTTCTGTAACAATGTTTTTAAATAAAAGACTTATGGTCACTATCACCTAAATGCGTCTCCATTGACACTGCTTGAATTTGTTCCCTAAAATTAGGTTGAACAGCTTCCTTCACTTTAATAATGTTCTATGTGTTGGCTTTAATTTTGAGAATTCTGTACCCTTTTCCTTTCACACTTTGTTTATTCCAGTTAACAGTGGAAAAGTTGAAAGCCCATAATATTCCTCCCCGATTAGTTATACATTTGAGATTTCAAACTTTTTCAGATTTTATGTATTGTCATGTGTGCCGAAGTATAAGAGTGTTGGAGTACGGTGAAAAGTGTACAGAGTTGCCACTCTCCAGCACCATCTTAGAAACCAATAGATGGAATTAAAAACAAGCTGAAATGAAAGAAACAGAAACAAAAAAAATCCAGATCACCTTCGCCATTGTCATGAGTCTCGGGCCAGACTCACCAACACTGCCTGTGCTGGGCATGCCAATACCATGGTGCCACCATTGCTGCAGCCGCCAATGCCAATACCTCAAGTCCTGCGCCAGACCCACCAACCTGGAAGTCACCACACACCGGCACCGTTACTTATCGCTGGTGGCACCTTTTTGATATCGCCCACTTGGAATCAATTGAATTATCAGAGTCCACAAACTTTCTGAACAAATGCAAGAGTGTAACCCTTTATGAACCAGCACTGCCATGAGAGAAGCTGTCAATGCTGGTGCTGCCACATCTACTTTCTATCTCTCTGTTTGGGAGTTTATAGTACGCTCCCAACAAAGTTATTACCCATTGCTGTATATTAAGTTCTCCCTGTTTGGCCTCAATTGGAGAAGTCTTAATGACATCATCTCTTCGTGCAGTAATTTACTTCTTGATCAATACTGCCACACTGCTTCCCCTTTTCCACATCCTACACTTGTCTTACCTCAAGTTTGGAATATTGAGTTGCTGTTTTGCCCCTCCCTCAAACATGTCTCTATGACAGTAACAAAATCATATCCATGTCTGTTAATCAGCACCCTCAACTATCTGCCTTACTTGCAACCCTGTCATGCTCTCTTACTCCATATCGAGATAAGTGCTCTACCTTTCACATTGGCTTGATATTTTTCTTCTACAACTTTTCTGTGCATCATCCCCACTGCACCTGCAGTTTGTATCCTTTCCCCCTGTGAATTTAATTAAACTCCACAGACAGCCCCAGCAAACTCCTCGCATTGATGCTTGTCCAATTTCGATTCAATTCACCCTATCAAATTTGTATACATTCAGCCTTTCCTGGAATGTAAGGTCCTCCATTCTGCATTAACCATTCATCTCTCAATCAATCTATTCTGTCTGCTTATTCCTGTACTTAGCACGTGGTACAGAGTGTAATCCAGAGATTACAACCTTTTAAGGTCCTCACAAACTTTAATTCTTTAATATTCCAAGAGATATCAATGGAATAAGAAGTGAGGAACTGATTGCCTTTGCGAAAGTGATTATGAGCTGCTTCTTGAACTGTTAGTATAGGTTTGCCTACACCTGTTAGGCAGGCAGTTCCAGAACTTTTACTCAACGACTATAAAGGAACAGGTTCGAGATAGCATGGCATGTAGCTTGGAGATAAACTTGCAGGTCGATCTGTACACTTGTGTCTGCTGCCCTTGTCTTTCCAAGTAGTAGTTGGTTTGAAAGGTGCTCTTAAAGGAACCTTGGTGTGTTATCTTAGTGCAACTTGTACATAGAATGTACTGCTGCATTGTCTGTCAGTGGTGGAGGGTGTAAATGTTAAAGCTTTAGATAAGACGTTAGTCAAGGAGCTGCTTTGTCCCTGATATCATTGTGTTTCTGGAGTATTGTTGAAGCTACATCTGCCAACTTGTGCTTTGGAGATAATGAAAACATTTTGGGGAGTCAAGAGATGAGTTATTGATCGTTTCTTCTCTGCTCTTGTAGCCTACAGGATTTATAATGTTGTATTAACCACGTGAGTGGTTATCAATACCCTTCTTTTAAAATCCTCCCTTTGGTCAGTCAAAAGAAACTTTAATTTTCAATAGCAGAAGCTATTGCAATTCAATTAAGTTAGTTGAGTGAAAAATCGGCATTTTAATCATTTATCAAACCTGGGAAATATGAGAAAATGACATTAAACACACACAAACAGAGGTAATAAAAAGTTTCAAAAAGGTGGTGTCTGTACAGACAGGAAGATAAAGGCAGATGCTGTTTACAATTTTTAGAGTCTCAGTTATAAGACTGAAATATTTAGTTGATGTCTCGATGCCTCAAGAGTAGTGAAACTGAGTAATAACGTTAATGTCTTGAATAGTGGTTATTCTAAATTACTTTTTCACTGATGCTGGTTTCTGAAGTTGAGAGGAGACAGAGAGAGACTTCAGTGTCTTTGCTGTTATCATTCCATGTTGCTCTCTATCACTTTTGTTCCTCAAAGGATGCTGTTGGTATAGAGATTCTTTGCAGATTCATTTGTTTCAGTCAAAGCGAATCTTGGCAACATTTCTTCTCTCAATATGTGAATGAAAATTTTCACGCTAGTGTGAGTAAAACAAACAAATTTCTTGGGACCAAACTCTTTCAGTTTCAGGAGGAATCAATTACTAGGGGACACTGGTTCAAGGTGCCGGGGATGTTTAAACGAGATGAGTGAGGCAAAGGTTTCACACACAGAGTGGTAAGTGCCTGGAATGCGCTGCCGGAGGAGTGGTGGAAGCAGAACACAATAGCAGCATTCAAGAAACATCAGAACAAATTCATGAAGAGGAAAATAATAGAGGGATATGGATTCTTTGAGTGAAGATACTTTTAGTACGGAAGAACAAAGGGTGTTGGCACAGGTGTGGAGGGTCAAAAGGTTGATCTTGTGCTGTATTGTTCTGTTCTTTCGTTCCTCTAAATTAAAATGGTCATTCTAATGCAAATGACTTTATATTTTCTATGTGGGCAGCCTGAGTTTTTTTAAGATGAACACAGCAGCCACATTTAGTCAGTAGTGTCCTTTTCAAAAACAATTTTAGCCTGTGAAAGATTAATATATTAAAGTCAAATGATGAAAATTGAATATTGATCATCCATTTTCACTATGGTTGTAACAATATGGCTCGGTCATTTCAATTCATGTCAATGGTAAGTCCCAGAATTCACCACAGATCCTTAGGCAACTTCTTCCAAACACACACCACTTCCATCTAGAAGGATAAGGGTAGCAGTTATGTTGGAACATTACCGCCTGCAAGATCCCCAAGAAGCCACTCACCATCCTTACTTGGGAATATATCACTGTTCTTTCCCTGTCACTGGGTTAAAATCCTGAAATTCCCCCCAATGGCATTGTGGGTCGACCCCACAGCAGGTGGACTGCAGCGGTTCAAGAAGGCATCTTACCACCACCTAGGAATGGGCAAGCCAGAGACACCCACATAGCATGTGTGATTAAAATTAAAAAATGGTGAATGTTGATTGTAAGCACTTCTGGGATGGTAATGTCATTGAATGATAAGAATAGATGTTTAAATTCTCTTGTTTGAGGTAGTGATTGCTTGGCAATTATGATGCAAATGTTACTTACCACTTGTCTGCTTAAGCTTAAATGGTGTCCAGATTTTGCTTCATGAGAGTACAGTTTTGTCAGTATCTGAGGAGTTACAAAAGGTATTGAACATTGTCGAATTGTCTTCAGACATCCCCATTTTTGTTACTTGAAGGCTATTGATGACTTCTCACTTGGGCCGTGGAAAATACAATGCCATCTGAAATCCAAGTTTCTTTTAAAGATGCTTATTAAGAGATCTGGAGAACAAGCTCAGCATGTGACTTTGTAATAAATTTCAGATTTGAGCCAAATCTGTAAAAGTATTGTTACATTTTGTGTTATAAAAAGACAGAGGCAAGTTTAATTATTCTTTTGACTTTTGTTTGTCCTTGAATGCCTCATTTTGCAGTTGAGAATCGCTGATGAGTTATTCTGGAAACAGAAACATGCGATTACTCTGTTCATGAAATGGATATTACCAGATCAGCCAATTTCTCACCATGCCTGATATCCCTTCCACAGACATCCATGAAATGATAGTGCAAATTCACACCATGACTAATTTCATTACCCTGCCGTCTGTAAAGATGGCTGCTTTCTTGGCCTTCTCCAAGATTCTATTTCTTGAAGATGTCAGAGCTGGTTTGCTTCTACTTAATGCTCAAGGACACTAGCTGTTCATAAGCCAATCACATGTCATGTTCATAGACTTGTACTTTGTTTTCTTGAAGACATCATTATTAACTGTCTTTTTAAAAACCTGCAGAAGATGCAAATTCAAATTTTTAGAGAAATTGTATTTTGTTAACTTGGTGTTCATGATGATTCCTTCAAGGATTCTTACCTCCAGGGAATTGGTTTAGTTCAACTGGCTGGATCATTGGTTTATCGAGTATGATGCCAACAGCATGGGTTCACTTCCCATCATCGGTCTGAAGTTACCATGAAAGACTCTCCTCGATTGCTTGCCTAAGATTTGGTGGTCCTATGGTTAAAATCACCACCAATAACTTCTCTCTCTAATGTGAGAGCAGCCTCTACGGTCTGGTAAGATGATGGTGACATAACTCTTACCTGCATTACCAGCCTGGTGTTTGCAGACATTTGGATACCCAGTCTGTTGTTAATATTCAGAGAAACAAATTACGTTTTACTTTCCTAAAATAGCTGAGACAAAGGCACTCTTTAAATGAAATAATAGGCTTTTAGTAACATATCTGGTCTTGGGATTTCTAAATGAGTCCACAATTCTTCAGATTGTTGATTTTTTTCCCATGTTTTATCAAAAGTGCATTCACTTCATCAGAATGTGCATTCAATATCACATTTAAAGGAGTTGTTATACAGCTAAAATGATAAAATATTGCAAGGCAATACATGCTGTTGTTTTTAAGATGATACATGCCCTCATAATTTCATAAACCTTTTTCAGGTCAGCCCTCAGCCTGCAGGGAAAATAGCCCCAGTCTATTCAGTCTCTCCCTATAGCTCAAACAGTTCAACCCTGACAACAGCCTTGGAAATATTTTCTGAACTGTTTCAAGTTTAACAACTTCTTTCCTATAGCTCAGGGATGAGAATGGAATGCGGTATTCCAAAATGGCTTAACCAATGTCTGAAAAACAGCAACATGACCTCCCCACTCCTACAATCAATGCGTGGACCGATAAAGACAATTGTACCTAACACTGCCTTCACTACCTTATCTACGTGTGACTCCACTTTCAAGGAATTTTGAAGTTGCTCTTTGTTCAGCAACTCTCCCCAGGACCTTACTATTAAGTATATGCACCATGCCCTGATTTGCCCTACCAAAATGAAGAGAGTGAAAGGTTGTAGGTGTATACAGGAAATCTATTATTACCTATGAGTGAGCTTCCAAAGGTGTAGTCAATCCTGATAATCAGATTGCACAGTTAATTGTTTAAGGGAACATTTTTGTTCTCATGATGAAAATGTAGTAAACTAGACTAGCATATTTATATCCATTTCCGTTCACTTCTCATGGAATATTCATTGGAACATTTTAATACATTGCTGTGATATTCATATTGTTTCTCTCTAGAGAAAAACGTATCTAAATAAGGTTTAAATTGTGATAGGTGAAAATGAGCCTGTTTCAAAAGAAGGAAATTGGCAAGCCATTAAAGGTCTTTTCCGATTGTTACACTTGACTCGGGGTTTTATGTTGCAATATCTGAGTCTGTTCTTTTATTCAATTATACATTGAACTTTAATATACACAGAAAAGGTCACTTTACAATTCAAATGGGAGTGGAATGCAGGACGTGTGTTGCAATCCATCTTGGTCCTGTCAGAAAGATGAAGAATGGACAAATGAGGAGGAGAAAACTTTAATGGAAATAAAAATGTTATTCAAATTAAAATCGTATTTATGTGCACTCTATTTTTCATGTCTGGTGTTGTTGGGTATCTGGGCGTCAACCCAGTATGACATGTCCTGGGAATCTAGGCCTGAAGAAGGGTTACATCCGAAAAGTCAACTCCTGATGCTGCCTTGCTTGCTGTGTTCTTCTTTCAGCCTCCTGCCTGTCTACGTACTGGGAATTGAACACCCGTGTTTTACTGAAAGAGCCAAGTCATTTAACAGCTTGAGCCCTTCTATAAGACATTCTGTCAGGGAATCTTAGTCATTTTGATGTCAAGCACCTAAGATAGCACCAATTGACCACTAGGTGTTTTTGCTTACTATATTCCAAAACGAGTAAGTGTTAAAATGAACAGTCCTTTCACAGTTCTTACATGAAGCTTTTCCAAGTAGACAGTATATTCTTCAAGATCAATGTGTGTCTGTGTGGTGAAACATTCACTTTGCTGTTAGATCAGGAGTTCCAGGATTTTGACATGGTTTCTGACAGCAACTCTCCCACTAAGGGTTCTACGAGTGAATATTTCAGGTGAACTGGGAATCATGACCATTTTAAGTTGCGAGCTGGTTAAGTGTTTCAAGACAATTGGTAACTGATATTCCAACAGACCTATGTTATGATTTGAGGATATTAGCAACAGTTTATTGACAATCTACGTATAATGATATAGTGCACAAATATAACATGAGCAACATTGAGTACAGAAAGTAATTAATGCTGTAAATTTAGTGGTCTAATACTTGGATGCGCACTAGTGGTAGTCCTGGAAAACATCTCAATTACAAATTGAAGTACAAATTAAAATCAATAACACTGAAGCACTTTACAATGGCCATCCAGTGAAGTCCCATTTGTAAAGACTAATAAAGTACAGGGACTAGCATAAAGATACTGCCCTAATATAGGATACCCTGGGGATTTCTTTAATAAGGTTGGCACCAGTTATGTCTTGTATTTGATGTTATTGTCAATTCTTGCTGGATATGCTGTGGCCAGCAGAACAATGTGAGAAAAAAATCTAAACAATTACTTCAATCTGGACCAGACATACTGACTCATCCTTCACAGGCAAGTGTCAATGATTTTGAAAGTTCCTTTTGCCCAGTTGTTAGGATTAGTGAATTATTTTTATTTGTAGCTGCTGTTGCTATTTCATGTTGCACTGCAATAGAACTGTCTCTTTCCATAATGCGATTGGTAGCATTAGTTCAAGATTAGCACTTAGACCTCTGAGATAGAATGCCAAGAAATCAAGCCCTACTCACGGGACATGAGAATAGGCTGACATCTCGATACACAATTTGAGTACAGCACTATTGATACTTCCTTTCAGATGATTTGAAAAAAAAACTCATGAAATTATTTGAAGAGCAAGGGAATTCTCCTGGTGACCTATCCACTGGTCATCTTAGTCATAGAGTCATAGAGATGAACAGCATGGAAGCAGACCCTTCGGTCCAACTCGTCCATGCTGACCAGATATCCCAACCTAATCGAGTACTGCTTGCCAGCACCTGGCCCATATCCCTCTAAACCCTTCCTATTCATATACCCATCCAGATGCCTTTTAAATGTTGCAAAGATACTAGCCTCCACCACTTCCTCTGGCAGCTCATTCCAGACACGTACCATCCTCTGCATAAGAAAGTTGTCTGTTAGGTTTCTTTTATATCTTTCCCTCTCACCCTAAACCTGTGCCTCTAGTTCTGGACTCCCCCACCCGAGGGAAAAGACTTTGCCTATTTATCCTATCCATGCCACTCATAATTTTATAAACCTCTCTAAGGTCACCCCTCAGCTTTCAACACTCCAAGGAAAACAGCCCCAGCCTATTCAACCTCTTCCTATAGCTCAAATCCTCCAACCTTGGCAACATTCTTGTAAATCTTTTCTGAATCCTTTCAAGTTTCACAGTGATAGTCCTTCCAATGGGAAGAAAATCAATTGCGCGCAATATTTCAAAAGTGGCCTAACCAATGTCCTGTACGGCCATGACATGACCTCCCAACTCCTGTACTCAATACTCTGACCAATAAAGGAAAGCATACCAAACACCTTCTTCACTATCCTACCTATGATTCTACTTTCAAGGAGCTATAAACCTGCACTCCAAGGTCTTTTTGTTTAGCAACACTCCCTAGGACCTTACCATTAAATGTACGAGTCCAGCTCTGATTTGCTCAGACCAAGTCCCAATTTAGTCACTTATCTTTTGTAGTTGTAGTTTGAGAGAGATTACTGGCAGATGCATTCATTTACATTCCAATAGTGCAAGTTATTTTCAAATCTCAGTGCATACAATGCACTACAAAAATGCATTTTTCTTAGTGTTTATTGTATAGTAATTTGAGCAATCTAAATACCGGCTCCAGCTAATGTTTTTCAGTACTACTTCACGTAGTAAGTTACAGATCTGACTGTTCTATTTTACAGATAATTAGTTGGGGAATTACTGTATGTAAGTGACACTGTTGTAATTATGGAATAAATGTGCAAGGCACATATGATTTGTTGTAGTAGTTATGGATGATGTTGATTGAATTGAATCCATTGTCACACCACATAAAACATTGCAAATTGCCAATGTGATTCATGAAGTAGCTGTTGCATCATGCCAATAAAAAGCAAAGCTTAATACAATAAGTAGTTTGTAATTTCTGACACAGCTAGAGGTTTGTGCAGAGAATGTGATGTTTTCTTTATTCAGCCCTTAAGTATCAGCATACCCAAGTACACATCTTGGTAAACACTCTATATTTATTTAATCCAATGCAAGAAGGTTTTTGTACATTCACCTCCTCATTTTTTGCTAGATCTTCCCAAGTATGTAAACAATACAGATGATAAAATTGTCCAAAGCACAGTACATACAAATTCTGTAATACATAAATGCATCATTCAATGAAGTGGTCTATGCTAGTGTTTACACTTGACAGTAGTCTCAATCCAACTGTTATCACAGACTCAGAGGTTTACAGCATGGAAGAAAGCCCTTCAGCCTAACTTGTCCATGCTGCCCAGTTTTCACAATAAATCTAGTCCTATTTGCCGGTGTTTGGTCCGTAGCCCTCCAGATATATTGTTTCTTAAATAACAAAATTGTACTTGCCTCCACCACGACCTCTGAAAGCCCATTCCAGACACTCTCCACCCTTTGTGAGAAAAAATTGCCCCACTGGATACTTTTGTATTTCTTCCCTCTCAACTTAAACCTGTGCCCTCTAGTTTAGCCTCCCCTACTGTGGGTAAAAGCTGTTGGCTATCTCCCTTATCTATGCCCCACATCTGTTTATAGACCTAGTTAAGGTATGTCATAATATCTCAGAACAGGTTGATTATGGAAAATGTATATCAAGTCCAAACACTGAAGAGAGGACTAGACTGTAGTGATGCACTCAACATCGTTCATTGGGAAATGGAAGAGGAGCAGGATGCAGAGCAGAATAGTGCTCATGCTGTGTAGCAAGTTCGCCAGTACAGCTCAGCATTTAAAGTTGTCAACAGGTTACCATTGAAAACAAGGATATTTCTGATCTAGGAACATTGCATCTAAGTGCTACTGAACTTGCATGACTCCAATTGCTGCCAGTCAGGATGATCTGCCTGGGAGAACTGGAATGGCAAGTTTAAACCTTTATTGCTTCAAAATTCTTTAAACATTTATTCATGCACTAAAAATAGTGTATAGCTCAAATCTTTATTCCAAGAACAGTTTTATTTTAACCATTTTTACAGATAAACTTCCGATTGACTGACTTCCTTACAGCTCACAGTTTCCAATCAAAAGATGAAACATTTATTCGCCTATGTTTCCATCCAGCTTTGTTTGAATAGTTAACATTCTAAATTGGTACACATGACTATATTAGCCAAATATATTCAAATTAATAAATTTATTTATTGCCCAATTATATCAATACATATTTGTATCTCTGAGCTGAAATATGTGCTTGAGACTGCAGGAAAATCTACCCTATTTATTTCCCCTCCCTCCTGCTGGCCCTTGGTAAATACCCAAGACGACAAAACACATGGCTTAATGACTAGGCAACAGTAAGGACTGCAGATGCTGGAAGTCAGAGTCAATAGATGTGAAGTTGGAAGAGCACAGCAGGTCAGACAACATCTGAGGAGCAGCAAAACCCTTCGTCAGGACTCTTCCTGAAAAAAGGGTTTCATCCTGAAACATTGACTTTCGTGCTTATCAGATACTGTCTGACCTACTGTGCTCTTCCAGCTTCGCATCTATTCAGTGTCTACTGACATGCGGGCCTTTGTTCCTTTAGAAGAGGGATGATGTGGGGATTGCGTAGAGGTATTATCTAGCTAAACAGTCAATTCAGAAACTCAAGCTAATATTCTGGGGACCTCGGTTCAAATCCTGTCATGGTAGATGGTGGAATTTGAATTCAACAAGGAATCTGGAATTAAAGATCCAAAGATGACCATGAAACCTCTGTTAATTGTCAGAAAAATCCATCTGCTTCACGCCGACCTGGTCTGGCCTATATGTGACTCGAGAGGGTTGATTCTGAAGTGCTCTCTCGGCAATTAGAGATAGACAATAATTGCTGGCATAGACTGAGACATCCACATCCTGTGAGAGAATAAAAAATATTAAATTTTCTCACCAAGTGTGTCTTGTTCACTGTTAGCTGTTGCTTAATCTTCTTTTCGATGTCATACCTACACCCTGATCAATTATAAGTTACATTTTGATTGAGCTAAGCTAAGCAAGATATGGGGATGATGGACATTGTCCAAAGTCACCTCCCACTATCTCCTGACAGGCTGCTTAAGTTGTTAATTATCCATAGGTCCACCCTCTTCGTTAAGTTTGTTCTTGCAACTTTGTTAAGATGATTATTCTTTGCTGCTTTGTGAAGAGTAAAGTGAGGCCTCTGTCATCTTGACCTGCTGTCCCAATCCTAGCTTAATTAGTGAAGTTCCCATCAAATCAGACACTTCCTTATCACTAACCATTTGTTTTTCCCCCAGGTTTTTTTGCAGACACTTACAAACAGTTTATATTCCTTATATACCTTCATTTAGAAGATAAGGAAGTGTTAATTTCTGCAAATTATTATGAATTCTATACGGTCAATTCCTCTACTTTATGCTTCATAAATACAACAATACAAGGGCAGAGTTTTGTTGACGAATTGTGACCACAGCTAACAACCTTGGGAGTATATCATCTGTAACTGGATCTTGAAAATCTGGATTTTTGTATTTGAAACTAAACAGTCTGTCTTGCAGCTGCAGTTATCTATCTGTACGCTCTAAGCTGGTTTAAAAACAGAAATTCAGTTCCCTCATTGGACACCCATCCATGCTGTCTTTAAATTATTTGTTGTAACTTGTCACACTTTTTAATGAAGGCAAAAATGACACTTTGTTTTTCTTTGCTTCCACATTGGCACATTCCTATCATCAAGGGTGACTCTAATTCTAAGCTATCTCATGTGCTGTTCAATTTCAGAATAGAGGAGCGATGTAAAACATGATGTTCTGCTCTTAGTTTATATACTCAAAATGTGGGTTACCATGCTATCATTTCACTGTCATTATAACTATTAATACAGTATTACCATTGTTAAAAGATGAAATTCAATCATTGAAGTAGTGTGTGGGCCTTTGGTGTCCTTATCGAAGGAAAAATATACTTGCCCGTTGAGGTCTGTAGTTCTCCACCCTTCCTTTTCCTTCAATAGTGGAGTTACAATTGATAACCTTCTATTTGGCTAGAACCTTTCCCGAACCTTTTGACAATTATGGAGGAAAGTTATCGGCGCATTTGTTACCTATGTTGATACTTTCTTCAAGGAGCTCGGATAAAGTTTGTCTGGTCCAGGAGATTTATCAAATCGCAATCCAGCTTTTTTTAAAAGAAAAAGTACTATTTCTACACAAATACTAAATTTATTTTAGATCTTTAGTTACACTGCCTTGATCATCTTTATTTTTGGCAATTTCCTGTATCTGGTCTGTAGACAGCTGTGAGGGAACAGCTTAGTTTTTCTGCTGTTTCCATGGCCTAGACTATAAATTCTCTTGTCCCTAACTGCCCAGTTTTGCCATAGCTTGTCTTATACCTTTCATTATGTCAATGAAAGCTTGTGCAGTCTGCAAGTGTGTTAGTTGCTAGTGTGCCTTTGCATTCTCTTATCAATTTCTTAGATTTCCTTTGGGTCTTAAATTTCTCCCAATGCTTAAGCTTGTTGCATTTCTGACATTTCTATATGCCATTTCCTTTGACCTAAGGCAATCTTTAATTTATTTCATGAGCCATGAATGATTTACCTTTCATCTATCAGGTATTTTGTAGACCTTGCAGTATTTATTTAACTTGCTTGTCTGCTGCCATATCTTTTACATTATTTTGCCAGTCCATCCTAGTTGACTTTCCCTTCAGATCTTTATAATTTACTTTGCACAGATTTAAGATCCTGGTTTGAGAATGAACTTTGTCAGATTCAAAACTTCATGAAAAATTCTATCATATTATGGTTGCTATTACAGCAAGTTTGTTAATTAATTGACCCCTTCTCACTAATCCATACCAACCCCAAAATAGCCTGATCCTTAGTTATCTTCTCAGTATTATGCTCCAGATACCCATCTTCTACATGTTCTAGGAATTCCTCCTCTACAGCATTAGTGTTGACTTGGTTAACTCAGTTAATATACAAATACAAGTCATCAGTTATTACGATATTATAAAGGCATATAATGTGATTAATGTCAAGATTTATAATGCGACTAATATTAGTATTACAGTTTGGTGGTCTATGAACTTGCTTCAATGTTTGCTTCTCCTTGCTTTTGCTTAGATCTATGCAGACAGATTCTATCCTGTCCCTTCAGTCTATGATCCTGTCTTACTAATGTATTGATGACATCCCTCATTAGATATGCTACCTCATCACTTTTTTCTTTTCTGGTTGTCCCTTCTAAATGTAGAAAATACTGAATGATCAGTTTCCAATCTCAATCACCCTGTGGCTATGTCTCTGCAATAGCAATTAAATCATCCATTACCTTAATTTATGCATTTTGAAAATAATACATGCCGACAGATTAGAATACTTTGAATTCAGTCTATTTAAACATTATTCTCCATTTTGATCTGATTTGATGCCTGTCATTGTTCCATCGCTCTTATTTACTTACTACACTTCTACCTCCTTTTGATTGGATCTGCTTTTCTTGGATCTGACTTCACACTTGGGTTCCCAACTCCCCAACAATCTAGTTTAAAACCTTCCCAACACCAGCACCAAATATCCCTAATGAGGAAGTTAGTCCCATGCCAATATTTTTAAAAGGGAGCCTGAGAGAAATGGGGAACTACAGAACTCTTACCCTCATACTAGAGATAAGGAAATTGCTAGAGCCTATTATAAAGGTCTGGATAAATATCCAGTTGATGATGAGTTTAAGCCCATTGGAGTTTTAAAAAAAACATTGTTACTAACAAAATTGATAAAGTAGAGCTCCTGGATGTAATATACTTGAGTTTCAGAAGACTTTTGATGAAGTCCCCCACAGAAGACCAATTGGAAAGATTAAATGATTTGGAGTAAAATCCAGAAAACAGTAGGAATAAATGGTTCACTCGTGTTGATAGACTGTGAGTAACAGAGTACTGTAAGGACCAGTGCTTGAGCCATGGCTGTTTCCTCAAATAAATGACTGAGGTGGAGACCCAAAGCAATATTTTTTTCAACATTTACAGATAATACAAAGCTAAGTGGGAATAAGTACTGTTTGGAACATGTCAAGCAACTTCAGAACAATGACAGACTTAGTGAATGGGCAAGAACATAGTAGATGTCATATAATGAGAGGTTATTGACTTTGGTAGGAGAAACATATGCGGAATATTTCTTAAATGATAAGAAGTTGGAAAGTGTAGATAAACAGAAGATATAGAAAAGGTACAGAAGAACGGCAAGGTGATGGTGATCATGAGGGGTTTCAATATTCAGGTGGACTGGGAAAGTCAAGTTGGTAGTGGATTGCAAGAAAAGGAATTTGTGGAATGTCTACGAGATGGCTTTTTGGAGTAGCTTGTGGTGGGGGTCCACTAGGGAACAGACAATAGTGGATTCAGTGTTGTGCAACGAGGCAGACCTTCCCAAGATGAAGGAACTCTGAGAAGCCAGTGACCATAATATGATAGAATTTACTCTACAAACTGAGAGGGAGAAGGTGGAATCACATGCAATGGTATTGCAGCAGATTAAAAGGCAACTACTGTACAGAGGCATGAAGGAGGAGCTGACCAGAACTGACTGGGACAGGAGCCTAGCAGGAAAGATAGTGGAACAGCAATGGTAGGAGTTTCTGGGAGTAATTCAAGAGAGACAGCAAAAAATTATCCCATGGAAAAAGCAGCATGGTACAGGGAGGATGAGGCAACCAAGGAAGTCAGGTGCCGCATAAAAGCAAAAGAGATAAAAAAACACAGTCACTGGTTTCCACAACGTGGTGAAGGGCAGTCAGAAGCCAGGGGATTGGGAAACAAACAATGACAAACAGAGGAAAACGAGAAAAGAAATAAAGGAGGGGACAAGGTAAATATGGAGATAGCTAGCCAGTGATATTCGGAAAGATTGTAAGAGTTTCTTCAAATATATAAAAAAAGGGCAAAAGAGAGGCAAAAGTGGACACTGGGCCACTGGAAAATGTTGAAGCAGTAGTAAATCAGGAACAATGAAATGGGTGAGAAGCTGAATAAGTACTTTTTGTCAGTCTTCACTGTGGAAGACAAGTAATATCCCAAAATTTGAAGAGAGTCGGGCGGGGGGAGGAATGCAGAGATGAGTACAGGGGCTTTCACCAAGGTGAAGGTGTTAGAAAATCTGAAAGTGGTAAATCACCTGGACCCAATGGGCTACACCCTAGAGTTCTGAAGGAGATAGCTGAACAGATAGAGGCTTTAGTAGTAATCTTTGAGAAGTCACTGGAGTCAGGGAGAATCCCAGAGGACTAGAAAATCGCTAATGTAAACCAGCCCCCAGTATTTAAGTAGGGAATACTGCAAAAGATGGGAAATTATAAGTCAATTAGCCTGACGTCAGTCATTGGTAAGATTTTGGAGTCCATTGTGAAGGATGAGATTTCTGAATACTTGGAAGTGCATGGTAAAATACGGCAAACTTGGCATGGTTTCATCTAGGGGAGGTCATGTCCGACAAATCAGTTAGAATTCTTGGAGGAGATAATGGGCAGGTTACACCAAGGAGAGCCAATGGATGTTGTCCATCTGGACTTCCAGAACGCCTCTGATTAGATAGCACACAGGAGGGAGAGTGGGGTTAAAAGGGTCCTTCTCAGGATGGAAACCAGTAGCTGACAGTATTCCAAAGGGTCAATGTTGGCACCACAACTTTTCACTTCATACTTTAATGATCTGAATGAAGGAACGGAGAGCATTCTGGCCAAGTTTGCAGATGACACAAAGATAGATGGAGGGGCAGATAGTATTGAGGAAGCTGGGAGGCTGCAGAAAGTTTTAGAAAGTTTAGGAGAGTGGGCAATGAAGTGGCAGATGAAATACAATGTAGCAAAGTGTGAGGTTATGCACTTTAGTAGGAAGAATAGAGGCATGGATTATTTTCTAAATGGGGAGAAAATTCAGAAATCTGAAGTGCAAAGTGACTTGGGAGTCCTAGTCCAGGTTGAGTCAGTAGTTAGGAAGGCAGATACAATGTTTTCATTCATCTCAAGAAGAATAGAATACAGAAATAAGGATATACCTCTGAGGTTTTAAGAGGCTCTGATCAAATCACATTCAGGTATTATGAGCAATTTTTGGCCCCACACCTCACGAAGGATGTATTGACCCTGGAACGGTTCATGATCCCATGAATGAAAGTCTTAACACGTGAGGAATGTTTGGAGGACTCCAGGAGTATACTCGATGGAGTTTAGAAGAATGAGGGGGATCTGACTGAAACACAGAATACTGAACGGTCTGGACAGAGAGGACATTGGGAAGATGTTTCCTTTGGCAGGACATATGAGGACCCGAGGGCACAGCAGAAGGAAAGAGGAAAGACCCTTTAGAATGGAGATAAGAAGAAACGTCTCAAGCCAGAGAGTGGTAAATCTGTGGAATTCACTGCCAAAGAAGGTTGTGGAGGCCAGGTCATTGAGTATATTTAAAAACAGTGATAAATAAATTCTTGATTGACAAGATGGTCAAAAGGTTACAGGGAGAAAGCGGGAAAATGGGGATGAAAAACCCATCAGCCATGATTGAATGGCAGAGCAGATTAGATGGGCTGAATGGCCCAATCTGCTCCTATATCTTATGGACATAGGTGTCCTTGTCAATGGGTCACTTAGGACTCACATGCAAGACTTGCAACTATTAGGAAGGCCATTAAAATATTAGGTTTTATTGCAAGAGGATTTGAGTACACGAGTAATGAAGTTTTGCTTCAATTCAGAGTTTGCTGACACCATACAGAGCCAACTTTGTGCAGTTTTGGTCTCCTCTCAGGACGAATATTTTTTACCATGGAAGGAGTGCAACTAAGGTTTATCAAACTTGATTTGCAATGGTGGGATTGTCCTCACAGAGATTGGGCAAACTAGGCCTGTATTCTCTACAGTTTCAAAGAATTAGAGGCGATCTTATTGAAACTTTGAAAATGTAAAAAGGGATAGACAAGGTAGATGTAGGTAAGATGTCGCTCCTGGTTGGGGAGTAGAGAACCAGGGCAAATTTTAAAAGTTACATGTATGATTCTTAGGTCCAAGATAACAAGGGATTGCTTTACTCTGTGTTGTGATTGTTCAAAATTCTCGACCACAGAGAGCTGTGGAGGCTAAGTCTTTGTGTATGTTTAAGGTAGAGATTGATAGACTTCTGATTAATAGTAGCAATTCAGGGTTACGGAGATGGAGTGAATAAAAGCCACTGAAATGTTCAATCAGCCATGATCATGGGGAATGCCAGGACAGTCTCTCTGGGCTAAACTGCGAAGTCTGTCAGTGGAATGTTTTCCAAAGGTTTCCCTGTTAGAGGCTCATTGGCCAATACTACCCTGGTTTATCCCCACCAACCTTCTTGGATAATGGCATCTATTAGTGGTTTCCAGTCCCCTGACCAGAAAGTATTTGAAAATTTAATGTCAGAGCCCATGAACTATCCTCTCTTGCCTCCCATAGCAGTCTGGAATACACCTCATCTGAACTTAGGGAATTATCTAACATGAAGCCTGCTAAATCCTCTAATATCTGCTCCCTTCCAATGTTGACTTGTTTGTTTATCACAGTCCCCCTTCACGGTTTCTATACCGATTTGGTCCTCCTCTGTAGTGAATATAAATGCAAGGTACTCATTGAAAACCTGACCTGTACCTTTGAGCTCCATGCACAAGTAGTGACTCTGGCTCCTAACGGACCTGCTCTTTCCTTTTCCTTTATCCTCTTGCCTTCCTTAAACTGGTAAAATATAATTGGATTTTGTTCTATTTTAGCCTTTTTTAAAAAAAATCATGCCTCCTGTTTGCTGTAATAATTTATTTATAATTAATACCCTACACTTTCTATCCTCCTCTGGCATTTCTGTTGTTTTAGCTCTCAGTACCCATCATAAGTTTTCCTTTTTCGCTTTACCCAATCCTATACATTCCTTGACATCTCTGGTTCCTATTTGTCTGCCCCTCTCCATTTATGGGAATATTTTGGCCCTGCACACACACTACACTTTTTTTAAAAATAAATGACTCCCACTGCTCTATGAATTTTCCTACAAATAGCTGCTTCCAGTCAACTTCACACTCTTGTCAGATCCTGCTTTGTCATTTTAAAGTCAGCATTTCCCCAATTCGGCACCTTTTTATTCCTGGTCAAACTTTGTCCTTTTCTATAGTTGTCTTTTTAAATCTTTCAAGTGACAGAGTTATGGTCACAATCACCAAAATGCTTCTGCACTGACCCTGCTTCAATTTGTTCCCTAAAGTTACGTTGAATAGCATTCCTTCTCTTGAATAACATTCTAGATGCTGTCTTAAAAACCTTTCTTAGATGCAAGGTTTGTCGCTCAGGTTGAGATTTAGGGTGTAGGTTTGCTCGCTGAGCTGTAGGTTTGATATCCAGACGTTTCATTACCTGGCGAGGTAACATCATCAGTGGCGACCTCCAAGTGAAGCAAAGCTGTTGTCTCCTGCTTTCTATTTATATCTTTCTCCTGGATGGGGTTCCTGGGGTTTGTGGGGATGTCATTTCCTGTTCGTTTTCTGAGGGGTTGATAGGTGGCATCTAGATCTATGTGTTTGTTTATGGCGTTGTGGTTGGAGTGCCAGGTCTCTAGGAATTCTCTGGCATGCCTTTGCTTAGCATGTCCCAGGATAGATGTGTTCTCCCAGTCGAAATGGTGGCTTTTTTCATCCGTGTGTAGGGCTACGAGGGAGACAGGGTCGTGTCTTTTTGTGGCTAGCTGGTGTTCGTGTACCCTGGTGGCTAACTTTCTTCCTGTTTGTCCTATGTAATGTTTGTGGCAGTCCTTGCATGGAATTTTCTAGATGACGTTGGTTTTGTCCATGGGATGTACTGGGTCTTTTAAGTTTGTTAGTTTTTGTTTGAGAGTGTTGGTGGGTTTGTGTGCTACTAGGATTCAGAGGGGTCTTAGTAGTCTGGCTGTCATTTCTGAAACTTCTTTGATGTATGGTAAGGTGGTTAGGGTTTCTGGTTGTGTTTGGTCTGCTTGTCGTGGTTTATTCTTGAAGATTCTGCGCACTGTATTTTTTTGAGTATCCGTTCTTCTTGAATACATTGTATAGGTGGTTCTCCTCTGTTTTGCGTAGTTCGTCTATACTGCAGTGTGTGGTGGCTCGTTGGAATAGTGTTCTGATACAGCTTCGTTTGTGTGTGTTGGGATGGTTGCTGGTGTAGTTAAGTATTTGGTCAGTGTTTGTCGGGGGTTTTCTGTATACGCAGGTTTGTAGTTCTCCGTTGTCCTTTCTTTCGACTGTGATGTCCAGGAATGCAGGTTTGTTGTCGGTTTCTTCCTCCTTGGTGAACGAAATGCCTATGAGGGTGTCGTTGATGATGAAACGTCTGGATGTGAAACCTACAGCTCAGCGAGCAAACCTACACCCTAAACCTTTCTTAGATAAAGTTTGAGAATTCTGCACCCTCTCCCTTTCATGCTTGGTCTATTCCAGTTAAAAGCCCTTAAGTATTCCTATCCAATTATTTTTACATGAGACATTTTCAGATTTTATTTATTGTCACATGTACCCAAATACAGAAGTACAGTGTCACCACTATCTTAAAATGCATTAATTAAAATTAAAAACAAGCCAAAATTAAAGAAACAAAAAAAAATTGTCCAGGTCACCTCCACCATTATAAGTCTTGAGCCAGGCACAACAACACCACCTGTGCTGGACACCAACGCCATGGTGCCAACACCACTGCAGCCACCAATGCCATGCCTCAAGTCTGAAGTGGACCTGCCAATGTCGAAGCCACCACACTCTGGCACCATTACCCGTCACTGGTCACACCTTGCTGACGTTGTCATCTTGGAATCAATTGAAATATCAGAGTCAACAATCTTTCTGAACAAATGCAAGAGTGTAAACTTTGAAAACCAACACTGCCATCAGAGAAGCTGTCAGTGTTGGTGCTGCCACATCTCCCTTTCTATCTCTCACTGTTTGGGAGTTTATAGTACGCTCCCAAAGTTATAATCCATTGCTGCATTTTAAGCTCTACCTGTTTGGCCTCAATTGGGAAAATCTTAATGACATCATCTCTTCTTGCAGTAATTTACTTCTTGATTAATACTACCACACTGCTTACCTTTTTACACATCCCACACTGGTCTTGCTGAAACCTTGGAATATTGAGTTGCTGTTCTGCCCCTCCGTCAAGCACGTCTCCGTGACAGTAACAAAATCATATCCACGTGTGTTAACCAGCACGCTCAACCTGTCTGCCTTACTTGCAAGCCTATGTGCATTAAAATAAATATCATCCAACCCTGTCATGCTTTCTTATGGTATAACTTGGTAAGTGCTCTATCTTTCACACTGACTTGATCCTTTTTCTTCTACGTTTTACTTGCACTCTGTATCCTTTCCTCCTGAAAAATTAACTTAACAGCCAAAAACAACCCCAGCAAACTCCCTGCATGGATGTTTGTCCAGCTTTGACTCAGGTTCAACTTGACAGATTTGCCCATATTCTGTCTTTCCTGGAATCTAAGGCCCTCCCTTCTTCACCACCATTCAGTTTCTATCTGCTTATTCCTATACTCTGTACCACGTGCTGAGTGTAATCTAGAGATTACCTTTTGAGGTCTTGGAATATTAAAAAATTATCAAAACAGATGAATGGAATAAAAAGTGAGGAACTGATTGCCGTTGAGAAAGTGATGATGAGTTGCTTCTTGAACCACTGGTGCAGATTTACCAGAACTTGTTTGGCAGAGAGTTCCAGAATTTTGACTCAACGACTGAAGAAACAATTTCAAGGTAGCATGGTGTGCAGCTTGGAGACAGACTTGCAGGTCATTGTTTTCACTTGTGTCTGCTGCCCTTGTCTTTCCAAATAACAGTTGTTTGAAAGGTGTTCTTGAAGGAACCTTGGTGTGTTATTTCAGTGCTACTTGTACATAAAATATACTGCTGCATTGCACGTCAGTGGTGGAGGGTCCAAATGTTGATGGCATTAGATAGGGCGCCAGTCAATGAGTTATTTTGTCCCTGTTAACATTGGTGTTTCTTGAATGTTGAAGCTACATCCAAAATGACGTCAAACACATACACAAACAGAGGTAGTAAAAAGTTTAAAAAAGATGGTGTCTGTACTGACAGGAAGGTAAAAGGCAGGTGCTGTTTACATTTTTTAAGAAGAATCTTAGAGTTGAGAGTGAAATCCAAATCCAAACTATTTCGCTGGCATCTCCATTCCTCAAGAGTGGTGAAATTTAGAAATAACCACTGTTCAAGAAATTAAAAGTTATTCCAAGTTGCTTTTTCACTGATGCTGGTTTCTAAAATTGAGTGGAGAGAAGAGCTTTCAGTATCTTTGCTGTCTATCATTCAGTGTTGCTCTCAACCTTTATAAATCAAACCATCCATACCCAGCAACAACCTGGTATATCTTTTCTTCATCTATCCCAGCTTAATTATATCCTTCCTACAAAACAGGGCAACCTAAATTAGATACAGTACACCAGAAGAGGCCTCACGAATATCCTTTGCAACCTTATCATGACATTCTGACTCCTTTACTCAAAAGGTCTGAGCAATGAACACAAGCATGCTAAACGTCTTTTTTTAAAAATCACCCAGTCGACAGGTGATGCAAACTTCCACAACGCTACCCAATAACAGAAATAAAGATTTACGTTAAGAAAAAGAAGGAAGCATATGCCAAGTACGGACAACAGAGATCAAATGAATCCTCGGAGTGGAAGGCAGTAGGGGTATAATTAAGCAAAGGAAGTGATTGCTGGGCCCCTTGCTAAGATATTTGTATTATTGATAGTCACAGGTGAGGTGCTGGAAGACTGAAGGTTGGTTAACATGGTGCCACAATTTAAGAAAGGTGGTAAGGACAAGCCAGGGAAGTATAGACCAGTGAGCTTGACATTGCTGGTGGGCAAGGTGTTGGAAGGAATCCTGAGGGACAGGATTCCATATATTTAGAAAGGCAAGGAATAATTAAGGATAGTCAACATGGCTTTGTGCATGGGAAATCACGTCTCACACACTTGATAGAGTCTTTTGAAGTAGTAACAGAGGATTGAGGAGGGCAGAGCATTGATGTGATCTATATGGACTTCAATAAGACGTTTGACAAGGTTCCTCATGGGAGACTAGTGAGCAAGGTTAGATCTCCCGGAATCCAGGGAGATCTATCCATTTGGAAAAAGAACTGGCCCGAAGGTAGAAGACAGAGGGTGGGGGTGAAGGGTTGTTTTTCAGACTGGAGGCCTGTGACCAGTGGAGTGCTACAAGGATTGGTGCTAGATCCACTACTTTTCACCATTTATATAGGTGATTTGGATGCAAACACAGGAGGTATAGTTAGTAAGTTTGCAGACTACACCAAAATTGGACGTAGTGGACAGAGAAGGTGTTTATTGACGAGTACAATGGGATCTTGATCAGATGGGCCAAAATCGGCTGAGGAGTGGCAGGTAAGTTTAATTTAGAAAATTCTAGGTACCTTCGCATTTTGGAAAAGCAAAATCAGAACAGGACTTACCCACTTCATGGTAAGGTCCTGGTGTGAGCATTGCTGAATGAAGACACCTTGGAATGCAGGTTCATAACTTCTTGAAAGTGGAGTCACAGGCAGACAGGACATTAGGTATGCTTTCCTTTATTGGTCAGAGTATTGAGTATAGGAGTTGGGAGGTCATGTTGCGGCTGTACAGGACAATGGTGGCAACTTTTGCATACAATTCTGGTCTCCTTCCAGTTGGAAAGATGTTGTGAAACTTGAAAGGGTTCAGAAAAAATTTACAAGGATGTTACAGGGTTGAAGGATTTGAGCTGTGGGGAGAGGCTGAATAGGCTAAGGCTGTTTTCCCTGGGGCGTCAGAGGCTGAGGGGTGACCTTATAGAGGTTTATAAGGGGCATGGAAAGGATAAATAGACAAGGCCTCGTGCTCATGGCATTAAGGAAAATAAGTCCCACTGGGAGATCTGCTCTGAAATGAATTGCTGCAATGCCAATGTGGTTTAGCACAATACGGATTAGGTCAACCTGGAAAATTGTTTAATTGTTGTAGATATTGTGCCCAAAATAGTTTGTTACATGCCAGTGTTCATTGCATTTCTGAACCTTACAAAAACCCATTGGTGTGATTAAGTTTACACATCATTCACTGCAAACACCCTTATCCTCGCTTCATGTTTGTTAAAAAGATCATAAAGCAAAATTTTCAGGGTAGAAATACCTTTCTTTATGTTACAAATGGTAGTCACCTAAAATACTTTGGATTCCAAACTTGTTCAATGTTCACAGTCCCTTCCTCAGAGCCATCAGCAAGTTCTAACAATCTTTCAACCTGTACCACCAAGTAAAATAGGTTTAAATCTGGTGTACCTTAAAACGCAATATATTATAAAAGTGAATAAAGCATTTTAACTTTTTTAAAAACTGAGTTGTCAATTGTTTATGACAAGTCTATTAGGTTATTGTTAAACTGTAGATACAAGTTTGTTCAGGACAGATTATACATCTGAAATACAATACGACGACTTATTTTCTGCCATTTAGGCTTTCATTTCAGTGCTTATTACCCACTTCAGCTATCACTGCTTGCTGTTGGTCTTTAAGACAGACCACTGGAGGAACATTACCCATGACTTGCTGGGAAATGAGAAGGTACCTCTAACCTTTCACAAAAAAAATATTTTAATTGGAATTTGCCCATCTCAAGTCAATAAATGCTCCCAGTGCATTTTCACTATGAATGTTTCTTTATGAACTATAGATAAAACAAAATATGGTTTGGTTAACATCTACTGTAACAAAAATGGTGCAACTTTACAGAAAAGGTGGTAATGATGACAATTACATGTGGAGAGTACTTTCCTAAGAATTGCTGGACACGATTATCTTTTTTCCACCAAACTGCTTGCCACCTCATAAGTTCGACATGCTGAAAAGTCCACAGTCAACATTAACTATAATGCAATCAATGAATTTGTGAAATCTGTATATGGGTGAATTAAATCTTGATTACCAGATCGCCACGACTCAGCAATTTAAAATACCTTGAAATATTATTACAACCAGATCAGTCATTTCTATTTATACCAAACAAATTATTTTAGATTTCAAATATAAAATATAACTAATTGTCAAAGAAGCCAAGAGTGATTAAGCAAATTGTTTAGAGAGTGTAAAAGTTGTACCCTTTGGAGTAAACGTTCCATCTTTTTGTTTTGATTTTTATAAAAAAAAAGTTAACAAGTTTCTGCAGTCTTTTTGAGAATAGACTTTATCTTGAGACTTTGTTCCTTTTCTTACATTACGATAAAAGATAACTGAAAGATCGGTTGTGAATTATTTCTCAAAAACTTTACATGTTCTTGACAAAGACTTTTAAAACCACAGTCCAAATAGCAAAAGGAAAAATTCCTTCAGTGATTTCTGAACTGTAACTGCTTGCTTACGATCAAGCTCATTCAGTCAACATCTACTATTGATATTATTACAATCTAACCATAAACTGCTGGAATACATAACAGCTGCACTGTTTTTATATTGAAGAATAAAGTCGCATTTGGGTGTTTGAGGCATGACTGACAGTTCAAGATACTGAGGAAGTCTGGAGGCAGATATCCAAATCAAATCTGTAGAATGTTCACCAAGGCTGCATTTAAAATATGTAGTCTCAACAGCATATTTATATAAAAAGGTGGGATATGAAAACAGGGAAATTGTAGAATATTAAGTCATCCTCAGATTTGACTCTCTACAGGGAAAGGATGATGTGGCATATGGTATAGCAAAGACCTTTACAGGTTAGGAGAACCTGTATTTAAGAATGTTCTTCCTCCAGCCATAAGCTTGTAACATAAAATTAGTATTCAAAATGTGACATGTGAAAGATCAAGAGCAAATCTAAGTATTTTTGATTTGGAAGGGTGATAGTGGCACATTGGAATGAAAACATATGGTATGTTTAAAAAAAATCACACTGTGACAAAAAAATAAGAGTTTCAGAGGGATAACTAGATGGATTAATGTTCTGCTTGCCCTAAAACATTGATGTATCATACCTTGTACCATGTTTTGTTTTATTAAAAACAATCCAGTTCAACATTAATGCATGCTCAGATAGTTCATACACTGATGATCTTTCAGTTCTGAGTAAGTTTTTGAAAGTAATATCAGAACAACTTGAATTGTTTCCTTATGATGCATTTAACCTTTGGGAAGAATAATAGCTTCAGAACATAAATTTGTACTTTGGATCTCTCAACATTATAGTCATATTTCTGAGCTAACTTCAGTGACAGTGGGTTCACCTGAATTCTTGCATTGTCTTAGCATCACCACCTAAATCCAAAAGCCTTTCTAATAGGCTGGTTAGTGCTGGCCAGAGGGCAAGAGAGAAGATTTAAACTAATTTGGCAGAGGCAAAGATCCTAAGGTAAGTCTGGCATAAATAAGGGGAGGGATAAGTTCTTAATACAGGAGGGAAGGGATAGAAAGTGGATGACCAGTTAATCAAAGAAACTGTTCCAGCACCAGAAAGGGATGATATAGATAAGTGTTCTAACATAGATTGTTTAGAATTAAAGAATAATAGAGAACCTGTTATGATGTTGTATGAATGCGTCGAGCACCAAGTTGTAGAAAGTTTTAGACAAATCACAACAAGGTGCAAGAATTTGGAGACTCGTGATAATGGAGCTCTTCAATTGCTTGAGAAATTAACAGCATGGTGGCACTACTGCTTCAAAGGGCCAGAGACCCGGGTTCAATTCCTGCCTCAGGCAACTATCTGTGTGGAGTTTGCACGGTCTCTCCGTGTCTGCATGGGTTTCCTCCCACAGTCCAAAAATGTGCAGGTTAGGTGAATTGGCCATGCTAAATTGCCTGTAGTTTTAGGCGAAGGGGTAAATGTAGGAGAATGGGTCTGGGTGGGCTGCTCTTCGGAGGGTTGGTGTGGACTTGTTGGGCCGAACGGCCTGTTTCCACACTAGGTAATCTAATCATAAAGCACAGAAGTTACAAATTCCTGGAATGTTTATCAGAAAACTCCCTTGTTCATATTCCTTTCTAGTTGGGGTGGAAGCAATAAGTATTGGATCTAGCTCTGTGTTTCAATAGGGAAATAAAGAAAAAATAAGTTGGTGATTTATGATCACAATGTTATTAAGGTTTAGATTGTCATGAAAAAGAACCAGGAAATAGCAAATTTGAAAATACTCAACTGGAGCAAGCTAATTACAATGACGTGAGAAGGGACCCCTAGTGTACTGGAACAGAGTTTCACAGGTAAAACACTGAACGAACAATGAGAGGGCTTCTACAGAAGATGATTTGGATACAGGTTAGCTAGTCACACTCCTATGAATGGGAAAGAAAGAGAATACAACTTCCTATATTACAAAGACAGAAATTCAGACTCAAAAGAAAAAACAATGTTGTTTAGATGGACTTTACTGAAGCCTTTGACAAGGTTCTGCAAGGTAGACTAATCAGTAAAACAGAATCACACACATTCATGGTGAGCTTGCCAAATGGCTACAAAATTGGCTTTATTCTGGGAGACAGAGGGTGGATTGCTTTTCAGAAAGGAGGCCTGTGACCAGCAGAGTTCCGCAAGGATTAGCACTCAATCCACATTTGTTTGTCATTTAAATCAATGATTTGGATGAGACTATTGTTCGTAAGTTTACAGATGGCACCACAATTGGTGGGATAGTGAACAGTGAAGAAGGTTATCTAAGATTAGAAAAAAAGATCTTGATCAATTGAGTTAATGGGCTGAGGAGTAGCTGATGGAGTTTAATTTGGATAAATGTGAGGTATTATATTTAGGTAATACAAACAAAAGGACAGGAGTCGAAACACTACCCAGGGCCCTACCATTAACTATACAAGAACAGAGACCACATGGTTCAGGTACATAATTCTTTGTAATTTGCGTCACAGGTTGACATGGTGGTTAAGAAAGCATTTAGCACACTTGCCTTCATTGCTCAGACCACAGAGTATAGGAGTTGGGACATGTTGAGATTGTACAGGACATTGGTGATGCCTCTTCTGGCATTAAATGGTAGGTTTCTTTTTCCAGGATGCAGGGATATCAACACTAGGAGGTATATTTTTAACATGAGAGGAAGGAGATTTAAGAAAAAAAACATGAAGGGCAATTTCTTTCTTAAAAGACGGTGTTTCGCACATGGAATGAATTTCCTGAGGAAGGGGTGGATGCAGGCATAGTTACAATGTTTAAAAAGATAGTTCGATAAGTATATGGAATACAACTGGTTTGGATGGATATGAGCCAGGAGCAGGCAGGTGCAACTAATTTATATTTGGCATGGATTGCTTGGACTGAAGGATCTGTTTCCGTGCCATATGACTCGATGAGTCAAAGTGATAAATGTTAAAATCATTATTCAGCTCCCTAAATGACAAAGACAGAGATTAAGACACAAAAGAGAAAGGAGTCAGAGTGTGATGAACGTTACACACATTATTTCATAGAAAACCAACCTGAATACGAATAGAGGAATTGAAAAAAAAACCCCACAAGACAGACTACACGTGCCCAGATATGCTGCTATCATTATAGGAAACCCAAGGAGCTCTTCTGGAAATTTGCAAACAGGAAAAACTTAGTCAAAAGGAATTTTTCACCACTTAAGACCAAAAACATGGAGGCCGAGTTTCTAAATGAGTACCTTAAATTAGTTTCATTCCAGAAGAGGATGCTGCAAATGTAACAGTTAAGGATACGATAGAAATAGATAAAACAAGATGGTTGGAAGTTCTCATGAGAGAAAACAAAATCATCTGATCCAGAGAAGATGGAACCTAGATTGTTAAAGGATTAAAACAGTAAAGAAAAATTGAATGATTAATTGATTTGACATTTATATTTGTTGGTGATTACCCAGTTTTGATGTTGATCTTCACAGTTGATGGATATTATTCATTCTTTCATGTCATGACAAAAACCAAAGTAGTACTTATAGCTCAACGCTCAGTACTGATGAAGTTCTTAATTCGAGAGCTTTGAGAAGATTTGTAGCTCAGGTTGAGGTTCTCGTTGTAGGTTTGCTCACTGAGCTGGAAGGTTTGTTTCCAGATATTTGTCACCATATTAGGTAACATCAGTGAGCCTCCAGATGAAGCACTGGTGGCATGGCTCACTTTCTATTTGTATGTTTAGGTTTCCTTAGGTTGGTGAGGTCTTTTCCTGTTCTTTTTCTCAGGGAGCAGTAAATCGGATCAAAGTGTTTGTTGATAGAGTGCTGGTTAGAATGTCATGCTTTTAGGAATTCTTGTGCATGTCTGTTTGGCTTATCCTAGGATGGGTGTGCTGTCCCAGTCAAAGTGGTGTCCTTCCTTATCTATATGCAAGGATATTAGCGAGAGGGGGTCACGTCTTTTTGTGACTAGTTGATGTTCATGTATCCTAGTGGCTAGCTTTCTGCCGGTTTTTCCAATGCAGTGCTTGATACAGTTCTTGCAAGGTATTTTGTAAATTACATTACTTTTGCTTGTTG
The DNA here is from genome assembly GCF_037043375.1 of Chiloscyllium plagiosum. Taxonomy (NCBI): domain Eukaryota; kingdom Metazoa; phylum Chordata; class Chondrichthyes; order Orectolobiformes; family Hemiscylliidae; genus Chiloscyllium; species Chiloscyllium plagiosum. Next base: position 42,519,124 of record NW_028270172.1, on the reverse strand, counting down.
TCTGTATAGGGTCTTTCAAGTTCATTAGCTACTGTTTTAGTTTGTTGGTGGGTTTGTGGGCTACCATGATGCCAAGAGGTTTGAGTAGTCTGGCAGTCATTTCTGAGATGTCTTTGATGTAGGGGAGAGTGGCTCAGGTTTCTGCAGTAAACCCACATAAACACAGGGAGAATATGCAAACTCCACAGTAGCCTGAAGCTGGAAGCGAACCAGAGTTCCTGGCGTCGTGTGGCAGCAGTGCCAACAACTGAGTCAGAGGACTTTACTATGAAAACACTAAACTCAGACCATATTTGAGTGTATTGTGCACAGTTTTGGGCCCCATACCTCAGGAAGCATATCCTCATTCTGGAGCATGTTCAGAGGAGATTCATGAGAATGGCACCAGAAATGAACAATTGAGGTCTGTGGCTCTATATTCAATTGAGTTGAAAAGGATGAGGAGTTATCATATAAGTTTCAATTACTGAATGGTTTGGACAGTGGATATTGGGAAGATGTTTGCGTTGGTATGAGACACCAGGACCCAAGGACATAGCCTTAGCATAAAGGGAAGGCCTTTTAGAATGGAGTTTGACTGAAGAAGTTTCACTTTGAGAGAGTAGTGAATCTACAGAATTCGTTGCCACAGAAGGCTTTGGAAGGCAAGTCATTGAGTGAATTTAAATAGAGATAGGCTCTTGACTGTCAAGGGCACCAAGGGTTACAGGCAGAAGCAGGAGACTAGAGTTCAGAAACTTATCAGCCATGAGTGAATGGTGGGGCAGACTCAATGGGCTGAATGGTCTAACTTCTAGTCTTATCTCTCTCCAATGAGAATGTCCCCATGGTCCTCTAGGACTTTGATAGTAGGCACAAACAAAGCCTCAAGGAACAGCTGGAGTATTGTAATAACAGTTAACAACAGGGTGAAGATATGCACAGAGTGGCCTCGGCACAGTGGTTGGGGTGGCACGGTGGCACAGTGGCTTACACTGCTGCCTCAAAGCACCAGAGACCCTGGTTCAATTCCCGCCTCAGGCGACTGTCTGTGTGGAGTTTGCACATTCTCCCTGTGTCTGCGTGGGTTTCCTCTGGGTGCTCCGGTTTCCTCCCACAGTCCAAAAATGCGCAGGTTAGGTGGATTGGCCATTCTAAATTGCCCGTAGCGTTGTGAAGGGCTAAATGTAGGGGAATGGGTCTGGGTGGGTTGTGCTTTGGGGGGTCGGTGTGGACTTGTTGGGACGAAGGGCCTGTTTCCACACTGTAAGTAATCTAATCTAATGTAACTTTTTATACCACATAGTCACAACTAATATTACCATTTTAATTCATTGCTTTTGTGCAATTCTGCAGCACTACAAAGAAGTATACTGCCCATTAAAACTCAGCTCATCGGACAGCATGGTGTGTAAAGAGAAACACTTAACATTTCCAGTCCAGTGAACCTTTATCGACTCATCCTCACGTGTTTTGTTCACTAATCGCAAGAATACAAAACTCTGGAGTTAGAGTCACTGATTATCGTTCGCTCGTTATCCTCCCGAAAAAGCAAAGGCTTGCTACTCAGCTCTGCATTGGTTGTTAGTTCATTAGTTTTTACAATACAATTTTGATGCATAAATACAAATTCTATTTAAACGAGGACATACAATATAATTGCAGCATCTGCTTGACATGTACGACGTTGAGATCTTATCTCGGTGGTAACAGGAACTTTAAACCGCCTTCAAAAATTTAAACGTGCAAATCTGACCACTTGGTATGTTTGATACCTCTTACTTACTAGTAAATATAAATTGATTATGTACAAATACTCACTTTGATTTAGAGAGGAATTTCTTTAGTAAGCTCTTGTTTGCATACAGACAGCCAGTGCTGTGCACTTGCCTGCACTGACCTCCGGTCAGAGACAGACCCTGCCATTTGTACCAACCACCAGGGACCGCATACCTGCGCAGTGCGCTCAAAACTCCAACTGCTGCCATGAGGCCAACTGGGAAAACTCAGGAAAAGGTTCAGCCTCCATCCATAGACGCTCCTCCATCGCTGACTCTAGGGAAGCGAGAAGAAAAAAGGACATTTCCTTCCAACCAGAACTCTCGTTATATCAAAAACACAAAACTATCCCTGAACTGCTCTTCACTAAGACACCCTGCCATTGCCGCTCATGCGCGGTCTGGATCAGGTACATGGTCACATTGGTGCACGTGCGAGTAGCACCTCATGGGCACGCGGTTGTTGGTGCGCACGAGCCTTCTTAGCCGTTGGGTTTCCCGGCAAAGTGCGCGTGCTGCTGACAGCAACCCTTGTCCGAGATGACAATTGCTCTTATGGAATTTGTAATGTACCGCAGTTAGTATAAGACTTATATTTGAGCTCCTAAAGTTATTTCGTTTGTGAATAGCAGAAAAATGTCGGTGGTGAAAATTTGCAATAAAATCAGAAACGACGGGAAATACCAGCATCTGTGAAGAGTTATCGCATAATTTCAGATCAGACAGGTAATGTAATTTCAAAAAATTGCAAGGACCATTATATGTGACATAAAGGTAACCACCTTTTCTTCAGTCACACTCTGGGTAAAATAAAGTCAGCGTTGTGTGTTTGGTCAGTCAATTATGTCTGTGTAATGTACAGCAACATTCAGCATCAAATCTAGAATATGTAGAAGTTTGTGATGTTATAACAATGGAAATGCTTTGTGTTAATTAAAGCTTAAGGCATTTGTCTCAATAAGCACGTGATATTTATCATATACTTTACGTGAGCTAACATATATGCCAGTCTCATATTGATAGCAGTGCTTGACCCAAGAAACCATATCTTGGTGACACATTATTTAACATTCCAGATCAATTTTTTTTTATTAAAACTGGGGAAAGTTAAAGAGCTAATAGACTTTGAGGCTGAACAGGTGGGGTCTGTTTTCCTTGGAACGTCGGAGGCTGAGGGGTGACCTTATAGAGGTTTACAAAATTATGAGGGGCATGGATAGGATAAATAGACAAAGTCTTTTCCGTGGGGTCGGGGAGTCCAGAACTAGAGGGCATAGGTTTAGGGTGAGAGGGGCAAGATATAAAAGAGACCTAAGGGGCAACTTTTTCATGCAGAGGGTGGTACGTGTATGGAATGAGCTGCCAGAGGATGTGATGGAGGCTGGTACAATTGCAACATTTAAGAGGCATTTGGATGGGTATATGAATAGGAAGGGATTAGAGGGATATGGGCCGGGGGGTGGGACTAGATTGGGTTGGGATATCTGGTCGGCATGGACAGGTTGGACCGAAGGGTCTGTTTCCATGCTGTACATCTCTATGACTCTATGACTCTAAGAGGTGAGGACAAAATGAAGATCTGTGATAAGATGGAGGACAGGAGAGATTGAATGATAAAAAAAGTTACTTCCATGGGGTAGAAGGGAAATGTGGTAGGGCAAGAACAGAAACAAAACAAAAGAATGTCTGGAGCACGTGTGCTACTGGAATTAAAGGCTAAAGCTCTCAACTGCATTTTGTGGTTATGATCTGTTGTCATCACAGCCTCCATACCCACTTTGTTGGCCAGGAATCCACACTGAACACCAGTTCTCCAACTCTTCTTATGAGGATTATGACTTCACCGTTGACCATCAAGCCACCATTTTGAAAGCAGACGCTTCCCACATCTCTTCATAAGCAAGTTTGAGGAAGCAAATGGCCTCCTCCTGTTCCTATTTCTTATGATCTTTATGGGGTTCTGGAATTTTCTCTGAACAGCTTTCTACCTGCCTCCCAAGATCAATAACCAGCTCTGCTCTGGTGGACACAACCTTCCTGCCCCAGTAAATTAATTTCTTCCAATTTTGACTCCATTTGTCTCTCTCTAAACTATCTGCATGTATCATTATTGCTTTGTGTTTAGACTAAAAATGTTTTAAAAAAGCATTTTTTAAAAAGAATCATCACCCAATGTGGGAATCTAGACAGTGGCTCTGGGAATAAGAGACCTTGAAAATTAGCTAGCTGCGCTGTCCAAATATTGGGATTTGCTGATAACTGCCACTCTTGCCAGTATGTCCCACCATTTCAGATGTCCTTCTGGTTTGTATCAGGTGTTACAGTGTTCATGAGTGGGCACAATTTATTACTATTTCAGAAAACAAAATTTCATTGCTTCTGCCACCTGAAACTGATGATAAAACTACCAATAGACTTCAATAAAAAAGACGGTTACCAAGACTGGTTAAAAAAAGTCCTTGTCAAGGTAACTATTCATGAGAATGTATGATTCTCATCAGTTCCAGTCTGGCATAAAATCAAAGCTGATGGTGATATTTCAGTGCAAAGCTCTTCCTGAGGAGATTTTTTTGATTTTATTGTCACATGTATTTTACAGTCAGAATGCAATAACAAAGTTTTCATTTGTCACCACTGTGAAATATTGTATTATAGATCTCATTACAAACCCACTCACAAGCGCCTTAAGTTTATTCATCCGTAACCCCTTTCTTACCCACTCTCAAGCGAACACAGTGTTCCCGTTTCATTCATTCGTAACTCCCTACTATAACACAATTTCATTTGTTCATTCATAAAAATGCAGATATGTATTATAATTTTACTATCATAAGATAGACCAAATTAAAACCCTAATATAGACCAAATTCTAAAATAGACCAAACCCATTACTGCATGTTCACACCTTATCAGCCCTTGCAGTGTTTAGGCCTATTTAACTCTGAAAAAGTGGAACATATTCAGAACAATACCAACTCCACCATCAAGTCTCCATGAAACATTATAATATTAATGAGCCCTTACCAACTATCTCTCAGACCTGATAAGATTACAGAACACCAAACATTTCCTCCAATTAGTATGTACCTGTTAAATACCTTTCAACTGGGCTGTTATGTAATTAAGAAACCAATTGTCATAACAGCGCTGATGTGAAATTGCATGAATGAATGAAACGCACACCAGCAAATACTAAACAAATTTCACAAACCGGCTGTGATAATCAGTTTAATATCCTTTATTCTTTTCTTAAGTACAGGTACAATCGCTAACTTATTTAGAGCATGATTCGGAGATGCCGGTGTTGGACTGGGGTGTACAAAGTTAAAAATCACACAACACCAGGTTATAGTCCAACAGGTTTAATTGGAAGCACACTAGCTTTCGGAGCAACGCTCCTTCATCAGGTGATTGTGGAGGGCTCGATCGTAACACAGAATTTATAGCAAAAATTTGCAGTGTGATGTAACTGAAATTATACATTGAAGAATTGATTGTCGGTTAAGCCTTTCATCTGTGAGAATACAGTGATAGTTTCACTTCTTTCATGTGTAAATCACAAAACCCTTTTTTTTAAAGTTGCATTCTCGGGTTAGCTGTTAACAATGGTGATAGCTAGACAATATGTTGAAGGTCTTAGCCCCCTGTGTTCTCTGTCTATGACCTGATGTTTAGATTGATTCCATCTAAAAAGTGAGATAACAGAGTTTTACATAAATTCATGCAGTTTTTGAGCTCAGAGTTCTACATGAATGTATGTGGTTTTTGAGCAAAGTGCACTGTAACTCTGAAAGTACCAAAAAAATTCACCACACAAAATATATATGTGTATGTGGGTCTTTGTCTGTGTGTGTGTGTCTGTCTGGGGTGGGGGTTGTGAGTGTGAGAAAGTGTGTGTGTATGTGTGTGTGTAGTGAGTGCAGAGTGTCTTAAGTCTGTGAGGGGGCGCATGTGTGCGAGTCTGTGTGTCTATAAGGGTGTGTGTGGGTGTCTGTGTGCGCGTCTGTGTGTACCCTTCGTTGTTCAGTACTTCCCAGGGGCTGAAAAATTACGCCATGTTCTTTGTGACCTGCAACACATTATCAATGAGGATGAGCACCTCACCAAGACCTTCCCGACACCTCCACGACTTGCCTTGAAACAACCGCCAAACCTCAAACAGATCATTGTTCATAGCAGGACAACTCCATACAACCCTGTCACGGTGGACGCTGCAAAACATGTCAGATTGTGGACATAGATACCACTATTACGCGTGGGAACACCTCCCACCGTGTACATGGCAGGTACTCATGTGACTCAGCCAACATTGTCCATCTTATACGTTGCAGGCAGGGATGCCCAGAGGCATGATACATTGGGGAAACCGAGCAAAGGCTATGACAACGGATGAATGGGCACCGCACAATAATCAACAGACAGGATGGTTCCCTCCCAGTTGGGGAACACTTCAGTGGTCCAGGACATTCAGCCTCGGACCTTCGGGTGACCATCCTCCAAGGTGGACTTCGGGACAGGCAGCAGAGGAAAGTGGCCGAGCAGAGGCTGATAGCTAAGTTCTGTACCCAGAGGGAGGGCCTCAACCGGGACCTTGGGTTCAAGTCACATTACAGGTGATCACCATTGCACTACAAACACACACACAGATATTCCTACACACACACACTCTCACATATACACGGACACAGATACAGACGCGCACACAGACACCCACACACACCCTTATAGACACACAGACTCGCACACATGCACCCCCTCACAGACTGAAGACACTCTGCACTCACTACACACACACACTCTTTCTCACACTCACAACCCCCACCCCAGACAGACATACACACAGACAGACAAAGACCCACATACACACATATATGTTGTGTGGTGAATTTTTTGGTACTTTCAGAGTTACAGTGCACTTTGCTCAAAAACCACATACATTCATGTAGAACTCTGAGCTCAAAAACTGCATGAATTTATGTAAAACTCTGTTATCTCACTTTTTAGATTGGAATCAATCTAAACATCAGGTCATAGACAGAGAACACAGGGGGCTAACACCTTCAACATATTGTCTAGCTATCACCATTGTTAACAGCTAACCTGAGAATGCAACTTTAAAAAAAAGGGTTTTGTGATTTACACATGAAAGAAGTGAAACTATCACTGTATTCTCACAGATGAAAGGCTTAACAGACAATCAATTCTTCAATGTATAATTTCAGTTACATCACACTACAAATTTTTGCTATAAATTCTGTGTTAAGATCGAGCCCTCCACAATCACCTGATGAAGGAGTGTCGCTCCAAAAGCTAGTGTGCTTCCAATTAAACCTGTTGGACTATAACCTGGTGTTGTGTGATTTTTAACTTTATTTAGAGCATGTCAACCTAGTAAATGTTTTATTATTGTTTACTAACAATTGAGACAAAAGGATTAACACCTCTTAATTATGCAAGTAGACAGGACAGTCACTCTTAATCCTATCAGGAGTAGCAGCTAGTATTTAGCACATGTTTTAATCAATCTCCTGTCTCCCAGGACAGAAGCCTGTCAAACCATTGTGTATTATAGATAAAACAATGTAACATCACAGTAATGGGAATTTTAATATATGTAAGAACTGTGCATAAAGAGGCTCGTGTAAGATCTGTATTTTGGGACTCTGTTGCCACCTTGAAATTATGCTTCTTGTGGTTGCTGAATAAAGAGGCTATTTTTTCCACTCACTGATTTCGATCGTTATTTGAAGACGATCCCACACCACAAATCGGCGGCCTTTTAAATAATTTAAGAATAGGGACAAAACAAATTTCAGAAAGGCACTGTGATCCACTTGCACAAGAAAGGTTTAATTGAAGAAATAGATCAAATAAGTGTGAAATTTGAGAATGGGGGACTATCAAGGAAAGAATTTTGCTTCTCTGGGATTTGTTCATATCCCACCTTGTCAACAGTGTAGTCTGTGTTATACAATCAACCAAAACCAACTTAGCAGTTACATCTGGACTTATGAATGTCGTTCAGCCGTTGGAAATGTGCAAAAATAAACTTACCTAGGACAGCATCTGAAATATGTGCAAAAACTGCAAACATCTGAAGATAAACAATTTCACTAAGGGCAGAAGTATGTGACCATCCTTGCAAGCAGTTGTGTCACAGCGTCATGGAAATGGGGAATGAATTTGATCCTAAAATTGTCAAAAAGTTAATTTCTAACATTGAATATCAAATGTACCAAGAGCAATTATTGATGCAACAACAATGCCAAAGTTAATGGGGTACTGAAGGCGCTAAACTCAGGGACGAATCAAATTTTGATATTATACAACTAATCTGCTCATATATATTTTATGGATCCATGCAGAGACAACACTATTTTGTATGAACGTAAGTTTCATTTACTGTGCTTTAAATTATTTACATTACTGTTTTCTGAGGCCCACCATCCAACCTAACCAATTAAGCATAAAGAGGATCAAGAGTAAACAGACTACAACATGATAATCAAACTCTTAACTATTGAATACTACATTTTTTCCCCTTGGAAAATTCAAATACCTCATTTTAAATGAAACCATCCGAACGAACAGATATTTGTATATAAAGTTATTTCGTAGAATTCAATTTGCCTTGTTTGACCAAGTACAGAAATAATATTTGTATCGAGACATCAAAGTTTCTGTTGTGATGAGCAAATTTGAGGTTGGAGTTCTGTGTGATCGACTAATGAAAAAGATAGTCAACCTGATTGCAAGGACCTGCAAGATATTCAATCTTGAAGTTATTATGATCCTGATTCCAACGATCTGTCAAATACTAGATCCTAAAATGGCTTAACCATGTAGTCAGCACTTGATAATTGATGCAGAGTGAATCTTCTACCAATGTGGCGCATGTGTCAGTGTCGACAGGTGTACGTGTAAACTAATACTTCCTGCACTTCAGTAAAATATTTGCATTCACTTTCTGACATCATATATGATGCGTAAGTGATTTTTTCTTTGCTTCCTTTATGTTCTGTGTTAGTACAGCTGCAAGCATATTTTCAGATGTACCAGTTGTGACAAACATTTCCACAGGTGAAGAACTGTGAGGACTGGTGCAGATACAGTCTTCACCTTTAATGTGCCAAATGTGGTTGTTGTGCAATTGTTAATTCCCAATGGGTGTCTTTGCACAGTAGTTTTTGATGAGTCTCCATGATCTCTGAGGATTTGGAATGAATATACTATGACAAAATTAGCTACAACACTTCATGTTGAAATCCTTCAAAATCATTCTGATCACCAAACAATTCATCCCAATTTTAGTTTCTGTTGTTCATTACTAGATTATGTGAGTCTGAATACAGGTGTTCTTCACTGTGCTTAATTGGTTCAGAAAATAAATTTTTGAAACATTGCCAGGTAATTACCATCTCCAGTAAGAGACAACCTAACCACCGCTCTTTGACATTTAATGGCGTTACCATCACTGAATCCCTCACTATCAATATCCTGGGGATTGCTGTTGATCAGAAACTCAACTGGACTCACCATAAAACTCCATTGGCCATGTGAACAGGTCAGAGGCTAGGAATACAGCAGCAAATAACTCACCTCCTGACTCCCCAGAGCTAGCCCTCCATCTACAAGGCACAAGTCAGGAATATAATGGAATACTCATCACTTGCCTGGATGAGTGTAGCTCCAACAACACTCAAGAAGTTTGACACCATCCAGGACAAAGCAGCCTACTTGTTTGGCACCACATCCACAAGCATCCATTCCCTCGACCACTGATTCCCAGTAACAGCAGTGTACTATCAACAAGATGTCTTGTAGAAATTCCCTAAAGATTCTTGGACAGTAGATTCCAAATCCAAAACTACTTCCATCTAGAAGCACAAGGGCAGTAGATATACAGGAACAGTACCACTTGCAAGGTCCCCTCCAAGATATTCACCTCCTGATTTGGAAATATATTGCCATTCCTTCACTGTCCCACCAAAGTCCCGAAATCTCTCCTTAATGATATTGTGAGCCAATCTATAGCTTGTGGGCTACGGTTGTTTAAGAAGGCAACCTCTTATGGGTAACTATGGATGGTCAGTAAATGCTGGCCCAGTGGGAACCCTCATATTCCACAAGAGAATAAAAAGATTGGGTGTGGACCTAGCTAAGAAAACAAGCTGTTGAAAGAGATGGAACCCAGGGCTGAAGTGTGGACAAATCATTTTAAAGCATGGCAAGTAGTAATGATGATCTCTGCATGGATAGGAATGAATTTGTGTCAAATATTGTTAGTACAGAGAAACGTTGCCACTGTTTCACTCTAGCCAGGGTTGTCATGACTTTAACGTTGTGTTTCGGCTTTGCTCCAGGCTCTGATCACAACTGAAACTGATCAACGAAGGAGTTTTTATTCAAGGCATCTAGTAGGGATCAGAATGGCTGAACTCAATATTGGTTCCAGAGACTTCAGAAAGCAGAAAAATGGAAGTGAGGCTTTGTTTTTAATATTTCAAGGAACATAGCAAATGTACAATTATTTTAAATGAACTATATTTTGTGAATTTTGTTTACTTGTTTGTTTTGTCATTAAATCATTTATTTTCAGTTATCTGGGAGCATGCATCTTTTGGAGGGTAAATGTTCATCTAAGAGAAGAGTCAGATGATGGCTAATGTTCCCTCTAAGATTTCTTTATTTTGGCAGGCTCGAAGCTCCTCTGAACACTGTGTTGAATTTTATGGAGTGAGAGGGGCAGGTATGGTACATATTGTTTCCCAAATCCAGAAATAAAGTCATTCCCAAATGGACATTTTATAGAGGCCAGCCCACAGCCAAAATGTACAACTTGGGGATATGAGGATAGATATTTCCAACCCTTAGCACAAGGATGTTCTAACTTCAAGAGCCACCCAGTTCCAACAATGCCAGAATGTGGCAATGGAAACGTTTGGAGCTATAAGCAAACCCACAGAGGTTGTCAATTGGATCTAGCTAGGACAATAGACAATAGGTGCAGGCCATTCTGCCCTTCGAGCCTGCACCACCATTCAATATGATCATGGCTGATCATCCTTAATCAGTATCCTGTTCCTGCCTTATCTCCATAACCCTTGATTCCACAATCCTTGAGAGCTCTATCAAACTCTTTCTTAAATGAATCCAGAGACTGGGCCTCCACTGCCCTATGGGGCAGAGCATTCCACACAGCCACCAGTCTCTGGGTGAAGAGGTTTCACCTCATCTCTGTCCTTAATGGTCTACCCCGTATTTTTAAGCTGTATCCTCTGGTTCGGCACTCATCCATCAGCGGAAACATGTTTCCTGCCTCCAGAGTGTCCAATCATTTAATAATCTTATATGTCTCAATCATATTCCCTCGCAGTCTTCTAAACAGTTCCTGATGAAGGGCTTTTGCCCGAAACGTCGATTTTGCTGAAGCTCCTCGATGATGAAGGGCTTTTGCCCGAAACGTCTATTTTGCTGAAGCTCCTCGATGCTGCCTGAATTGCTGTGCTCTTCCAGCACCATTGATCCAGAATCTGGTTTCCAGCATCTGCAGTCATTGTTTTTACCTCAAGGGTATACAAGCCGAGTCGCTCCAGTCTTTCAGTGTAAGGTAATCCCGCCATTCCAGGAATTGACCTCGTGAACCTACGCTGCACTCCCTCAATAGCCAGAATGTCTTTCCCCAAATTTGGAGACCAGATCTGCACACTGTACTCCAGGTGTGGTCTCACCAGGGCCCTGTACAGCTGCAGAAGAACCTCTTTGCTTCTATACTCAATCCCTCTTGTAATGAAAGCCAGCAGGCTATTAGCCTTCTTCACTACCTGCTGTATCTGCATGCTTACCTTCATTGATTGGTGTACAAGAACACCCAGATCTCTCTGTACTGCCCCTTTACCTAAATTGATTTCATTTAGGTAGTAATCTGCCTTCCTGTTCTTGCCACCAAAGTGGATAACCATACATTTATCCACATTAAACTGCATCTGCCATGCACTTGACCACTCACCTAACCTGTCCAGGTCACCCTGTAATCTCCTAACATCCTCATCACATTTCACCCTGCCACCCAGCTTAGTATCATCAGCAAATTTGCTAATGTTATTACTAATACCCTCTTCTATATCATTAACATATATTGTAAAAAGCTGCGGTCCCAGTACTGATCCCTGTGGTACCCCACTGGTCACTGCCTGCCATTCCGAAATGGAGCCGTTTATCACTACTCTTTGTTTCCTATCAGCCAACCAACTTTCAATCCAAGTTAGTACTTTGCCCCCAATACCATGCACCCTGATTTTGCTCACTAACCTCCTATGTGGGACTTTATCAAAAGCTTTCTGAAAGTCCAGGTACACTATATCTACTGGATCTCCCTCGTCCATCTTCAGAGTTACATCCTCAAAAAATTCCAGATTAGTCAAGCATGATTTCCCCTTCATAAATCCATGCTGACTCTGACCTATCCTAATACTACTATCCAGATGTGTCGTAATTTCATCCTTTATAATAGACTCCAGCATCTTTCCCACCACTTTGGCAGGGAGTTAGCAAGGAGCCTAAGGAGGAGGGTGAGGCATAGGATTTGGTGGTCAGATGAGAATTGGCAAACAGCAGTTACATCGGAATGTGCTCCTGACACATACAGGATGCATGTACCGTCTTTCATACATGTTTACGTAGGTATGTTGGACTATCATTTTAAGAGTCCAATCATGTGATGTTCTTTGCCTATATGCATCATGTTACTGCACTCCAAAAATTGTTGGTGGGCAGAAGCCAAATTCAAAGGGCTGAGAAATGATAAATGATTCTTTCAATTTCTGTGAACCTTGTATATATGATTGCAAATACTGTACATGTTTTCATTGCATTTCATTTTTTAATTTAAAGGCGGAGAGATATTGTTTGTTTATCTAAGTTTGTTGGACTATCGCTTTAAGAGTCTGATCATCTACATTTTGGAGGAAAGCATCTTAATATGAGCCTTGCCTGCAGAGTGGTCACATTGTAATATAAAGCTTCTGCTGTTGTGAAACACTTTGGCCTTCCATCCTTCTTGGAATGTTGACACTACTACCTCCCACTTCCTTCCCACCTTTCAACCAGCTGAATGAAAAAAGTGCTTTTAAACTCTTACCTGTCTGCTGTAGCTACAGTATTATAGCACGGCAATGTAATATTGTGATCATTTGGCTTGTTAAGAATTTCAATTTCCATTAGTTACTTTTGAAAACATGATTGGTGGGTAGGTTGTCGGTTTCAGCACCCACCAGCCAATGAGGATTTGTCATGGATGGAAGGGAAGGCATGGACTAGCCACCTGACACTTTAAATGAAAACATGTCCAGCAGAGAGCCATAAAATTCAGCCATATATTTGTGACCGTAAACAGTTTTCATTTTAAAAGAAAAGCAAAATATTGAGAATGATGGAAATCTGAAATAAAAAAATGCTGGAGAAACTCCAGATCAAGAGAACGAGAAGAAGTCATTGGATTTGAAATGTTTACTCTTATTCTCGTTCCACAGATGCCTCCAAACTTGCTATGCTCATTCACATTTTCTGTTATTATTCCATTTTAAAGATCATGACTTATATTATTGCTGGAAATTTCTCCTGAAGAAATTGTGAGCTGTCTGTCTATTTCAGTTTTCTGATTGCATGGCTGCACATGTGTGTATCTGAGAGAGAACATAGTGATGGATTGTGATACTTTTTAAGCTAGAATATGGTGGCCAGGCTATTACTTACCAGAAACCCTGGCTATTACTTAGATCTATTTAGATACTAGGCATGTTATGGTACATCCTGACTTGGGGACATGGAAATTATTTGCAAAAATAGTGTTTGATCCAGAACCTGAGCAAGACATGTAGTGGAACCCCAAATTAGTGGAATCACTCTATATAGGCAGGTTTGCTTGTAGAACTCTAAAATCTACAGTGTGAAAGGTGTCAATTTTGCGTGCTGTGCCTCTGTTTGCGTTTTGAAAGAGCAGTTGTACTGACTCCCAAACCCTCTTCTTATGTGTATAACCCTGAAAAGACCTAATCCTGGAGTACATTTTAAAATAATTTATGGATTCAACTTCTGCTATCTTTTCATGTTGAGCATTCCAGAGGTTATTGATTCTGAATTTTTAAAAATTCCTTCGTGTTCCCTCTAGATCTTTTGCTGATGATTTTTAAATCTGTAACTTCTGGATTTTGATCCCCTCAACAGAAGGACCGGTTCTGTCAAATCTCTCCTCATTTTGTAAACCTTGAATAGGCCATCTCTGAACCTTCTTTTGGATCAAGGATGAGTCTGATTTTTCCAGCCTCTCCTCATGATTGATGTTGCTTATCCTTGGTAAACCTTTGGACCCTTCCGGAGGCTTTCTCAAATAGAATAGAATTAAATAGCAATTATTTGTCACTTGTATTTATAAAAATACAGTGAGATGTGTATAATTCAGGTCGACACCATTGTAATTGCAGAAATTTTAAAAACAAAGTTCATCTTTTGTTCCCTCCAGTGTTGTATGATGAATCCTCATCACTGCATATCATGTTGTATGAGCTAGCAGGATTTTGGGTCCCCATAACTCTGCTACTACCATATTTTAGGTAGAGATCCACAAACCTGTTTTGTTCAGAATCATAGAATTCTTACAGTGTGGAAAGAGGTCATTCGTTGAGTCCACACCAACCCTCTGAAGAGCACCCCATCCAGACCTAGCCCACTACCCTACCTCTGCAGCTTCATATTTACCATGGCCAATCAATTTTTGAAGGTGGAAGGAAACTAGTTTGGTTGAAATTCACACAGGAGAATGAGCAAACTCCACACTGTGACCCAAGGTGAACCTGGGTTCCTGGCGTTGTGAGACAGCAGTACTAACCACTGTGCCACTCAACTTTGTTCAAAGTATTTATAGAAAACCAATAGGTAGACCAATCAGAAGTGGTTCTTATCTCTAACAAGATATACTCAAATGTAGCTATCAGATACACCCCTGAGGAGGAATATCTGCGAAGTTCTGAGAATGCACCATCAAAATGTTCTTCCCATCTTCCACAAGTGCAGATACGTTCACTTGGGTGTGTAATCTATCCTGAACAGGCTCAGGGACAACTGCTGGTGAGCTTGGCACTGACATGGGCCTTATCTCTAATGGATGAAGTCATGACTAAGCTCTCTAAAACCCAGAGGACATCTGGAGAACAGCACACTATGATGATGAGACTCTGGATGTGGACATGAATGAACCAATGGAATGCATGAGTAGCAGAGGAATGTTAGGCAGAGGTGTCAGAGATTATGTGCAGACTGGAACAAGATGCCTCGGAATATGGCCAAGTTCTGTCTGACCTGGTAGTTCTGGCATGGCAGCCTCCATAGTGATGGCCGCTGCCCTGGGAAGTTAGGTCCAGCAGAGCAAACAAAGGGAACTTCAATCTATTATTCAAGCTACAGGTGCATGGATGAATTCATTCAATGGCGAGGTGAGGCCTCCCTGCAAGTGTCACATTCCTTCAAAGTGTGAAGATGGTGGCGTTGTGCCCCAACAGGGAGGAGGTCTGACAGCCAGACATCCAAGAATTGTTAGCCTAGGATACTTCGGCAGTGAAGTGCCTCTCCACCTTCATCTGCCTGTGACCTAATAACCTCAAGGAGGGTAGGCCAAGAAGATTACACCTGTGCAGGCTTCCCACAACAGGCCTCACTGCTCTAGCTCCTAAACCACTAGAATTCATCCACCAAAGTCATCTGAGGCATTCTGTCAAAGTGGTCAGCAGGCTTCCTCAAGCTTAGCTGCAGCTGTCAAGGTAGCATCCAGCTGTAGCAGTAAGAAAAGAAAGAATAAAGAACATTACCATTTTCTTTTGGATGTGCAGCTGTCTATGTTATGTAGAATCAAGTATTTCACAAACATAGCACTTTGCACTAAATTAATGAAATTTCTTTCTCACTGTTAAGGCTTCTAAATGTTTCTGTTATGTGCAAGATGGATAGGGTAGCAGTGATAGGGTAGCAGATTGGGTCTGGAAGGGATGATGTTCAGAGGGGCAATGTGGACTTGATGGGTTGAATGGCCTGCTTCCACACTGCTGGGATTCTGATTCTATGAGCATCATGATTCTTTGCAAATGTCTCCCTGAAAAAAACCAGTGAAAGCGGAATCTTTGAATATTTCTGAGCAGAGGTGGACAGATTCAAATTAAGTAAGTGGTGAAAGGGGGGGAGAGGTGAATAACTTAGTTGGTTGGACAGCTGGTTTACAATTTACAATAATAATAAGTGTGGGTTCAGCTGCACCAGCTGAGGTTATGATGAAGGATTGTCCTTCTCAACCTCTCCCCTTGCCGAGGTGTGGTGACCCTCAGGTTATACCATTAGTAGTCATCTCTCTCTCATTAGAGAGCAGCCCTGTGGTCCAGTAGGACTGTGGCAACTTTATCTTTACCTGTAAGTTGCTCCCTGCAAATTGTTTCCACAGGCTTCTGAACAGTTTGGACTGCAAAGTATTTATCAAACAAATATGGTGGAACCTCTAGATGCCAAATACCCATGCCAGCATTCCACTTTCAGTATTGGAGTTATTTTCCTGTGCCATTGTGATGGGTTTTGGATCTGAATGTGACACATTAGTTGTCCTGCAGCAGACCCGTACCAAAGCCTTTTTGAGAGGTGTCTATTTTAGAATGGTAAGGTTAGAGAGTTTTCTGAGGTACACGTTGTCTCTTGATGTAAGACACAGCATTCTTTAGTGAAACAATATGTAGAGGTGACCAGAATAAAGTGTTTTTTCTCCAGTTATGAAACCAACTGAGCAATGTTCATGCATAGTGCTGTACCCAAACCTAGCAAATTTGTGTTGATCTTTCACTGCTCAACAGAGAGGTGATGAGAGGAATCCACCCGATGTCTACAGTTCAACAAAATTATCCAAAAGTGTGTTTCTCATGAATCTCAATGCACTTTGCCAGGTGCTATTGATAAACAGAGTTGAAAGTGTGGTGCTAGAAAAGCGCAGCAGGCCAGGCAGCATCCGAGGAGCAGGAGAATCGACGTTTCGGGCATAAGCCCTTCTTCAGGAATGAGGCCTCATTCCTGAAGAATGGCTTATTCCTGAAACGTTGATTCTCCTGCTCTTCGGATGCTGCCTGGCCTGCTGCGCTTTTCCAGCACCACACATTTCAACTCTGGTCTCCAGAATCTGCAATCCTCACTTCCTCCCGCTATTGGCAACCAATCAAGATTGCTTTCCACATTCATTTGGAAAGTTTTGGTTCACCTGATTAACATTGGGATCACTTTGATCCTCATCATTTTCCAAAGGAATATGTCCAATGTCTTCAAATACTCATATGCCACATGGTCACATATTGATACTTGGGTAACAAAGGGACACGAGTAGCGTCCTAAAGCAATTACCTGTGGAAGGGCTCACCAAAAACAACATGTATTATTTTCAAAAGAATGTATTTGCTTCTTGCAACATAATCAACAATGATGGTAGACCGAAAGAAAACTAAAGTCCTTTCAGGATTTTGCTACTTCAAACTCATTTCATGACTCCCAAGATCTTAGAAGATGGTAAACCAGTTGGTGATTGCTTTTGTCTCACTTTGCAACTACCACAGAATCCTGACACATTCTGCAAGTGCAAGAATATGGCTGCATCAATTGAATGCTTTTCACAGGATCAAGGGCATGTTGTGTCATAGATGTCCGAGCTTAATACAAGTTGGTCTTTCCAATCATTACAGCAGCTGAGGCTTTAGTTGTAGTTTTAGGAGGAGTGCTTTTCCAGTAGAAACCAGTTGGTTGTCATAAACTGGTCGATTATACATTATAAGCATTATCAGTCACAGTAAATTGTGCAGGGCCATTTCTGTGGTTCTGACACCTAACATCATCCCCTGAAGTAAACTGTCTCTCTTGCTTAAAGTAAGCAGGTGGCCTGCATTTGCATTCCTGCTGGTTCCAATCACTACACTCCCTTTCTTCTCTCTCTCTCTGTCTCTTTCTCTCTCTCTCTGTCCCCCTTTCTTCTGTTGGGGCCTTCCTCTCCTTTAGCTTCTGCTTTTAATCGTAATTCAAAGTTCCATTTCCTTTTCTCTTCCTTTTTGTTCTGATCTGGCTATTCTTTCCTTTCGTTTTCCCTTTCCATTGCCTTAAATTCCAGCTGCTTCACTTGCAATCAAATTTTAGCCATTTCCAAAGATTCCGATTGTATTCCTGACAATTTTAAATCCTGTGCAATTGCCACAACTATCTCCACTTTCCTCACAGGTACAGGCAACCCCACCTCCAGCTTTTTAGCCAATTCTGGAAGCTTTGCCTTGCTCACTTTTTGTAAAACGTTTGAAGTGACTTCTTCCATCCTGAGGAAACCCTTAGTGACTGAAAGAGCCATTATTACACAAGGCATACCCTGTTTAAACCAACGAAATACAATGCTTGAAATGAAAAAAAGTCAACACTTACTACTCACTGCCTTTGAGTCCAATAATCTTAAATCCAATCTAGAAATAGAGATTTTGATCCCAACAAGAGTCACCAATTTGTTATGGACTACAATATATTTTGAATTTATATATTAAGAAAGTAGACTAGACTGTACCCTTTTCTTATTTTAAAGGCAGTGTTCTGGGTGCAATTCAACTGGTCAAATTACCAGTCTTGAAGCAAAATGCACTTAACTTATACACTATAGTTAAAATACATTAGAAGACCAAATTGTAATAATTTAACTCTAATGGAAAACTTAACAGATCAATAGATTACTTAATGAATAAACAGTAACTGTTCCAATATCGTGACACCCCATAAACACACCCCAATAAAGGCAAATTAAGCAAAATAAATTGTCTTACAGGCAATTGACTCATCTAGGAGGAATGAAAAAATCAAGAAGACTGTGTGTGTGTGTGTGTGTGTGTGTGAGAGAGAGAGAGTCGCAGGGAGAAATGTATTATAGCTTCCACCCAGCTTCAAGAACCTAACAACTGCCACTGAAGCATTAACACTAAAAACAATGCTGGCTCTGTTGAAGCCTGACCCCACTCATTTAGGCTGCCTCCATTGCTCCAGCTGAAAAAAATACCCACGGGTTCATAAGCTGTTTACTTTATTGGATTCAAATAGACAGCTTGTTGTCTCCATCTTTAAACCTCTTTTCAAAAAAAACCCTGGACAATATACACTTATTAAAGCCATATTATCATCACATCACCACCCCGTCTACCTCCCACTCCACTAACTGTGCATCTGCACCCCTCGATCTCTTTTTATCGGCCACACTCTCCAGAACCGTATCATTAACTGTATAAGTTCTGCCCTGATTTGCCATACCAAAAGGCAACACCTCACATTTGTCTAAATTACACTCCATCTGCCATATCCCTTTACTGTGAATAGCCTCTCCCAATCAACTTGTGAAAGTTCTTTCCTAATCCTATCAAAATTGGCCTTACTCCAATTTAGGACTTTAACTTTTATATCAGGTCTATCTTTTCCATAACTATTTTAAAACTAACAAAAGAATTACATCTGTTTCTAATACAGTGAGTGATGATGCAGCTTATTTCAGAAATGGTTTGGAGATGCCGGTGTTGGATTGGGGTGTACAAAGTTAAAAATCACACAACACCAGGTTATAGTCCAACAGGTTTAATTGGAAGCACTAGCTCTTGGAGCACTGCTCTTTCATCAGGTGATTGTGACAACCACCTGACGAAGAAGCAGCGCTCAGGAAGCTAGCGCTTCCAATTAAACCTGTGGGACTATAACCTGGTGTTGTGTGATTTTTAACTTATTTCAGAAATGTGAGTGAATGCTAAACACTGTGTTTGCTCGCCTGTCAACCTCTGATATCCGGCAAGCTGATAAAGGAATGAAAATGATTGTGAAAATAGAAAGTCTTTAGATCTATTGGATAAAATGCTAATCTGGCTTGTACAACAGTTGTACTCCCTTGACTGACCAAGGGAATCTAATGTTATCCAGTTGGTAGGAATGTGGAATTGAGGCCACGATCAGATCCTCCATGATATAGTGGATGGTGAAGCAGCTTTCAAGGGGCCTACTCTTGCTCCTGCTTCATATATAGAATGTTGAAATTTGGATCTAACAGTGTGAAATGTACCCATAGCTTTGATGGTTTCCTTGAAGTTTAGTTCATCCATTTGCTTGGTTTTCAAGCTTTGGCAGAAGGCTGGGTATCTGATTATCTTCAAATGCTTTACTGAATTAAGCCAAGGAGAGTTTGTTGACCCAGTTCTTCAATGGAATCTTGTTATGAATAGTTGGCTGACTTTCAAAACAACTATTTGATTCCACTCTGGAGGATTAGTTCACATAGTGGTCAAACAGAATATGAACTTTCTTATTGCGACAGATTTTGACTTGGTCTGAGATCATGGTTTTCAAGTGAAATTCAAGTAATGTTTATTTATTTTGTCAGATTTATCACCTTCCCAAAGATTTGCAAATGTTAGTATAGAGCTTGTGAGTTATTTTTACCATGGATATTGGATGACTGGGCTCGGGGATATGCAGAGATGAGGGATATGTTGAGGGCGTGGGGTGGTAAAGGCGTGAATGTCAAGGAGCTGTACACATCACCAGACTGGGCTGTTATTTCAATGAACAGAGGTGGGCCTCAGTATTGATCAGCTCCTGTTCCTGAGCTGGGTCTGATGAATATAGTGTTGGTGGGCAGAAGTAGAATCACAATGTTTTACTTGTTAAGTCAATTCATTATTCATCTTGTCATATCTGCATGAAGATTCTTGTGCTTCAGTGTGAGAGCTGGCCTGAATTTTATAAATTAATATGAAAGGAGGGAAAAGGAAAATCCCAGTATTATTTTGGCTGACAACAGGAGATAAAACCTTATTTCTTCACTAAAATGTTGACATTCTTGTTTTTAATGAACTGATGTTGAGGTGGTCATTCCTACAATGTATTAGTATCAAAGCATCACAAAATCTCTACTGTTTAAACCCATCATGACAGCAGCACTTCGTCAGGCATCGGAAATCCACGAACAGCAGTCATTTTCTCCAGCATTTCACGATTTTTCTTTTCAGTAGCAGCTCCAATGTGGGGAGGCAGGATGACATTTGGTAAGTGTAGTAAAGGATGATTCCTTTTAGAAAAAGCACAAGATGGTTGTGATGTCAAATGGGTTTCTGTGCCAAGGTCATTGATTGCTATTTTTGAAATGATAATATGAATAAATTAATGTGACAACATACCTTGGAAGGGGCTCTGGTTCAGAGACATCTGGTGCTGCTGCACGAATAACCCCATTCTGAAGTGCTTTCACTCAAGCATCCTGATCAATCACTCCACCTTGAGATATCAAGCAAACTATGTTAGCTTGGTCTCATAGTCTACTGTATGTGGAACATAGATTTGAAATATGCATGCAAAGTAAAAGTTATATCGTTTTAGCAAAATTTATTTTGGGGAAATTTATCCCAAAAATGTTTTTTTGCAGTCTTGGAGGCCGTATCATTCATTTTACTTGAAATAAATTGCATCTAACACGTAACTGTAATGTTAACTTTATAAAGAATTCATTAATTCAGAAATGATTGGTTGAGGTAACCACTATCTTCTCAGCTGTTTTCTTGATTACTGTTCATTATGTTTCTCCATGGACAAGACAGAATGGTTCAACAGCAGCACTGTTTCAATGGTTAGAGCAAGTCAGTAGTGGCTTGAAGAGATAGGGACATGAATGACAACACCAGGCATGTTCACTTCATGTGCCTGGGCCTGAGTGGCTGCTGTGGGTAAATGTAGATGGGTTAGGTTTAGACTTGTGCAAGTGTAATTCCTTCTAGGTTGAATGGATAGACCACTAGTAAATGGCTGTGGATATTTGAGTACTTACCAACACAGTCGAGTTGTGGCCGGGAGAATGTTGCAATAATGACGAGGAGGAAGAGTGCTTACTATTGCCTTCCATCTGGAAATTGCAAGTGCAGGCTAAGTGACTGGGCCTGTGAGGAAGGAAACTGCAGCATACACGTCAGAGGGCTTTTAGAGGGAACCAACAAAGGTTACAGGCATGTGAAAAGTCAAGTGCAAAAGCCTGTATGATGCATACTCCCTGGCCAGGCTCCAAAATTGACTGTCTCTGAAGGTGGCACCTCTCTAGCACTGCCACGGATGGACAACTCTTTGACTGCTAAACTTCGTGCAGAAAGGTATTTAAACATTTGGAATCTTTATCCAGAAGGGCCAAAGGTGTCATCAGCACACAAAGCGATGTGTACACATTGTTCCCTCTGCTTATAAGTGATGCTGTCAGCTCTGTGCACAAACTTCAATCCATGAAGCCCCTTGTTTGACTATGAACTCCTGCTAGATGATGTGACCAAGTATCATAACTTGCCTCTGCCTCTACTTCATTGCATCTTCTCCTGAAACTCTTATGCAGGATTTATTTTTCTCCACACTCATTCTAAAACTCTCTCAATGGCTTCCAATTCTCCACTTAGCTTCAAGTCATCCTGAAACAGATCCTGCTCACACATCACCAGAACCAAGCTTTCTTTGTATTGATTCATAGTCCTTTTCTCAATATTTCATGCACAATCGATGAAAATTTCAGACAGTTTATATACCAGCAATACTACTCTAATCTTGACCTTCAAGTTGAAGATGGAAGTCCACTTTGTGAGGTGATGAATGAGTTTAACTACCGCATGGAAAGCTCTGTAATATGTTCTTAAATACAAGAAGTGTCTTGCCCAGTCCTGTTTGACCCTTACTAATTGGAGATGTTGCCCCTTTGAAAGGAAACATATTTAGCTGACATAATTACATAAATATTTAGGCTGCTCCCTGGAGATGCAATGCTGAAAACATCAATCAGTGGAATCCACAAGTGCTCCTGTGGAGAAGAGTATGAACTGTGGAATCTTGTAAAACCCGTCCAAACAAATTAGTTTTGATAATTTTCTGAGTTAGACATGTGTCACTTTATAAAAGATTTAATAAAATTCCACAATCAGAAACCTCTTAAATAAGGAACTTAGTCATAGCAAACAAATGGTGAAAACATTTTTGCAAACGACATCAATTTTTGTAAAACAAGCAAACACGTATATATATTTTCTTACCACGGGAGATATTAATGAGAGTAGCGTTGGGTTTCATGAGGCGAAGCTCTCTTTCCCCAACCATTTTGGAAGTTTGAGGAGTCAAGCTTACCACTATCATCACAAAATCTGACGTCAGGAGGAGATCATCAATTTTTGCTCAGTAACAAGCCCCAACCAGCCTCTCTTCTTCCTCAATCCTAAAAATAGATGAAGCAAGTGTTATTATAAAGATAGTGAATTTTTAGTACCTGGTAACCATTTTAGTTCAGTATGCTGTTTTGGAAATTGTAGGGGTGATGGACTCTCAAGAGAGTGTAGCACGAAAAGCCAAGTTTCTGGTATCGAGATTGGCTCTAATGTTATCAGGGGACATTGGGTTCCAAGCGATTGATTGTGATAGGGGACTCTGCAGTCAGAGGCACAGACAGACGTTTCTGCAGCCGACAGCAAGAAATCAGTATGGTGTGTTGCCTCTCTGGTGCCAAGTTCAAAGACATCTCTGAGAGGGTGCAGAATGATCTCAAAGGGGAGAGGGACCTGCCGGTCATTGTACACATTGGAACTAACAACATAGTTAGTCCTGCCAGTCCATCCCTGAGCCACGTTTCTGTAATTGCTATGATATCCCAGTCCTATGTTCCCAAACATGCCCTGAGTTCATCTGCCTTACCTGTTGGGCTTCTTGCATTGAAATAAATGCATTTGAATTCATCAGTCCAACCTGTTCTCTGCTTTGTTCCTGCCTGCCTTAACTGAGGTACTCCATTTTCCAATTGCAGCAGTCTCAGTCTGATCTCTTTTTTCATTATCTCCATGGGTCCACCTCTTACTGGTGTAAATCCTCCTGAGCATTTCTAGCGAATCTCCCCAATATGTTTTAGACTCCTTCCAATTCAGGTGCTATCGTTCTTCTTATACAGGTCACTTTTCTACCCCAGAAGAGATTACAATGATCTAAAAATGTGAATCCTTCTCTCCCACACCCGCTCCAGAGCCACGCATTCATCTGTTCTATCCTCATATTCCTACTCTCACTCGCTCATGGTAGAGAGTTAATCCAGATTTTACTACCTTTGAGGACCTACTTTTCAAATTCCTGCCTAATTTCCGATATTCTCTCCTCAGAACCAAGTCCTTTACTCTTCCTAACCAACAGCGAAATTCACAGCTGACCCTGGAGGAAACTCTGTGGGAGAGCTCATAGCACAGGAATGCATAAGTGCTTAGTTTTTAAGTGTAGACTTGCTGTAAATCAACAACAGTGAGTAGAGTAGGTTATTTGTTGATCACATTTTTAATTGAGATCTGTCTCCTGATTAAATTTTAAAAATATGAGCTATAAGTATTAAGTTAGCCTGGAGCAGTGTTTTTATTAGAGTGGTGCTGGAAAAGCACAGCAGTTCAGGCGACATCCAAGGAGCAGGAAAATCGACGTGTCAGGCAGGAGCCCTTCATCATTCCTGATTTTCCTGCTCCTCGGATGCTGCATGACCTGCTGTGCCTTTCCAGCACAACTCTAATCTTGATGCTAATCTTCAGTATCTGTACCCTCAGTTTTACCCAGTGTTTTTATTTAAGAAAAATAAGACTGTGCCATTTTTTGGGTCGGTAGATTGTGAAGGAGCAAAGATGGCCTTCAGTAGAGTGATGTGCTATTGCTTTCAGCTGTGGGAGTTGAGGGAGAGTTGCCATGTTACTGATGACTACGTCTGCAGGAAGTGTCTTTGGTTGCAAATCCTATCCGATCGCATGGGTTGGTTGGAGCAGCAGTTAGAGGCAATAAGGAATTTTCAGGAGCTAGGGAGTGTGATCAATGACAGTTATAGGAAGGAGAAAAGCCACAGATAGAGCCAGGATGATGAGTTCTGTGATCGGTCAAGAAGCACTCATTATCAATCTGGTTCTTTAAGACCTCTTTATTTCTTAATACGGTAGGGTACACAGCATCCAGAAACACAGAGGTTATACACTTCCGTGTTCCTCAGAGGAGTTGTGTACATGGTTAAAATAAAGGCATTTTTATACTTTTCTTAAAGAAAGGTACAGGCCATGATCACATAGTACATTCAGACAATTAGCAATCAATACATGATACTGCTTTATTTGACAGTTACTTGGTCCAATGATATTTTCTGGGAACTAACTTTGTTTCCCAACAGTCAGGCCACCCTTATCTCACTAACCAAGCCATTGCACTGATATCTGAAGGTCAATTAGGATGTCCAGTAATGTCTTATCTCGTCTAGTTATTTCTATGCTGTCAAGGGAGCATTGTCTTCTAATCTCTGTTGAAGCAGACTGTGGTTACTCAATTATACAGGAGAGTAGTCTGACACAGAACAAACGACCAAGAGGCGAGTCTGCTAGAATATGGGCATTTTATTCCCCGCAGCGTCGCCACAACCAGGTCCAAACAACGGGTCTGGCTTATACTCACTCTACATGTTACCGGAACTGGGAGCCGTCAGTTCTCGTAGAGCGGTTGCCAACAACCCACGCTCGGCGGTTAAACGTAACCCCGGAGCAGACTCACCGAACTGGAGACTTTTCCAGCTGATATACTCTTTTCCAGATATAAACATTCATGTGAACAGCAGAGCAAGGCTAAAAAACACATTCCATTCTGGTTACATACAGATAAGAAGATTCACACGGGGAGGTGTGTAATAAGATTCACACGGGACTAAGCAACACCTCCATTCCGGTTAGATTCACACATGTATTGGGACATAATTTTTAACCGTTTCACCACAACAGGTGAGGTACCGGAAGACTGGAGGTTGGCTAACGTGGTGTCACTCTTTAAGAAGGGTAGTAAGGACAAGCCAGGGAATTATAGACCAGTGAGCCTGACGTCAGTGGTGCGCAAGTTGCTGGAGGGAATCCTGAGGGACAGGATGTACATGTATTTGGAAAAGCAAGGACTGATTAGGGATAGTCAACATGGCTTTGTGCGTGGGAAATCATGTCTTACAAACTTGATTGAGTTTTTGAAGAAGTAACAAAGAGGATTGATGAGGGCAGAGCAGTAGATGTGATCTATATGGAATTCAGTAAGGCGGTCTACAAGGTTCCCCATGGGAGACCGATTAGCAAGGTTAGATCTCACAGAATACAAGGAGAACTAGCCATTTAGATACAGAACTGGCTCAAGTGTAGAAGACAGAGGGTAGTGGTGGAGGGTTGTTTTTCAGACTGGAGGCCTGTGACCAGTGGAGTGCCACAAGGATCGGTGCTGACACAAAAATTGGAGGTGTCGTAGACAGCGGAGAGGGTTACCTCAGATTACAACAGGATCTTGACCAGATGGACTAATGGGCTGAGAAGTGGCAGATGGAGTTTAATTCAGAGAAATGCGAGGTACTCAGCAGGACTTATACACTTAATGGTAAGGTCCGAGGGAGTGTTGCTGAACAAAGAGACCTTGGAGTGCAGGTTCATAGGTCCTTGAAAGTGGAGTCGCAGGTAGATAGGATAGTGAAGAACGCGTTTGGTATGCTTTCCTTTATTGGTCAGAGTATTGAGTACAGGAGTTGGGAGGTCATGTTGCGGCTGTACAGGACATTGGTTAGGCTATTGTTGGAATATTGCGTGCAATTCTGGTCTCCTTCCTATCGGAAAGATGTTGTGAAACTTGAAAGGGTTCAGAAAAGATTTACCAGGATGTTGCCAGGGTTGGCAGATTTGAGCTATAGGGAGAGGCTGAACAGGCTGGGGCTGTTTTCTTTATGTTACAGCATTGTTGCTTTCGCCCTGTTTGTATATTCCTCAGCCTTAGTAGCTTTACACTGTTTCTCATGTCCCTTCTATTTTTTCATCTCATGTCCCTTTTATTTTTTCATCGACCTGTTCACAGTCAGCTATGAACACCTTCCAGCTTGTGGGAGTTCCATCTGCTATACATACCTCTATCCCCCAATCACATGCAGAATTCCTTCAACTGGCCAGTAAGGTATCTTTCCATTCTTTCGTTAGCAACCAATTAATGCAGCCATGCTTCAAATTAATCATGAGGCAATGAGACAAGTCACTGACAATATGTAAAGGAATAAAACCAAGTAATCCTGCCAATTAATTCTGATTTTGTGCTTCAGGACTAGATTAGATTAGATTACTTACAGTGTGGAAACAGGCCCTTCGGCCCAACAAGTCCACACCGCCCCGCCGAAGCGCAACCCACCCATACCCCTGCATTTACCCCTTACCTAACGCTACGGGCAATTTAGCATGGCCAATTTACCTGACCTGCACATCTTTGGACTGTGGGAGGAAACCGGAGCACCCGGAGGAAACCCACGCAGGCACGGGGAGAACGTGCAAACTCCACACAGTCTGTCGCCTGAGGCGGGAATTGAACCCGGGTCTCAGGCGCTGTGAGGCAGCAGTGCTAACCACTGTGCCACCGTGCCGCCCAAAATAATTGATTATTTTATTTTATTTATTTATTTATTATTTTATTTATAATTTTTAATAATCATTATCTGTAATTCAGAGGTGGAAACTGAACAAATGACTCATATTTTAAAAATCATATAATTGGAAATTCGTTTATTCAGTATTCAATATTTAAATGTAAAATGTATACAATTTCCAACTCTGAAATCCATTATAATTATCTGGTTCTCGTCCCTAAATGTAAATCCAGATTAGGTTCCTTAAGCGGTCCTAACCAGTCATTGCTCATTTTCAATGCTATAGGCCGTGAAATGACTGCAACTGCCTTTAAAGGTCTTGTCTACTCACATGGTAACAAAAAACTTCTAATGCACAAACAATGGCTAAATCCAAAGATACAGATATTAACAATAGGATGTTAATTTTGTTACATAATGTTGAACTGAAACTTCAATTGTCATTGAGGGAGGAGATTTGATATAAAGTAAAGCTACGACTGGCACACGATAATCACCAATGAAACACAGGAGTCTTAAAATTAAGTGGAAACAAATGAGTCTGAAACAAAAATTAAATCTGCTAGTATCATTTTCTGAAAACAATGCTGTTGGTTTGGGATGTATTGGATCTATCTTTATACTTCCAGTATTAGAAAATTTAACTAAATTAAATAAGTTTCATGCAGTTTCTCTACTCAATGAGCAAATGTTAAAATCTGAAGTGAGTTTCCTCAGTGCTAGGTTTAGATTATAACTAAACTTGAGCAGAGACCTGCTCTCCTCCTGCAACAGAACGATTCTGCACCTGAGGCCCAGATTTAGTGCTACTGCTTTGCTTCCTTTAGTTAATTCTTTGATTAGTACAACACGTAGGGATGAGATGGGTAAAAATTATCTTTGGCAGTAGCATGTAAAAATGGGGAATTTGACAGCAAGTTTATACTGATGTTAAATGGTACAGAATCAAAGGAGAAGACTTTTTTAAAAAAGACTATAATATCGTCTTCCTCCATATTAAACTGATTTGAAATTAAATAAGATTGGCTTTCATGTAAGCATAAAAGTGATTAGTTAGAAATCGACAATAGGGCATCATGGCCTGCAAGACGAACAGGGGTTAATGTTTCATTTCATAATCACTGATGGATCCTTAACCTTCAAAGAAATCATGTTAAATTCCCAGAATGCAAATCAAATTCAAACCAGTCCTGGATCTTGAGCTCCAGGGATCACAAACATTCAATCACCAACAACCAAATATGCATTCAAACCGAACCTCAAAGGGTTAAACTTTCTGCAAGCTGCAGGGAATCAGCACTGAGTCTCTCTCTCTCGTACACACACATGAACATTTTAAGGGTAATGAGGCACTGAGACTCCAGAACAGTCAAAGTTAGGGAGTTTAGCCTTATAAATCCTTGCTGTGGCACATAGCTGCTTAACTAAGTGTGCGAGAATTGTATCACTAGCCAGCTTTCTTTTTTAATGTGACAAAAGCAGCAATACTTCATAAATAAAGAACAAACACCAAAACAAACAGAACAAAACCATAGCAGACAAACAAGACAAAGCAGCAAAGCAAGACAAGCCAAGCCAAACAGATATAACAGAGAAGATAATCTCAACCTAACATTTCCACTAATCAACAACCCGACAATGAACAACAAGACAAATGCTTTCTGCAAAATATTCTTGACATTCTAAAACCCTGACAGTCATGTTATAATATATCAAGATACTTCTTTATTTAGTCTTTCACAGAATAATTTGAAAACCAATTTAGACAACGCCAGTTTGACCGAATTTCAATCCCCGACCCATTTGAAGTATTTCCTCACGCAGGTCCCTGACCTGTTAGTGAAATCCCCCCACTCCTCTGTTTTTTTGTTAAGAGACCCTGTCTCTATTCAGGTCCCCGACCAGTTAGTGGGAGTCCCCGACTCTCTTCAGATCCCCGATCCGCATGTCCCCAGCCTGTTAGTGGGAGTCTCCAACTCCCTTCGAATCTTTTCTGAATGAATTCTTACAAGGCCGATCCTTCTCCGGCTGGACTGAGGGATCGAGTCAACCACGATTTGAGTGAGAGGAAAACCAAACAGAGAAAATACTCACGTCTGGCCAGCTGATTCCTCTACATTCAACAGTGGAGGACTCAAGACTCTTACACCACTGCCCACAATCTGTCCGTACTGGGTTCGAGTCACTGAGCCGGGGGGGTGGGGTGTGTTTCTCTGTTCCGTGATCCGTCAATAAGCACTCATTATCAGTCTGGTTCTTTAAGACTTCATTCTTTATTTCTTTAGTCGACCTGGTACAGAGCATCCGGAAACACAGAGGTTATACACTTCCATGTTCCTCAGAGGAGCTGCGTACATGGTTAAAATAAAGGTATTTTTATACTTTTCTTAAAAAAAGGTACAGGCCATGATCACATAGTACATTCAGACAATTAGCAATCAATACATGATACTGCTTTATTTGATAGTTACTTGGTCCAGTGATATTTCCTGGGAACCAACTTTGTTTTCCAACACTCAGGCCACCCTTAATTCACTAACCAAGCCATTGTACCTGCATCTGAAAGTCAGTTAGGATGTCCAGTAATATCTTATCTAGTCTAGTTATTTCTATGCTGTCAAGGGAGCATTGTCTGCTACTGAAACAGACTGTGGTTAGTCAATTATGCAGCTATAATAGCAGAATTGTCAATTTGCAGCTGAGAAGCCATTTTGTCATGTTATTTGCATCGCGAAGCCATTTTATTGCCACCTAAGTTATTAAGAATATCTGTTAAGCGGTTGTTCCTGACAACAGCTAGTTACCTCAGCCTGTATTCAGGTTTCAGATCCTCACTGCGAGCTAGTGAGGGTAGGAATAGGATGATAGAACTGATGAATGTGTGGTTGAGGAGCTGGTCCAGAAGAGAAGGGTTCACATTTTTGGATCATTGGAATCTCTTCTGGGTTAGAAGTGACCAGTACAAGAAGGACAGATTGCACCTGAACTGGAAGGGGTCTAATGTACTGGCAGGGAGATTTGCTCGAGCTGTTTGGAAGTATTTAAAATAGTAAGGTTTTTGGGGGGATGGGGGGAGTGTGGTGGAACACAGGGAAGTACTGAGGAAAGAGATCAATCTGAGACTGGTACAGTTGGGAAAATGAGTGAGCCAAACAGTCAGGCCAGGCAAGAACAAAGCAGAGAACAAGGTAGAGCTGACAAATTAAACTGCATTTATTTCAATGCAAGAGGTCTAACTGGTAAGGCAGATGAACTCGGAGCATAGTTAGGAACATGGAACTGGGATATCTAGCAATTATAGAGACATGGGCTCAGGGATGAACAGGATTGGCAGCTTAATGACCCAGGAGTCAAATGCTACAGGAAGAATAGGAAGGGGGGTAAGAGAGGAGGGGGAGTAGCGTTTTTGATAAGGAATAACATTGTGGCTATACTTAGGGAGGATATTCCTGGGAATATATATAGGGAAGTTATTTGGGTAGAACTGAGAAATAGGAAAGGGATAATCACCTGTTGTGATTGTATTGTAGAATCTCCAAACGTCAGCAGGAAATTGAGAAACTTGAAAGGGTTCAGAAAAAAATTTACAAGGATGTTGCCAAGGTTGGAGGATTTGAGCTACAGGGAGAGCCTGAATTGGCTGAGGCTGCTTTCCCTGGAGCATCGGAGGCTGAGGGTTGACCGTAGAGAGGTATATAAGATCATGAGGGGCATGGATAGGGTAAATAGGTAACGTCTTTTCCCTGGTGTGGTTGTCCAGAACTAGAGGGCATAGGTTTAGGGTGAGAGGGGAAAATGATTAGAAGATGTGAAGAGAACCTTGAATGATGAATACAAACTTGACAAGAATTGCAGTTAATGTTACAATCCTTTGAAGATCATTTCCTTAGCAAATGCCAAATGTATAAATATTGTTTAACATAAAACTAACTCAACAAAAGAGGATCAAAATTGAAATCATGTTAAATGAACACGGCAGTATGTACAATGATACAACAGTTAAGGTATTGTAGTTACTACAGTAATTGACTAGCTGTCCAGAAAGTTGCACTTTCACTGGAATTGTCAATATACTCTGGATTGATTTTATGGATCATTTTCCAGTCAAGGACATTTTCATAATGAAAAATTTAAAATCTTAAATTAATAAGCACAATTGGACAGTGTTTCAGAGCAGCCATAGTGTTCTTCCATTAAGAACATTCTTTGATACATTTAAGAATTATAATCTCAAACTTATAAATATATTTATGAATGTACAAACACACAAGTTAGAAGCAAGAGTAGGCCCTCATGCCTGCTCTGCCAATTCAATCATACTTGATCTAATGGTAACCACAAATCCACATTCCCAGCTACAGGAGATAACCTATAACTATGTTCTATCTACCTCTGCCTTAAAAAAATTCAAGAACTCATGAGAGGGGCCAGAGGACTAGAGAACATCAGTGTGATATAGTTATTGAAGAAGGGAGCAAGGGATAAACCAGAAAACTATAGGCCAGTCAGTACAACCTGAAAGGTGGGAAAACTATTGAAGTAATTCTGAGGAACAGAATTAATCTTCACTCAGAAAGGCAGAGATTAATCAAGAACTGTCAACGTGATTTTGTTACACTAAGGTTATGTCTGACCAATTTGATTTAAATTTTCGAAGCAATGACCGGTTGTACAGATGTGGGAATTACATTTGATGTAGTCTTTTTTGGCTTCAGCAAGTCTTTTGATAAAGTACTACATGGGAGACTGATAGCAAAGGTAAGAGCCCATTGGATACAAAGTTGTTTGGCTAATTGGATCCAGAAATGAGTGTCAGGAAACAGTGATGGTTGAGGGATGTCATTATGACTGAAAGCCTGTGTTCAATGGGGTTCCACATGAATCAGTGTTGTTTGTGACATATTTACATGACTTAGATGAATATAGGAGGGTCAATCACTAAGTTCACAAGTGATATGAAAATTGATGAGGTGGGAAATAGTGAAGAGGTTAGCCTTAGATTGCAGAAGGATGTAGATGGGCTAGTCAAATGGGCTGATCAGTGGCAAAGGGAGTTCAATCAGGACAAGTGTGAGGTGATGAACTTGGGCAGGACAAACAAAGCAAGGAAATACTTAATGAACATTAGGACCCTGGGAAGTATCAACGATCAGTAGGACCTTGGTGTGCATGACCATGAGTCCCCCAAGGTCATGGGACAGGAAGACAAAGCAGTTAAGAAGGCATATGAGGCTGGTGGTGGAAGGTTATATTTTGGACTGGAGGCCTGTGACCAGTGATGTATGGCAAGGATCAGTGCTGGGTCCACTGCTTTTCCTCATTTATATAAATGATTAGGATGGAAATATAGGAGGAATGGTTTGTAAGTTTGCAGATGACCCCAAAATTGACGATACAGCAGACAGCCAAGAAGGTTATCACAGAGAACAATGGGAGCTTGATCAAATGGGCTGATGGGCTGAGGAGTGGCAGATGCAGATTCATTGAGGGAAATGTGATCTGTTGCATTTCAGTAAGGCAGAATTTATATATTAATGGTAAGGTCCTGGAGAGGGTTGCTGAACAAAGAGACCTTGGGGTACAGGTTCATATTTCCTTGAAGATGGAGTCTCAGGTAGACAGGGCAGGGAAGAAGATACTTGGCACACTTGCCTGCATTGAGTATAGGAGTTGGGAAGTCATATTCTGGCTGTACAGGACATTGGTTCGGCCACTTTTTGAATACTGTGTTCAGTTTTGGTCTCCTTCCTATTGGAAGGATGTTGTGAAACTTGAAAGGCTTCAGAAAAGATTTACAAGGACATTGCCAGGGTTGGAGGGTTTGAGCTATCAAGAGAGGCTGAATAAACTGGGACTATTTTCATTGGCGTGTGGGAGGCTAAGAGGTGACCTTATCGAGGCTTATAAAATAATTAGGGGCATGGATAGTGTGATAGACAAGGTCTTTCCCCTGGGGTGGGGGAGTCAAAAAGTAGATGGCATAGGTTTAAGGTGAGAGGAGAAAGATTTAAAAGTGAGCTAAGGGGCAATTTTTCCATGCAGAGGGTGGTGCATGTATGGAATGAGCTGCCAGAGGAAGTAGTGGATGCTGGTACAATTATAACATTTAAAAGCCACCTGGATCGGTATATGAATAGGAAAGGTTTAGAGGGATATGAGACAAATGTTGGCAAATGAAACTAGATTAATTCAGGATATCTGATCAGCAAGAATGATTTGGACCGACAAGTTGGTTTCTGTGCTGTACAACCCCCTGACTCTATGACTTTCCTTTATTAGAAGTATTGAGGAGGGGGAGGGGATTTCTACTGGAACTATCTTAAACGTTGCTTAGGCTACAGATAGAGTATTGTGTGCAGTTGTGGAATCCACTGGATTGCACTGGAGAGGATGCAGAGGAGATTGACCAGGATGTTGCCTGGGCTCAAGACTTATAGTTCTAAATGGTTAGACTGGGTTGTCTTCTTGGGGAGAGGAGACTAGTGGGACATGATTGAGATGTATAAAATTATGAGGAACATAGATAGGTTAGACTTGAAGGAACATCTCTCCTTCGTGAAGGGATCAATGACCAGGGACATAGATTTAAGGTAAGGGCCAGGAGATTTTGAGGAGATGTGAGTAAAATATCAGTAGTGGGAATCTGAAACTCACTGCCTGTAAGGATGGTAGAAGCAGAAATCCTCAAACCATTTAAAAGGTATTTAGATATGCACTTGCAATACCAAGGCTTAGAATGCTTTAGGCCACGTTCTGGTGAATGGGATTAGAATAGTTATGTGATTGTTTTTGATGTGCTGTAGACCCCTATAACTCCATTTCCACCACCTTCTCGGGGAAAGATTTCCAAAGACTCATGACCCATCAGTGAGAATAAATTTTGTCTCAATTCCGTTTTAAAAGGGTGACCCCTGAGTTTTAAACAGTTTCCCCCTTTAAGAAGAAGCATTCTCTCTATCTCCACCAGGTCAACACCCCCCGGCATATTATACATTTTAATCAATCCTTCCTTACTCTTCTAAACTCCAGTGCAAGTTCAACTTGTCAACCTTTTGTCATAAGACAACCCCCCATTCCAGCTATGAGTCTCTTAAATCACCTCTTTACTGTCTCTAATGCATTTACATCCTGCCTTAAAAAAAGATTCCCAATATTGGATCAGTACTCCAGATGCAGTCTCACCAGTGTCCTGTAGAACTGAAGGATAACCTCCCTACTTTTGTATTCAATTTCCCTCATGATAAATTATAACATTCTATTTTTAATGACTTGCTGTATCTGCACATTAGCAAACGATTAATCATACATGAGGTCACGTAGATCCCTTTGCATCATTTCTACTTCTTATTCTTCGTGACAAAATGAACACTGTTGCATTTTCCCACATGGTACTCCACTTGTCACATTCTTGCCCACTCGCTCAACCTGTATAGCTTGTTATAGTTTCCTCATGGCATCTTCACAACTTACTGTCCTACATATCATTGTGTCATCAGTAAATTTGTCAACCATATCTTTGGTCCCTACATCCAAGTCATGTACATAAATGGTAAACAGTTGAGGTCTCAGCACCAGTCCCTAAGGTTACATCCTTCCTATTTACACCTACTTTCTGCTTCCTGTTAGCCAATCTTCTGTCTATATCAATATGTAACCCACTACACCGTGAGCTTTTATTTTCTGAATTCAATTATATGTGATACCTTATCAAATACCTTCTGGAAATCATAAGTCTAGACATATCTAGACTTGGTGGGCGGCACGGTGGCACAGTGGTTGGCACTGCTGCCTCACAGCGCCAGAGACCCGGGTTCACTTCCCGCCTCAGACGACTGACTGTGTGGAGTTTGCACGTTCTCCCCGTGACTGCGTGGGTTTCCTCCTGGTGCTCCGGTTTCCTCCCACAGTCCAAAGATGTGCAGGTCAGGTGAATTGGCCTTACTAAATTGCCCGTAGTGTTAGTTAAGGGGTAAATGTAGGGGTATGGATGGGTTGCACTTCAGCGGGTCAGTGTGGACTTGTTGGGCCAAAGGGCCTGTTTCCACACTGTAATGTAATCTAATCTAATCTAAACATCCATTGGCTTCCCTTTATCCAAAGCATGTGTAAACTGTTCCAAGAAATCCAAGAAATTGGTCAAACATGATTTCTCTTTCACAACATCATATTGCTGCTGCCAGATTATTGTTGAATTTATCGAAATAATCTGCTATAATGTTTTTTTGTCATAGCTTCTTCCATTTTCCCTATGACAGATGTCAATCTGACTGGTTTGTGTTTCCTGTTTTCTATCTCACTCCCTATCAAATAATTAAAACAGCTGACAATGAGTTTTCTTCAAAAATAAAGATTTTTACTAAAGAGTGTCTATTCTACCATCCATGAATAGGTCAACTTTAAAAGACAGAAAATGGGAGACCCAAGCTGGCAGTGACCCAGCAAGTCTGAGTCTGCAGAACTCTGCTCAAGACTCAGGCTGGATAGGGTGCCCACCCTCACTTTACCTGTTAAATTATTTAAAATGGTTTTTGCCCAGCATTTTGCATCAAACTTTAACACTTTAGTGCTTTTTTTAAAACGACTAAGGGCAAAGGCACCCGTAGTTCGCAACAGGCAGGGACTGCTCCCCCCTCACGCAGTAGCAGAGACGTCCGCGGCTGCCTCGGGGGACTTACCTGCAGAGGCGAGCCTGATCTCGGAGTTCGTTAAATTCCGAGAAAAGATTGATGCATCCATTGAGGAGAGCCGGTCCAGGTGGGAGTCAACCTCGGTCATGCTGCAGAAGCATGACCGGGAGATCGAGAAACTCAGGCAGCGTGTCAGAGAAGTGGAGCAATGCGCCGCAGCCTCGGAGACTGCTGCTGAGTCCTCCATGAATCAGGTCGGGCTCTGGAGCAGCAAGTCTGGATCCTGGAGGAACATATCGACAACCTCGAGAATTGAGGTCTCGGAAAACTATTCGGTTGCTGGGCCTTCCTGAACGGGAGGAGGAAGGCCAGCTTATGGATTTCCTGGAGCAATGGCTCCCACAGCTGTTGAAACTGGAGTCAGAGCTGGGCTGGATACGGATTGAGTGGGCCCACTGGGTCACTGTATATAGGCCTGGGTCGGACCAGTGCCCCCGCCCGGTTCTAGTCCGACTTCAACACGACAGGGAAACACAAACGCTGCTGGAGGCCTCCAGAGTCTTGGGAAAGGAGCCCCATGGCATGATGTACAAGGGTTCCAAGATAATGTTGTTTCAGGACTTTTCTCCGGTTGTGATCGCAAGAGGAGGGCATTTGACGAGGCAAAGAAGCATCTGAGAGAATTAAGTATTCAATATTATCCGGCAACGCTAAGCTTCAGTCATAGAGGATCATCGGAAAAAGTAAAAGAATTCCTGGATGCTCTCAAATTGACTGTGGGACTTGGAAGTGTATGGACAACAATTTTAATTTGCTCCCCCCACCCTTGTCTTTCCTTCTTCCTCTCTTCCTCTTTCTTTTCTCCATTTCCCCTTTGGGGAGGTGGGGTGGGAGGGGTGTGATCATTCCTTAGTCTTTATTTGGTCTCTTATCTAGAGCTCGTACAGTTGTCTCTGGGTGTCTCTGAGTGGATGTCTCTGAGTGTTTTTTTTTAATTTAGTTGCTTAATACTTGCTGGAATTGTAATTTTGTAATCTTGTATATTTTTATCTTGTGTTGGTTTCGTAAGTATATCTTGGTGATAGTGTCGGGTGGGGTGGCGGGGGAGGTGGGTCGCCCACTTTTAACTTCTGTTTTATAATATACTGGAATTTCTTTATTTTATTTTGTAATGCCGGCCGAGGGCAGGGCCCTAGCTGAGAGAGTTTACGGCGGGGTTATTGGAAGGTAGTGGTGCCCCCTGTGAGTAAGGGGGTAAATCTAACATTAGAAGAGTCTTAAATATGGTACACGCTTGCCATCAGGGAGTGATACCGAGTTTAGTTGTCTCCCTTGATGCAGAGAAGGCATTTGATCGGGTAGAATGGCCATATCTCTTTTATACGCTGGAACGGTTCGACGTTGGAGAGGTCTTTGCTAAATGGGTTTCAGTATGATATAATGATCCCAAAGTAGCGGTTATCACCAGCAGTTTAAGTTCGGATGGCTTTAGCGTTGGCAGAGGCTGTCGTCAGGGATGTCCTCTCTCACCATTATTATTTATGCTAGTGATTGAGCCGCTGGAGGAAGCTATACGAACTGATCCTAACATAATGGCTTCGGAGGTTGGATTGGGCGAGCACAAAATTACTCTCTATGCGGATGATGTCCTCCTTTTCTTAAGTGATCCTTTGACATCTGTGCCCTGCCTAATTCAAGTGGTCAATTTATTTGGTATGTTCTCAGACTACAAAATCAGTTTTGTGAAATCGGAGGTCACGCCGTTGGGAGACCTTGCCAGTATATCCAATTTTCTGGATGGATCCTGTTTTCCCTTTCGGTGGTCACTAGAAGGTTTTCTGTACTTCGATATTTTCATTACTCAGCATTTGGTGAGCTATATAAAGCCAATTATACACACTTATTAGAGAAAATAAGACAGGACCTTCAATGCTGGGAAGATCTCTTGGTAAGGTAGAGTAGCCTGAGTTAAGATGAATATTTTACCTCATTTTTTTACCCTATGAGAATACTCCGTGTTGATGCTGCTGAGACAGGCGCTGCATAAGCTTTATGGTTGGCTCGGCTCCTTTATTTGGAGTCATAGACAGTCCCTTATCAAATTAGAAAAGCTGCAGCTTCCACAAAAAAGGGGAGGGCTGGACTTTCTGGATTTCAGGAGATATCAATTGAGCTCCCTATTATCTTATGTAGCTGATTGGGTCTCTTGTGACCCACAATCAATCTGGTTAGATATTGAAACCTCCCAAGCAAAATGTCTCCTCATCAATTTACTATTTATGGACAAGGTGAGAGTTATTACGGATTATTGTAAAAATCCTATTGTCTTAAATACAATCGAAGCCTGGAGGATAATGCGACAAGATGTGGATAACTTGCAAAAAAACCTCCCCTTATACCCTATAGTGGGAATATTAGGATTCCAGCCAGAGCTGACCGATGCTTTATTCAAAATCTGAGAGTCCAGAGGTATCTCCTGTTTAGGAGATCTGTTCGATGGGAAGGTCATGATGTCCTTTGAGTAGCTACACCAGAAGTTTGGGCTGCCCAGCAGGGACCTCTTTCGGTATTTTCAAATACGAGACTTTATCCAAAAGAAGACCACACTGATAATCAATCCTTATAAATCGGATAGAGAAAGGACCGAGGGTCCACCCTCGGTCAGTACTCTCTACTACCTACTATGCAATAAGATATTGAAAGACATGGAACAGTTATATAAAACCTGGAGTCAAGAATTAGTGTTGGAAATCTCCTTAGAAATGTGGGAGGACATCTGGGAAAATGCCAGGAAGATCTCTATCTGTAACAGAACTCAGGCTACTCAATTGAAGATACTTCGCAGGGCTCACATGGCACCTGAACAACTTGCAAAGTTCAAGGCAGGAGCATGTGTCCTAAATGCAAAATTGAAGATGGTACTCATGCATTGTCTGTTGACTTGCCATAAGATCTGCAGGTATTGGGACAGAGTAGCGAATGCCTTGACAAAGATTTTGGGTACGGAGATTGGATTGGACCCAGTGTCCCTACTCTTGGGCTCCCCAAATTTCCCCTCTTTGGATGTATATGGGAGGAAATTATTCACTATGCTTTCCTTTTGTGCGAGGAAAAATATTTCAGTGAATTGGGTATCGGAAGGTCCCCCAGGACTTTAAAACTGGTACAGGATAGTCATGGAATATATCCTCCTTGACTTTCTTATGAATATGGTGCACCAAAAACGGAATTATTTTATAGAACATGGCAGCCCCTTTTGAACTATACGGACATATATTTTGGTCACATTGTTCAGGGCCTTTGTTTAGCCGTGGTAATGGTTCTGGCTGATTCGGGGGCCCCTGAGGGGAGGAATCACGTATAAATATGGGCTTTGTTATAACTTGATATAAATCTATTTTAAGTATGTATTTAGTTAGTTATTTACCTATTTGTTTATTGTTAGTAATGTATGATACCCTATTTTATGTTTTGGTTGTTTGTAGAATAGATTAGTAGTTTTTTAATTTTATATTGGTGTTGTTAGAATATACTAGTTTGTATTATTTTTGTAACTTTGTAAAAAATCTTAAAAATCTTCTTTTTCAATAAAAAAGACAGAAAATTACTTTAAAAAAAGCTGTATGACCATTTTAAGTTTCATTGATGTACTACATAATGGTTAGCTTTCTCATAGATTATGCATTCTTCAAACATATAAAAGGTGTCAATTAGTGTCTTTGCAGCTCTTATAAAGGCATAATTTCAAAAATTTCTTGAAGCCCATAAACCGTGTCATGTGCTAGTGAGGGTTAGAACAAAAGGATATGGCAGGTGAAGGTGTGGCTAAAGACTTGGTGCAGGGCGCAGGGGTTTGGATTTTTAGATCGTTGGGAGTTTTTCTGGGGCACAGGAGACCTGTTCAAGAGGGATGAGTTGCACTTAAACTGAAGCGGGAGCAATATTCTGCCAGGCAGATTTGCTCATGCTGCAAGGGAGGGTTTAAACTAGATTGGCCAGGTAGTGGGGTGGGATCCTCAACATCTGGGAGGCAAGTGCGAGGCTGGAAGGAGATATAGTAATCAGAAATAGCAAGCTGAAGAGATACTTCAGGGTGGAACATGACAGGGAATGAGGAATGCCTATTGGATTAAATTGCATCTGTTTCAATGCAGGTAAGGCCAATTAACTTAGGCATGGATAGGTACGTGGGATCATATAGTCATTACAGAAGCATTGCTAAGGGAGGGACAGGACTGGCATCTTAATGTGCTGGGAACAAGAACTTTAGGAGGGATAGAGGTGGAGGAAAGAGGTGAGGGGGAGTTGCATTTTTGATAAAGTAGAGTATCACAGCAGTAGTCAGAGATGAAATAACTGAGGGATCATCCAGTAAGATTTTGTGGGTGGAGCTTGAAGGGGATGATAATGTTATTGGGGCTGGACTATAGGCCCCTAAATAGTCAACGGGAATCAGAGGATCAAATATGCAGTGAGATTAGGGAGACATGCAGGAGCCATAAGGTTGTCATAGTGGGGATTTTAATTTTCCTAATATAGACTTGGACTGCCATAGTGTTAAGGGCTTAGATACGTTGGAATTTAAGTGCATTTAAGAAAGTTTCCTCAATCAGTATATAGAGGGTCCTACTCAGGAAGGGGCAAAACTCAACCTCCTCTTGGGAAATAGGGCAGGACAGGTGACTGAAGTGATAGTGGGGGAACACTTAGGGACCAGTGACTATTGTTTTATTAATTTTAAAATAGTTATGGACAGGGACAAAACTGTTCCACAGGTTCAAGTTCTAAATTGGGGCAAGGCAAATTTTTATGGATAGAGACATGAGTTTGCAGGGGTTGATTTGGAGTAGTTTGTTTGCAGGCAAAGGGACCTCCAGCAAGTGGGAGGCCTTTAAAAGTGTGATTTAAAGGTCTACATGTTCTGTGAGGGTGACAGGCAAGGTTGGCAGGAGTAGGGAACCCTGAATGACAAGAGATATTGAGGTTTTGACCAGAAAAAAAGGAGGCATGGCTCAGTGCTGGCAGCTGGGATCAAGGGAATCCCTGGATATATATAGGGGATACAGGAGTTTACTGAAGGAGAAAATCAGGAAGGTGAAAAGTGGGCATGAGATAGCTTTGGTTGAGAAGATTATGGTGAATCCAAAGAGATTCTTTAAGTATATCACAGTAAAAAGAGTAAGTGGAGACAGAATAGGACTCCTCAAGGACCAAAATGTATGTATGGAACCACAGGAGATGGGTGAAGTCCTCAGTGAATATTTCTCCTCTGTTTACCATGGAGAAAGGCATGAAGACTTGGGAACTTGGGGATGTTAATGGTGATATCTTGGGGACAGTCCATATTAAAGTGGATGAGGTGTTGGATGTATTAGAATGTATGAAAGCGGATAAATCTCCTAGACCTGATCAGATACATTGAAGAACCCTGCAAGAGGCGAGTGAAGAAATTGCAGGGGCTCTGCCTGATATTTTTGCATCATTGTTAGCCACAGGTGAGATCCTGAATGACTGTAGGAGAGCTAATGTCATGCACTTATTCAAGAGGGATTGTGAGAAAAACCTGGGAACTATAGACCAGTAAGTCTAATATCTGTGGTAGGTAAATAACTTGAGAAGATTCTGAGGGATAAGATGTATGTGCATTTGGAAAGACAGGGTTTGATGAAGAATCGTCAACATGGCTTTGTGCATGGTTGATCATGCCTCACAAATTTGTTAGAGTTCTTTGAAGTGATCAGGAAGGTTGACGAAGGCAGGGCGGTAGATGTAGTCTGTATGGATTTCAGTAAGGACTTTGCTAAGGTTCCATGTGGTAAGCTGCACCAGAAGGTCAGATCGCATGGAATCCAGGGGGAGCTGGCAAATTGGAGACACAATTGGTTTGATAGTAGGAAGTAGAGGGTAAAAGTGGAAGATTGCTTGTCGGGCTGGAGGCCTGTGGTATGCCTCGGGGTTCGATGCTGGGCTCATTGCTGTTTGTTATCTATGTCAATTATTTAAATGAGAATATACAAGGCATGATTAGTAAGTTTGCAGATGACACTAAAATAGGCAGTTTCATGGACAGTGAGGAAGGTTTTCAGAAATTTCTGCAGAATCTTGATCAAATGGGGAAGTGGGCCGAGAAATGGCAAGTAGCGTTTAATGTAGATAAATGTGAGGTCTTGCATTTTGGAAAGTAAAATCAAGGTAGGAGTGTTGTGGTGAATGGTAGGGCCTGAAGGAGTGTAGTGGAACAGAAGGATCTTGGAGATCAGGTGCACGACGGGTACACAGTGCAGTGAAGGAGACTTTTGGCGAACTGGGCTTCATCAGTCAGAGCATTGAGTATAGAAATTGAGAAGTTGTGTTGCAGTTGTACAAGACTTTGATGAGGCGCACTTGGAGTATTGTGTTCAGTTTTGGTCACCTTGTTATAGGAAGGATGTTATTAAAATGGAAAGAGTGCAGAAGAAGTTTGCAAGGATGTTGCCAGAACACAAGAGACTGAGTTATAAGGAGAGGTTGGACAAGCTAGAACATTTTTCTTCAGAGCTTAGGAGAGAGGGGATCTTATAGAAGTGTGTAAGATCATGAAAGGCATGAATGGGGTGAATGTATTCAGTCTTTTTATCAGGGTTGGGGAATTGAGGAAGAGGCAAAAGAATAATGGGAACCTGAAGGACAACTTTTATACATAGAGATTGGTACACAAATGGAATGAGCTGCAGTGGAAGTGGTTGAGGCAAGTACATTAACAACATTTAA
Organism: Chiloscyllium plagiosum; assembly: GCF_037043375.1. Classification (NCBI taxonomy): domain Eukaryota; kingdom Metazoa; phylum Chordata; class Chondrichthyes; order Orectolobiformes; family Hemiscylliidae; genus Chiloscyllium; species Chiloscyllium plagiosum. The sequence continues at coordinate 42,476,465 of NW_028270172.1, read as the reverse complement.
AAGGCATTTTGACAAATACGTGGATTGGAAAAGTTCAAAAGAATATTGGCCGAGAGCTCCAAGATGGTGGCGACCCAGCAAGTCTGAGTCTGTAGTGCTCTGCCCAAGACTCAGGCAAAGTGGGCTGCCCACCTCCACTACACCTGCCAAATCATTTAAAATGACTTTTATTTAATACAGCTAGTCATTTTGCACCAAACTACTCTGTTAAAATGACTAAGGGAAAGAATGCCCGCAGTTCGCAGCACACAGGAACCCCTCCCCCACCCTCCCCAGCTGCAGGAGAGGCGTCCGCAGCCACCCTGGGGGACTCACCTACCTTGGCGAGCCTTGTTGCAGTGATTTCCAGGCTTGAAGAGAAGATCGACGCATTTATAGAAGAGTCCAGGGGCAGATGGGAATCATTGTCTGTCGCGCTGCAAAATCACGACTGAGACATAGAAAAGATTGAACATCGAGTCGGAGGGGCAGAGCTAAAGGCCGCGGCCTCTGAGGCTGCTGCAGAATCAGCTGTGGGTCGGGTCCGAACCCTCGAACAGCGAGTCCCGGCCTTAGAAGATCACATCGACAACCTTGATTCTCGAGGTCATTGAAAAATTATTCGTTTGCTGGGCCTTCCCGAATGGGAAGAGGAAGGCCAGCTTGCAGTGTTTCTGGAGCAGTGGCTTCCTCAGGATGTTGAAGCTGGAGGCTGGATCAGGCCAGGTAAGGGTAGAATGGGCCCACCGGGTTGCAATACACAGGCCCGGGTCGGATCAGCGCCCCAGCCCAGTCCTGTTCCAGCTGTAGTGCTATAGAGATAAGCAAATGCTCCTGGAAGCCTCCAGAAATCTCGGGAAAGATCCCCAAGACATGACTCACAAAGGATCCAACATAATGCTGTTTCAAGATTTTTCCCCAGCTTTGGTCCACAAGAGAAGGGTGTTTGATGAAACAAAGAAACATTTAAGGGATTTAAACATTCAATACTCCCTGCGCTACCCAGCGATGCTACGTTTTCGCCACAAAGGGTCCATCTATAACTTCGGATCTCTGGAGAAGGCCAAGGAATTTTTGGACTCTCTTAAAAAAATTGTAAGAGTTAATTCGTGTGGTGAATGATGTTGTTCTGCAACCACCCCGCCCCTTCCCCAGTTTATCATTTTTTAAAATCTTATTACCTTTATTGCTTAATATTATCTCCGGTGGGGAGGGGGGATAGGGAGGGGGGGCTTATTTGTTCTCCATTTTGCAATTTTCCTTTTTTATTAATATATCGGCCGGGTGGTCGAGTTGATTCAGGTGAGGAGGGGTGTCTGCCTTGTCTCACCTTATCTCTTTCTTTTAGAGCGGGATTGTTTCCCCCTATTATTTTGTGTTACTATACTTAATTATTATCTGCTGAGACTGTAATTTTATAGTTTTATATGTTTATACGTGGTACTAACATTACCAAATATTTAGGGTGTAGCTTTGCTCGCTGAGCTGTAGGTTTGATATACAGACGTTCCATTACCTGGCAAGGTAACATCATCAGTGGTGACCTCCAAGTGAAGCGAAGCTGTTGTCTCCTGCTTTCTATTTATATGTTTGTCCTGGATAGGTTCCTGGGGTTTGTGGCGATGTCATTTCCTGTTCGTTTTCTGAGGAGTTGATAGATAGTATCTAGATCTATGTGTTTGTTAATGACGTTGTGGTTGGAGTGCCAGGCCTCTAGGAATTCTCTGGCATGTCTTTGCTTAGCCTGTCCCAGAATAGATGTGTTGTCCCAGTCGAACTGGTGGTTTATTTCATCCGTGTGTAGGGCTACGAGGGAGAGAGGGTCGTGTCTTTTTGTGGCTAGCTGGTGTTCGTGTATCCTGGTGGCTAACTTTCTTCCTGTTTGTCCTACGTAGTGTTTGTGGCAGTCCTTGCATGGAATTTTGTAGATGACGTTGATTTTGTCCATGGGTTATACTGGGTCTTTTAAGTTTGTTAGTTTTTGTTTGAGAGTGTTGGTGGGTTTGTGTGGAGGTGCTTTCACCCGCAAGGCAGAGATTTCTCTTTTTACTCTAATCCACATAAATGTCACACTGGAATTGATATGTTGTTTGACCCCTCGACTTTTTTGAATTCCATATCATCCTGCAAAATAGGTAATATAATAATTTCTGATCACACTGCTGTGTATATGGAAATCAAGGCTCGGAACAATGAGACATCTCCCCGACATTGGCGTATGGATTCCTTCTTAATGAATATTTTTCTCAAGAATTTAAAACTTTTTTGGAAATTAATTCAGGTACGGCTAGTGACCCATCAATGATGTGGGAGACCATTAAGGCTTATGCGCGAGGTCTGATCATTTCATACTTGGCAACCCAGAAAAAACTAAAGGGAGAACAACAGCGTCTACTTGAGGCTCGCTTAAAAGCAGCTGAAACAACGTATGTTGATAGACCTTCTATTACAAAATTACAAAGGATTGCGGTCCTTAGGACAGCCCTGCATATCGCGCTTACCCAAATGGCAAAGAGGGAAATACTATTTGCAAAGCAAAGATTACATGAATTTTGTGATAAACCTGGTAGATACTTAGCATTTCTCGCAAGGAGAAAAAAAGCCTCTCAAGCTATCATGTCCATCAGTGAAAATGCTGGTACTCTGACTCACGATCCTCAAAGGATCAACACAATCTTCAGAAAGTTTTATACTGATTTGTATAAGTCACAGGATTGTGGTGATAGAGCCAGGAGGATGCAGTCCTTTTTTAAAAGCCTGGCCTTTCCAGACTTAACCCCGGAACAGGTATCGGTCCTGAATGCTCTCCTAACAACCCAGGAAATACTTGATACAATCAGGCAGCTTCAGAGCAGTAAGGCACCTGACCCAGATGGATTTCAGGTTGAATTCTACAAAGAGTTTATAGGAGTATTAGCTGGTCCACTTATGGACATGTACAATTACTCATATAGTCAGGGCTGCCTCCTGCCTTCGCTGAAAGAGCCGAATATCTCCTTTATTCTCTAAAAAGGAAAGGACCCAGAAGATTGCGCATCTTACAGACCAATATCCTTGCTAAATGTAGATTTTAAAGTTCTTTCTAAAAGCATTAGCATTGAGGCTGGAGAGGGTATTGCCATATATCATAAAAGAGGATCAGACGGGGTTTATCAAGGGCCGTAGATCATCTAATAATATTAGAAGGGTTTTGAATGTGATTCAAGTCTGTCATCAGGAAAAAATACCGGGAATAGTTGTCTCATTGGACGCAGAGAAGGCATTCGACAGGGTTGAATGGTCATACCTGTTCTATACATTGGAAAGGTCTGGCATTGGAAAGGTATTTGCTAAATGGGTCTCAACATTGTATAATGATCCCAAAGCAGTTGTGATCACCAATGGATTAGGCTCGGCTAGCTTCAGTGTGGGTAGGGGCTGCCATTAGGGATGTCCTCTCTCACCATTGCTATTCACGCTAATAATTGAACCACTAGCGGAAGCGATATGGGCTGACTCTAACATAACGGCCCCGAAGGTTGGTACAAGTAAACATAAAATTACCCTTTATGCAGATGTAGATATTCTCCTTTTCCTTAGTAATCCTCTGATGTCCATGCCTCGCATAATCCAAGATATTAATATATTTAGTGCATTCTCAGGCTACAAAATTATTTTTTTAAAATCAGAGGCCATGCCAATGGGTGGCCTTGCTAGTATGTCCCACTTATTGGACGGATCTCACTTTCCCTTTCAGTGGTCTCTAGAGGGTTCCTTATATTTAGGCATTTTTAATCACCCCAGTATTTGGCCAGCTATACAAGGTCAATTTTGTGCATCTACTGGAAAGGATAAGGCAGGACCGTCAACGTTAGGGGGATCTTCCAATTTCTTGGCTAGGTAGAATAGCCCTAATTAAAATGAATGTCTTGCCCCATCTCTTATACCCTATGAGAATGCTCCCAGTGATGCTGCCGAGGCCGGCACTGCACAAACTGTATGGTTGGCTGGGTTCTTTCATCTGATATCATAGACGGACCCTCATTAAGTTAAGGAAGTTACAGCTTCCACATGCAAGGGGAGGGCTAGATTTTCCAGACTTTAGGAAGTATTAGCTGAGTTCCCTGTTAAGATGAGACAGGTCTCATCTGACCTGCAATCAATCTGGCTGGACATCGAGGCTTCTCAAGTAAAGTGCCCTCTTATTAACCTCTTATTTTTAGATAAGATGAAAATCATTATGGACCACTGTAAAAACCCTATAGTATTAAACACAATTAAAGCCTGGAATATAATGCGGCAAAACAAGGGTAATTCAAATAAAACATCCCCCTATACTCCTATAGTGGGGCATGGGGTTTTCAACCGGGGCTCACAGACGCCACATTCAAATCCTGGATATCCAGGGGTATCGCCGGTTTAGGGGATCTGTTTGAGGAGAGGGTCCTGATGTCTTTTGAACAGCTGCATCAGAAATTTGGACTACCTAATGTAGACCTCTTTCGAGATTCGAGATTACATACAGAAGAAGACTACGCTATTAGATAGCCTTTATAAATCAGATAGAGAACGTAGAGTGTTGTGGCCAATGGGTGTACCTCGGTCAGCACTCTTCATTTATTACATAATCATTTATTGCTTAGAACATGGGATCAGGAATTGTGGGATGACATCTGCGAAAATACCAGAAAAATCTCCATTTGTAACAGAACCCAGGCCATTCAGTTAAAGATACTCAATAGGGCTCATATAGCACCGGAACGATTGGCAAAATTTAGGGCAGGAGCATCTCCAATGTGTCCCAAAAGTAAATCAGAGCAAACTAGTCAGGAGCAGACAAATAAATGCTTTCAGAAATAAAAATATAAAACTGCTGGAAATATTCAGCAGGTCGGGCAGCATCTGTGGAGAGAGAAACAGAGTTATCATTTCAGGGCGATGACGTTCAAACAGAATGTTTTTCAGAAGCTGGAAGAAGGGGATAATTGAAGGCCAATATTGTACAACATCCTCATCGCCTGGCAATAAATAGGTCAACAATCTGTTGCAGTACTGCTCGCAGGTTAGCAGTTTACCAGGATTTCGCTACAGTGCAGTTTGAAGTTAATTAACTTTTAAACCTGCAACAATTAAACTAAGAAGCTTAGTGCAAATCTTCAGCACCTTAGCACCAGCAAACCTCATCCTCCAAACATCAGTTGGTTTCATATGAAACCCAGGGAGGAAGTGTGCACAAATCTTATATTACCAATCGATAACCTATAGGTTCATGTGCTAAATTGAAAATCAATTTTCAGTAATTTTGGTGGGGGGCTTATGTAAAGACTTTCCTTTTATAACCCATACATCATAAATGCCTACTGTATATGTAAAATACCACATCCACAAGAGAAACAATTCATATTGTGAAATGTAGTATCCCCATATGGTAAGACGTGGAGTCCCTGAGTGAACCGCATGGTTAAATTGAGATCAATTCTGTTGAATTCAGTTTTCATGTTATTTTTATGAAGACTGGAACATTCAGAAGTTAATAATTTTAATCAGATAAGCAACCCAATCTTCTCATGGTTTATACATTTTGACAAGGTATATTCCTTTTCCTTTCCATAAGACCATATGACATAGGAGCAGAAATTAGACCATTCAGCCCATCGCGTTTGCTCCACCACTCAATCATGGTTGATAAGTTTCTCAACCCCATTCTCTGGTTTTCTCCCCATAACCCTTGACCCCCTTGACAATCAAGACCCTATCTATCTCTGTCTTAAATATACTCAATGATCTGACCTCCACAGCCTTTTGTGGCAGTGAATTCCATAGATTCACACTCTCTGGCTAAAGAAGTTTCTCCTTATCTCCATTATAAAAGGCTGTGCCCTCGGGTCCTAATCTCTCCTACCAGTAGAAACATCTTCCCAACATCCACTCTGTTCAGCCATTCGGTATTCTACAAGTTTCAGTTAGATTCTCCCTCGTCCTTCCAAACTCCATTGCGTATAGAGCCAGAGTCCTCAAACATTCCTCATGTGTTAAGCTTTTCATTCCTGGGACCATTCTCCTGAACCTCCTTTGAACATGCTCCAGAGCCAGTACATCTTCCTGAGATATGGAACCCCAAACTACATGCAATACTCCAAATGTGGCCTGACCAGAGCCTTAGTGAGCCTCAGAAGTACATCCCTGTCTTTCCAGTCAAGTCCTCTCAAAAGAAGTGCCATCATTGCATTTGCCTTCCTACTGACTCAACCCTCAAGTTTACTTGAAAGAATCCTGAACTAGAACTCCAAATTCTCTTTGCACTTCAGATTTTTGAATTTTTTCCCTGTTTAGAAAATAGTCCATGCCTCTATTCTTCCTACCAACGCGCATGACCTCACACTTTCCCAGGTTTTACTCCATATGCCACTTCTTTGCCCACTCCCTTGTCCAAATCTTCTGCAGCCTCCCCATCTCCTCAATGCTGCCGGGCCCTCTACCTACTTTTGTATTGTCTGCAAACTTAGCCAGAATGCCCTCAGTTCCTTCAACTAGATCATTAATGCATAAAATGAAATGTTGTAGTCCCAATGCTGAGCCTTGTGGAACACCACTTGTCACTTGCTGCCATCCTGAGAAAGATGTTTTTATCCCCACTCTCTGCTTCCTGCCAGACAGCCAGGCTTCTATTTTTGTTAGAGCCTTGCCTCTAACACCATGAGCCCTTACCTTACTCAGCCTGCTGTGTGGCACCTTGTCAAAGGCCTTCTTGAAGTCCAAATAGATATATCCATTTGCTCTCCTTGGTCTAACATGCTTGTTACTTCCTCAAAGTATTCAAGCAAATTTGTCAGGCATGACCTTCCCTTGATGAAACCATGCTGACTTTGCCCTATTTAACCATGCACTTCCGAGTATTCAGAAATCTCATCCTTCACAATGGACTCCCAGATCTCATCCATGACCAAGGCTAGGCTAATCAGTCTGTAATTTTCTGTCTTTTGCCTTATTTCCTTCTGAACTTAGAGTGTCATATTAGTGAATTTCCAGTCTTCTGGGACCCTCCCTGACTCAAGTGATTCCTGAAAGATCACCACTATCTCTTCAGCTATCTCCCTTAAAACTCTGGAGTATAGTCCATCTGGTCCAGAAGATTTATTCACCTTAGGCTATTCAGTTTTTCAAGCACCTTGCTCCTTTGTGATGGCCACCATACTCAGCACTGTCAGGAGTGTGATTTGTAATATATTATGATTATACAATATCTTTTTAAAAAGTGTATCTCATGTAGGAATTCATAATTTACCAACAAAGCCTTTAAGAAATGCTGACAGCAGTTGTTCTCAGAGATAATAAATAACTATGAATGCAGATTTTCAGCATTTGTTTAAAAACAGAATGATGGGCTGGATTATTCACTGAGTCAAACTATTTGCAGTGTAAATGCCAGGAGTGGGTTTGGGCTTCGCCAGCCTATTCTGCTTTTTCAGCCAACATGCCTCTTTCCAAGAAGATGTCTCAGAGTTGCCAGCCAATCAAGGCCAGGAGCTCTACAGTGTTGGAGGTGTCATGCAATTGGTGGGTATTACCAGTACTGCAGCTAGGCCACCAAGAAAATGTTCAATAATGCATCTTGACCTCCAATGATTTCAGGCAGGCCCTTGCGATGATCGGGGGTGGGGTTGGGGGGCGGGTGGGGCAATGGGTGGAAAGATCTTCTTTAATAACCAATGGGAGAAAGCTGGATGTGGGGTGAGAAAACTGTCTTTGGTGGAATGGCCTCCAGTTGGCAGCAGAGACCAGGAAAGAAAGCACCTTTCCTTTCACCTCCAACAACGAGCAGGTTTGAAGTTGCCAAGCTGCAATTTGAGCAACAGGTCTTTTCTTTCATTTGGCGCAGTGGCTGGATGAGGCTCTTATGAGTATAAACTGCTCACTTAATTGGACTCTGAGCAGGAAAGCTGATATCAAACCTTACAGTCCAGACTTCAGTGGGGTGGGAGAAATTATTTGGGATCCCACCCTGCACCCTCCCAACCAATTAAACAACACTACTCACTTCAGAAGTTGCATCCTGGAAGGGCATTAAATTCTGCCCATAGGTTGATCAGAGAACCACAGAATTGTTATGAATAGAAGGAGGCTTTTTAGCCCATTGAATCTGGACCAGCTCGCTGATTGAGAATTAGGACTTTGTAAAAGGCAAGAGAATAGCACTGTGACTTCATTTATTGTTTCTGTTTAAATAATCATTTTAAACCTTGCTTCAATGCCTCCTTTGAACCTGACCACACTTCCAGACAGTGCATTCCATACCCTCTAACTATTTACTGTATAAAAAACCTTTTTCTGACATCACATTTGATTCTTTTGTAAATTACATTAAATTTGTGTCCTCTCATTTTGATCCTTCTAGCAGTACAAAATTTCTCCCTATTGACATTTGTGATTTTGAAAACTTTGATTAAATCTTATCTAAGCCTTCTCTTGTCCAAGGAAAACGATTCCAATTTCTCCAGTCTTTTTTCATAAACCACGTTTTTCACCCTGCAACCATCCTTGTAAACCTGTTCTGCACACTTTCTAACGTATTTACATCCTTCCTGAAGCCTGATGCCCAGAACTATAGACAGTATTCCAATCCAAGTCTGACCTGTGTCTTTTAGAACTTCAGCATTATTTGCTGTAAACTGGAGACTAGAGAGTGCAAAGTAGGATTACCCATTCTTACAGTGCTTCTTCCTTTACCTATAAATTGGATACACAAGAGATGAGTGAAATTAAATAATTCCTACAGGGTGAAAATGTGAAAAAAAGCCAAAGAAGCACCTCCTTCATCTAACTCCATCAATTCACCAAACTCCCAGCATTTCGTTCAAGTTGCACTGAGGTGCTATATGTAATAATTCTGAAATTGCACAGATAGCTGAGCCCCTGTTACTGAAAGAAAATTCAAACTAGCTTCCTCAATTTACTAACCTACCTATCCTACAGTGATAACTTGCATACATCTACTTAGGCCCTGGTCTGTAAATCTGCGGAATAACTTTTAGCTAAATATTAGATATAAGCGAGTTTAGATTTTTAGAAAGAGATTAAAGTCCCTCAATTCAGCAACTCCAGCACACTGATCTAGTCATTCAAACAGTCAGTAAATGCAGTTAGTCTATCTGACAGCGTGTTTCTGTGGTGCATAATTTTATGATTTGAACCTCTGTTTACTCTGATTATTATATGTTAATTTAAATGTTTAATACCACATGCTGTACTCCTTCCTTGGTTTTAAAGTTCAAAGTTATAGATTCAAAGTCATCATCTGTTTTGCCAAAATAGTTTACATTTTCAGCCCTATCTTACCTTCCAATATATTCCTGGCAGATGTCAACATTAACACCATCCCATTTCAGCAGTAGCATTGTCCACCACATGAGGAGTGTTGGCCACCTTCACCCCAGAATTGTTGACCAGAGGTAAGTCGAGATGGTCCACACCAACTCCATAATTTGTAATGGCCTTCAAATGAGGTAGAGATTTCAGAAGCTTTTCATCAATTATGGGATAGTGTTTCCAACCAAAAATAAACTGGATTTTCTCAGCAAGTTCTTTTTCATTTTTCAGGAATTCTTCATCGTAGACGATGTTGAAATGTTTCTTGATGAGTTCTGCAAAGCTTTCTGGAAAACCTTCAGTTTCATGAAGTGCATCAGCTAAAACGTGAGGCTGATTGTTCATTGTCTGTGGAAGAGCAGAAATGAAAAAGCATTATTCTGTAAATTTGTTGCTACATTTTCTTCTCATAATCCTTCACTTCTGATGCATCATGTAGGCAAACACCAGGGAGAGAGTTAAAATGGATTGAGCCACCAACATGTAGAAACCTCCTGGGTCACACACACACAGGTTTGGAAACAAGTCAAAGGGCAGAATTGGAAATTTGCAACTCTGGTTGGCACAATTCCACCCTCAAGCACTCTTGCCAGAGGCAGCACTATTGTCACAGAGGTCTTCCATTTTTAAAAATATTGGACAGATTCTGAGAGCGCCTGCATCTTGAGCCAACCTCACACTCTCCCATCTACCTCAACAACTCCACCTCAGCTGGTGGAACTTCTATTTTCCACTGTTGCAAGCCTTCCTAAAGGCTTTCCTGTCTTGGGAGCCCACCCATCGTCTTTCACAAGATATTGAATTTGAAGGCAGCCTATTCATTAGCTGCCTCCTAGAAGATTGCAACTGTCCAGTACCCCTGACCTGAACAGGGTTGGGGGCCAGAAATGGACTCTATTCATGAAACTTTCCAAAAGGCAGGTGATTCCGTCCAACATGTGTTATTTGGTGACTGATTTGTTGAATTCATGACACATGAAGTGAGTCAGCTCAGGGCAAATCCTTCTCTGTGATGGAAAAATTCTTTCCCACAATATACTGTCCAACGAGTGTCTGGATTAACTAACTAATCCTGCAAAGTAAATTAGTTTTACTACCATTTTAATTTCACTGCTTTGTTCATTCAGTTTATTTCGACTTCTATTTAGTGTACGTACATTTTCTGTTTTCTTAACGCTATACAGGGCAAGGGGGGAAAGAAGTAACTTTTGAACAGAACCACAAGGTGGAGATTCGAAGAAAAATGAAAACCAATTTTTTAAAAAATTCAATGATTTTTCTCCAGGCTGGTTGGAATGGCTTTATGAGATTCATTTTTAATTCCAGGATAATGCTGGAGGATTGATGTTCTGCACAAATTTGGATTTTTAAAATGAAACTCTAGAAAAATGAAAGGAAACAGCACACCTGATCCATGGTGCAAGTCACTTCATACCACAGCAACAGTTTGATTTCTGTTGTTTTGTAGCTTTGCTGGCTGTTCTCTGCTGTTAATGGATTTACAATCTATCTGGCAACTGCAATAATGAAACCATCAAATCTGAGCAATTATGAAAGTTAAATAAATAAAGCCAGTAATGTGTGAAATTAAGAAGCCACATTGTGAGCTGACAGTGATCGAAGTTTTAATTGCATCCCAACTATATTCGCCACAGGGAGAGGACATGTTCTGGTGGTGGTGGAGAGACTGCTGAATTGTTGCTACTAATTTCTGCCTTGCTGCAATCAGCTGCCAGGTTTATGGTCTTTGAAAGAGGAGATAAATTGAGGAAAATCAAAGCATTTATTTGTTTCAATGGTTTCTATCGAGATCGGCTATTTAAGTGGCACTCAGAGGAATGTTTGGGAAGCGTGAAGTAAAGATTGTGCATAAACTTGTAGTTGCAATAAAATGAAGTTGAACTGGATCTCTATGGATGGTTCATCTCTCTGGTACACTATCCATCCTTAATTGGAACCCTCCAATCCTAGCAATATGCTTGTAAATCTTTTCTGCACCTTTTCAAGCTTAATAGCATCTCTCCCACAGTAGGGAGACCAGAATCGAACACAGTATTCCAAAAGTGGCCTAACCAACATCTGTACAATGAATAATAAAATTCTCTTGTACACACTTAACAAATTCCTTGCCACCCAAGCCTTTAACACTATGGCTGACCCAGTCTATGTTTGGAACCTTAGAATTCTCTACCATTACAACCCTATTATTCTCACAGATATCTAACATCTCCTTACAAATTTGCTTCTCAATTTCCTGCTGATTATTGGGGGCCTTTAGTACACCGTGGTAAGTGATCATCCCTTTCTTATTTCTCAGTTCCACACAAATAATGTACTTCCAGGAATTATGCTCCCTAAGTATAGCTGTAATGTTATCTCAAACCAAAAACAACACTCCCCTTTTTCTCTTGCCACCTTTCTATCCTTCCTGCATGGAAAGCTGCCACCATGCCATTCCCTGAGCCACATTTCTGTAATTGCTATGATATCCCAGTTCCATGTTCCCAACCATGCCCTGAATTAATCTGCGTTACCTGTCAGGCCTCTTGCATTTTAGTTTATCAGTCTTACCTCATTCTCTGCCTTGCTCTTACTTACCTTGACTACTTGACTTGCTCCTCTTCTCAGCTGAACCAGTCTCAGACTTACCTTTCTTCTGACTATCTCTTTCAGTCCCATCCCCTTATTGGTTTAAAGCCTTCCGAGTAGTGCTAAACCTCTCACTGGGACATTAGTCCTCTTCCAGTCCAGGTGCAAACCATCCTTCTGAAACAGGTCACTTCCATTCCAGAAGAGATTCCAATGATCTAAAAATGTAAAAGCCTGCCTTTTGCACCAGTTCCTCAACAATGCATTCATCTGCTCTATCCTCCTTGTCCTACCTAAAAAGAGAGCTCAGAAGAGCCAGGAGGAGACATGAGAAGTTGTTGGCGGATAGGATCAGGGTTAACCCTAAGGCTTTCCATAGGTATGTCAGGAATAAAAGAATGACGAGAGTTAAATTAGGGCCAATCAAGGATAATAGTGGGAAGTTGTGTGTGGAGTCAGAGGAGATAGGGGAAGCACTAAATAAATATTTTTCGACAGTGTTCACTATAGAACATGAAAATGTTGGCGAGGAAGATACAGAGATACTTGCATCTAGACTAGAAGAGATTGAGGTTCACAATGAAGAGGTATTAGAAATACTGCAGAGTGTGAAAATAGACAAGTCCCCTGGGCCAGATGGGATTTATCCTAGGATCCTCTGGGAAGCAAGGGAAGAGATTGCCGAGCCTTTGGCATTGATCTTCAAATCATCATTGTCTACAGGAATAGTGCCTGAGGACTGCAGGATAGCAAATGTGGTTCCCTTGTTCAAAAAGGGTAGTAGAGACAACCCTGGTAATTACAGACCAGTGAGTCTCACTTCAGTTGTTGGTAAAGTGTTGGAAAAGGTTATAAGAGATAGGATTTATAACCATCTAGAAAAGAATAATCTGATCAGGGACAGTCAGCACGGTTTTGTGAAGGTAGGTCGTGCCTAACGAATCTTATTGACTTTTTTGACAAAGTGACCAAACAGGTAGATGAGGGTAAACCGGTTGATATGGTGTATATGGATTTCAGCAAGGCATTCAATAAGGTTCCCCACAGTAGGCTATTATACAAATTGCGGAGGAATGGGATTGTGGGAGACATAGCAGTTTGGATCAGTAATTGGCTTGCTAAAAGAAAACAGAGGGTTGTTGTTGATGGAACATGTTCATCTTGGTGTCCAGTTACTAGCGGTGTACCGCAAGCGTCGGTGTTGTGTCCAATACTGTTCGTCATTTTTATAAATGACCTGGATGAAGGCTTAGAAGGGTGGGTTAGTAAATTTGCGGACGACACTAAGGTCGGTGGAGTTGTGGATAGTGACGAAGGATGTAGTAAGTTGCAGAGAGACATAGATAGGATGCAGAGCTGGGCTAAGGATGTAGTAGGTTGCAGAGAGACATAGATAGGATGCAGAGCTGGGCTGAGAGGTGGCAAATGGAGTTTAATGTGGACAAGTGTGAGGTGATACACTTTGGACGGAGTAATCGGAATGCAAAGTACTGGGCTAATGGTAAGATTCTTGGGAGTGCAGATGAGCAAAGAGATCTCGGTGTCCATATACACAGATCCCTGAAAGTTGCCACCCAGATTGACAGGGTTGTTAAGAAGGCATGCAGTGTTTTGGCCTTTATTAATACAGGGATTGAGTTCCGGAACCATGAGGTTATGCTGCAGCTGTACAAACCTCTGGTACGGCCACACTTGGAGTATTGTGTACAGTTCTGGTCACCGCATTATAAGAAGGATGTGGAAGCTTTGGAAAGGGTGCAGAGGAGATTTACTAGGATGTTGCCTAGTATGGAAGGAATGTTTTATGAGGAAAGGCTGAGGGCCTTGAGGCTGTTTTCGTTAGAGAGAAGAAGGTTGAGAGGTGACTTAATAGAGACATACAAGATAATCAGAGGGTTAGATAGGGTGGACAGGGAGAGCCTTTTTCCAAGTATGGGAACGGCAAACGCAAGGGGACACAACTTTAAAGTGAGGGGAGAAAGGTATAAGACGGATGTCAGAGGTAGTTTCATTACTCAGAGAGTAGTAAGGGTATGGAATGCTTTGCCTGCGACGGTAGTAGATTCGCCAAGTTTAAGTGCATTTAAGTCGTCATTGGACAGGCATATGGACGTACATGGAATAGTGTAGGTGGGATGGGCTTCAGATTCGTATGACAGGGCGGCGCAACATCGAGGGCCAAAAGGCCTGTACTGCGCTGTAATGTTCTATGTTCTATGTGCTCTCACGAGCATGTGTCACTGTGAGAAATCCAGATGTTACTACCTTTTGAGGACCTTTTTAAGCTCCTGCCTAATTTCACGTATTCTCCCTTAAGAACCTATTTGCTTTCACTTTCCAGGTTGACACCACTGTGTACAATGACCTCCTGCTAGTCATGCTCCCTTTTGAGAATATTTTGCACCCTCTCCAAGACATCTTTGATCCTGGCACCAGGGAGACAACACATTTCTTTTTATCATGTTGTTGGCCGCAGAAACTTCTATCTGTGCCTCCAACTAGATAGTGTTGCAAAATAAAAAAGAATAAGAGGACATAGATTTAAAGTGAAGTGCAAATGAAACAAGCGAGGTGGGAAAAATCTTTATTGCACAGTGAGAATTTATAGAGTAATATAGAATAGAGACAGCCCCATCAGTCCAACTTTGTGCTGACCTGACATCCCAATCTGATCTAGTCCTATTTGCCAGCAGTTGGTCCATATTCCTGTAAATCCTGCCTGTTCATATACCCATTTTTGCAGTGGTCATGAAAGCTAAGACTATGTACTGTGCAGGATCCTTCCTTTATTCGTCCACAGCCACCACTGTGGTTAATTAGTTAATTGTGAATCAACAATAACACTACCTACTGTATGCATTTGTTATTCAGTGGTACCTACACAATCAGACTTTGTCATCTCCTATAGCACAGACCCACAAGCAAAAACACATTTCTGACTGAACTCCAATCCTCATGTTCCAGAATGTGGAGCAACCACAGCATCCGAGCTTCACCACTCAGTAGTTTCTTCCATTCATGCCAAGTCATTGGTTATTAACAATTCACACATTCCCCTCTACCTGCAACAAAATCAAAACAGTTGTTTGGTCACCTAAAATACAATCTGTATTACACCCTTGATCATGAGGGGTATAGAAAGGGTAGATAGAAATAAGCTTTCTCCCAGGGTGAAGGATTCAATAATGAGAGGTCATGGTTTCAAGGAGACAGGTGAAAAGTTTAAGGGGGATACATGCCACAAGTACTTTACACAGAGGATGGTAGGTGCCTGGAACGCGTTGCCAGCAGAGATAGTAGAGGTAGGCACAGTAGATTCATTTAAGATGCGTCTAGACAAATGCATGAGTAGGTGAGGAGCAGAGGGATACAGATGCTTAAGAATTGGGCGATAGGTTTAGTTAGTGGATTTGGATCAGCTCAGGCTTGGAGGACCAAAGGGCCTGTTCCTGGGCTGTAAAGTTTCTTTGTTCTTTGCTGATAATAAAATGTTTGCACACAATTTGAGGATGTAGTCCATACAACTCCAAAGAAGTCACCACTGACTGGGAGAAACAGTGTCCAACAATTCGGAACAGCTTTTCAAGAAGAAATTTCCGAGCTCAAAGATCCAGGATACTATTAAGAACAACAAAAAACCCTGTTCTAAAGAACTAAGATACTATTTTTGTTTTGAAAAACATGAGTACCACCTCCAAGAGGATATCTGACCTCTGAAGAAAATTCACGTGATTAATGGTCTCCAGTAAACCAACACCTGTTTTCAGCAGGAACTACTTTCAGTGAAGAAAATCCAAAGCGAGAAAAGGCATTCATTTTAAAGGGCTTGGACCTTGTTCTATCATAAACAGAATCAAAGTCAACAGTCTTCGACACTTAGACCTACCAATCTTCTAAACTGGAACAGAACCAGTTCTGGGAAATAGAGATAATACTAGACAAAGTTTGTGAGAAGATTTGTAGCTCGGGTGCTCGTTGCTGTGGTTCTGTTCGCCGAGCTGGAAGTTTTTGTTGCAAACGTTTCGTCCCCTGTCTAGGTGACATCCTCAGTGCTTGGGAGCCTCCTGTGAAGCGCTTCTGTGGTGTTTCCTCCGGCATTTATAGTGGCCTGTCCCTGCCGCTTCCGGTTGTCAGTTTCAGCTGTCCGCTGTAGTGGCCGGTATCTTGGGTCCAGGTTGATGTGTTTGTTGATGGAGTTTGTGGATGAGTGCCATGCTTCTAGGAATTCCCTGGCTGTTCTTTGTTTGGCTTGCCCTATAATGATATTGTTGTCCCAGTCAAATTCATGTTGCTTGTCGTCTGCGTGTGTGGCTACTAGGGATAGCTGGTCGTGTCGTTTCGTGGCTAGTTGATGTTCGTGGATGCGGATCGTTAGCTGTCTTCCTGTTTGTCCTATATAGTGTTTTAGATTTTCTCCTGAGGAGTAAAACCTATCAAGACCTCCATCGCTAGTAATAATATCTATATTATGTAATTTAGATGATCTCATGCAATAAACTACAACTTGTTAAAACAAGAGCTTCTTTCCATGAACGTTTTTACTCACACTGTTATTGATCAAACCGAAGCCCTTCAAAATATATTAAGAGGATAGCCCAAAACACTTTAAAGGCAAGTGCCAGATGTTGTGTTCTGGATTCAGTTCCAGTCTTAAAGCAAAACACACTTTATGCAGACACATATTTAAATTGTAAAAACAGATAGAAGAAATTGGGAATAACTTAATTCTATTGGAAAACTTAACAGAATAATAAATTGTTTAATGACTAAACAGTAACTCTTCCAAAAATGTAACATCCTGTGAATACATCCTTGGCAAAGACAAATTAAGTAAAATAGGTTGTCTCATAGGCAAATCTCCAGTTCAGGAGGAAAAAACATCAAGAGAATGTGTGTGTTTGGGCTACCCTCTTAATATATTTTGTGAGTGAGCGAGAGAGAGAGGGAGTAGCAGGGAGAGATGTACTGCAGGTTCTAAACCCATCTTCAAGACCCCAGCAACTGCTATCACTTAAAATTAAAACTAAAAATCCTGGTTCTGTGGGTGCATGACTCCACCCACTCAGACTGGTTGTATTGTCCAAGTCTTAGAAAAGAACCCCAAGGCTTCACAAATTGTTACTTTATGGGCTTTGAAGCATACCGGTTAACACCCCTGTCACAACCTTCAGTTAAAAAAAAAGACAAAGTAGACCTCTCAAAACCATTGTGTCATCACACCTTTTTCTTGCCAATCTTGTCTTTAATTCATTTCTTACCCAAAGATTATCCATTCCTAAAAGTGATTTCCCTGGTCCACCAGTTTTGTGAGATGCTCTCCTGATTCAACAAAACTTGTGGATAAATACTGTTCCTCCTGCTCATCACCAGCGACTTTTAGACGGTAAAGTCTATTGGAGCTCAGCTGCACACTGTTCTTCCTCAGCTGCTATCAAAGCAGGCAGGCACCTTTGTGATATTGCTACAAAGAAGGATGTTGCTGGGAGATGAGAAAGGCATAAATGTTTTGACTCTTGCAAGGGGTAGCCTGTGTCATTCTCATTGTGCCACTGCAGAAGTTTTGTGATTCCTTGAAAGCCCCTATTAACTTTGTCAACCAATTTATCCAAGGACATGATTTCTCACCAAAATGAAGCCCAAAATTTACATTTCCACCACTTGAGCTTCTACCAAAGCTGGGAAAGTGAGTAAAATTGAATCTTCCTGTGAAAGATCAGCTGCAGCATCCTTGGAGCTGGTCAGATTCTTCAGGGCAGAATGCAAACTCATGGAAATTACACCATGCAAATTAGAAAATGACTCAAACTTTGCAACATGGTGCTGAAATTTGTTGACAGGAATCCCAGTAACTTGTCTGCTTTGTTAGGTAAGTAGCTTGCATTTTTATATAAAACTGAAATCCATCTCCGTCCTGCTCAGCATAACTGGAAAAGAATGTAATCCTCTCTCTGCTGAGTTCAGTCTCATTATCTAGTCCATGCCGACAATGATGCTTGAGATAAAATATTTGGACAGGAGGTTTTTTTTTCCTTCAAGTACCTTCTTAAACGGAATTCAGATGCTAACAAGGCCTTAGTGGAAAAGGGACTGAACATCGGCAGGCTGGTCTTGAGAGTGTTACTGGCTGAATATTTGCTGAGTGAATGAGGTGTAACAAGTAATGTGTAGATCCCATGCTCAAATAAAAGCAGTTCTTTCACTGTTCCCAATACTCATTCTGTTTTTTTGGGCCTTAAAGATTCTTTTGGAAGAGATTTCCTTCCCTTCAACTATATTTCAAATATATTAATGCATTATTTTACACTGTGGTGCAGTTTATTCTGCTGAAGTAGAACTCTGTACCTCAGATGCAATTATGTCAAGTTATTTGGTTATTCAGAGAACATTATGATTTTTTTTCCTGGGGTCTTTAAAAATAGTGAAGTGCATGACAATTTTGGCTCTGAGCAAAGTATACCCAGCATTAAATAAAATGAATTTCCCCCTTTTACAAGAGTTTTCATCTCAAAAATGTTTAATATTTGGAATGCAATGCTTGGGGCATGTTGATGTACTATTTCTAAGTTCCTAATTTTATTTGAAGGGAACTTGTTTTAAACAATGAGAGACATTGTAATTACATTGATGGGCAAACTTTTGCCCTGACTTGGGAAAACTCAACCTGTGCACTTGTGTGTCTTTTTGCACAAAGGTGTATTTGCTTGTGGTGTGTTTTATAGGTAATGATGAAGTGGGTGAGGAATGTTGTTTGGTAGGCGGGCCAGTTAGAGGTCTGGCTTTGTTTTTCCACACAATATTGCAGCTCCTAATATTGTTTAAAGGCCACCTAAGCCTCACCTCATGCCCCTTCACCCCTCTGTCCAACATCTGTGCAACCCCTCTATGCCTCAGTGCAAACCTCTACTCTGCCACATTTCCCCAGGAAACCCATGTCCTCTGCTATACCCCCATGCCACCTCTGTCCCCATGTAATAGCATCATACAGTTTGTTTTTTACAGAAGGAGCCCTTTGGCCCATCAGGTCCACGTCATCAAACATCCATCTATTCTAATCCCATTTTCCTGAACTTGGCCCATAGTCTTGTTTCCTACGGTATTTCAAGTGTTCATCCAAATAGTTCTCAACTATCTTGAGGGTTCCTTGCCACATCATATTATCTATGCCATCTCAGGCCACCTCTATGCCCATCTTTCCTCTACCTAGTTTGTGCAGTTTTCAAGAATCTCTGCATCATTTGCTGTTCTTAGGAAATATGTGACAGTAATAACAATTACTTTAACATTATAAACCTCTAACAATCTCAGAAAACCCTGAATTCAAACTCACTATCATTGATATGGAGCAAAATAAAACTTAAGGAAAAAGAAAAATCCTGATCTTTTAAGTATCTATTAGATTTGTAAACAGACAAGAAATCACATTAAAAGATTCTGCAACTGTAAATTAATTCAGGTGACATACATATTCCAGAGGGATCCAATAAAGATATGGATATGGCAGAGGACTTGCAGAAGAACCTATGAATAAATTGAAATACTCGTTGAGTGTTCAGAATGATGGACAAGAAATGAGGCCAATGTATTAGTAAAAATGGGATGAAATAGTGGGAATAAGAAAGCTGAGTGAAGATGACGAAAGTAAATCTGGAAATGACCTTACATTAGAAAACGATCACAAACTTGAGAAAGAAACCTCAATACCATAAGAATGAGGATGAAGGAACTTCAGCAGGTCTAGAAATGCTAGTATAAGCTGCAACTTGAATCAATTAGATAAGAAATAAAGGCCACAGAAAAACCAGGAAACAGAACTAAAATCAGAACTCCTCACAATTATCAGAGTTTGGTGGCTGCCAATAAACTTGTGAATAGAGTAAATTTGATATTTGGACAGAGTTTGCAATTTATTCTGAGGCACTTTTCATGGCAACCAACTTCGTCTGTTAGGGTACTTGTACTGAAGATGTTCTTTCAGGTTGGACTTTTAAATCTGTCGGGGAATGAATTTTTAGGGTTTTCAAGGATGACTGGATGAAAGGGATGTTATAGTGGAATCTATTAAGGGAATCTAGTAAAATTACTTGTGTTCAGTTATGATAGAGTAGTTTTTGTAAACATAACTCTTTGACTCTATGAGTCTTTAATTACTTGTGCTCGGCACTTTGTAAGCAGGGTTCTCCCTCCCATGGGTTCAAGGGTCTCTGAAAGGGGATATGGCTAAGTGTCTTATTAAATGGTGCACCTGGAACTTCAAGGGAAGTCATTCGCCTGTTGAAAGGAAAAAAGTGCTTTCTCGCCTGAAGAGGGAAAAAGGGGTGATATCGCTTTGTTGTGGGAAACCCATCTTGATAATGGGGAATACCTGAAGCTACAACACGGGGGTTATGACTGGATATTCTTTTAATCTTTTACTACTAAAAGTAGAGGAGTAGCAGTGCGTATCCAGAAAAATCTTCCATTCACATTATTAGAGCAGGTGAAAGATGAGCAGGGATGGTTTGTGATACTTAAAGCCCTGATACATGGGGAGGAATATGGTATTTTAAATGTCTACTGTCCTCTGGTGCATCCCCTCAATGTTTTGATTAGTGCTTTCTCGAAGCTGAGTGCCCTTGGAACACGGAACATTATTATAGGGGAGGACTTTAATTGTCTTTTGGATGCAACAGTGGACAGGATGCCTTGTGGGGCCCCAACTATTTCTTTGCAGGCCAAGCAGGTGACTGACGTATGTGAGGAGTTAGGGCTGGTGGACATTTGGAGATGTCTTCACCCTACCGGCAGGGACTTCATCTTTTTTTCAAACTCACATAAATGTCACATGAGGATTGACCCCTTTCTGGCTCCCTTGGCCCTTATGGTGTCAATTATGGGCTGTGAAATTGGGAATATAGCTATCGTTGATCATGTGGCCTTTGCTAGGGGATTAGTTATTTCCTATTTGGCTAACCGGAAACAACAGAAGGGGGAACAGCAGCATCTATTTGAGACGCAGTTGAAAGCCGCGGAGGCAGCACATTTTGTGCGGCCTCCGGTGACTAAGCTACAGCGGATCACGGCCCTTCAGGCTGCCTTGAATTCAATACTGACACAAAACGCAAAGAAAAAACTTGCTTTTGCTAGACAAAGGCTGTTCGAGTATGGGAATAGGCCAGGGAAGTATTTAGCGTACCTGACTAGGAAGAAGCGTGCTCCCCAATCCATTACTGCTATCCGAGACAGCGCGGGGGTCCTTACATACAATAACAAAAGCTCGAATGAAGTTTTTCAGAGTTTTCACTCTGAATTGTATCGGTCTGAAGGTTGTGAGGACAGGAAGGCTAAAATGGAGGCCTTTTTTTATGAAGTTGGACCTCCCAGGGGTAACCTTGAAACAGGCCTCTCTCCTTAATGCCCCCTTGACAGTTCAGGAAAGACAGGAGGCAGCTAGGCAACTTCAGAGTGGGAAAGCGCCTGGCCCTGATGGTCTCCCATGGGAGTTTTATAAGGAGTTTATAGAGATTCTGTCAGGGCCGATGTTGAAGATATACAATCACTCCTATATGCATGAACACTTACCACCATCTTTGAGAGGAGTTAATATTTCCTTAATTCTTAGGAAGGGGAAGGTTCCTGAGGATTGTGCCTTATACAGGCCCATCTCTCTATTAAATTGAGATTTCAAGATTATGTCTAAGATCTTGGCACTGAGATTGGAAAAGGAGTTGCCCCATATTGTTAAAGAGGACCAGACAGGCTTTATAAGGGACCATAGGTCCTCCAATAATATTAGAAGGTTGCTGAATATGGTCCAAGTTTGTCAGCAACAATCGATTCAGGGGTTGGTGATCTCCTTAGATGCAGAGAAAGCACTTGACCGGGTGGAATGACCATATCTCTTTTATGTCTTAGAGTGGTTTGGGTTGGGTGGAGTCTTTGCTGGATTGGTGGAGGTTTTATATCGCCCCCTTCTGGGCGCAGTCATCATTAACATGGTGAAGTCTGGGAACTTTAGGATTGGTAGGGACAGTCGTCAAGGCTGTTTGACGTTTGTTTTATATTATAGGGTAGGTTAGTAGTTAGTAGACAGTAGTTGTATTGTAATTTGTGGATTTTTTCTCTTAATTATACTCTCATTTGTTATTGATTTAATTTTCAATAATTTTATATGTATGCAAAGTTGAAAAAATTTGCTATTAAATATATTTACAAAAAAAATTACTTGTGTTCTTTTGGTCATATATTCAAGGGTCATGAAAGTGGTATTTGAAAATTAATTCAGGTGACATACATCTTCCAGAGGGACCAATAAATAGATAGATGTGGCAGTTAGAGGACTTGCAGAGAAAGATATGACTGACACTGCCTGAAGAGGCAATAGGTTCAGAAGGAAAATAAAAGCATTAAACAAATGCATCTATAGCTTGAATAATGTTTCCAGAGAACAGAAGGATGCTTGGTCGACTGGAGGCCCAATTAGTGGAGTGCCTCAGAGTTTGGTGCTGGGCCCATTGCTGTTTGTTATCTACAACAATGATTTGGATGAAAATGTACAAAACATGATTAGTGAGTTTGCAGATGATACCAAAATAGGCGGTATCATGGACAGTTAGAAAGGATATCAGAAATTGCAGCAGGATTTTGATCAGCTCGGGAAGTGGGCTGAGAAATGGCAAATAGAGTTCAATATAGATAAGTGTGAGGTGTTGTATTTTGGAAAGTAAAATCAAGGTAGGAGTTTCATGGTGAATTATAGGGCCTTAAGGAGTGTAGTGCATCAGGGAGTTCAGGTGTAAGGTCCTCTGAAAGTGGAGTCATAGATACACAGAGCAGTGAAGGAGGTTTTTGGCCATAGTGGCCTTCAACAGCTAGGGCACTGAGTATAGAAATTGGGAAGTTATGTTGCATTTGCACAGGACATTGGTGAGGCCGTACTTGGAGTATCGTATTCAGTTTTGGTCACCTCACTATTAGAAGGATGTTATTAAACTGGAAAGGGTGCAGACGAAATTTACAAGGATTTTGCCTGGACTTGTGGGACTGAGTTTTAGGGAGAGGTTGAACAAGCTAGGACCTTTTTTTCACAGTGTAAGAGACTGAGGGGGGATCTTTTAGAAGTGTATAAGATCATGAGAGGCATGGATTGGGTAAATGCACTCAGTCTTTTGCCTAGGTTTGGGGAATCGAGAACGAGGGGACATCAATTTAAGGTAAGAGGAGAAAGAATAAATGGGAACCTGAGGGACAACTTTTATACACAGAGGGTGGCACACAAGTGGAATAAGCTGCCAGCAGAAGTGTTTGAGGTGAATACATTAACAATATTTAAACGGTGTTTAGACAAATACATGGATAGAAAAGGTTTAGAAGAACATGGACCAAGTGCAGGGAAATGGGGTTAGCGTGGATGGACATTTTGGTCAGCATGGACCAGTTTGGGCTAAAGGGACTGTCTCTGTGCTTTAGGATACCATGACTCTATAACCTCAACCCCCACTTAAAAGATGAACCATCAATTTCCGAAGATGGCTTCATTTTAAAAAATCTTTAGTCTTCCGTTATTAGACAGTACAATATATATGTTATATTGACTGTAATCACTCTCCACAATTACAGTCCATGCATTTTCTTTCCCATCACCAAATACCTCCATTTTCCTTCATCAAAGTCATGACAATGTGACAGCAATTACATTCTCTCATCCTGCCATGCGTATAATTTTCAAATTGAATTGCTGCAATAATAAGCTCCACTTGAATAGTCTGGAATTTTTATCCCTAAATTTTTCCAATACCTTTTAATGCATTACAATCAGCGTATAAAATTGTGTCAGACATGTCACTGACAATATAAATGTTGAAATGTTCCAACGCCAACATCAAGCTCAAGGTCCCCTTCTGAATCATGGAATTTTTTGTGTTCATGATTTTCAATAAAAAAAACCAACACTCACCACTCACTGCCTTTGAGTCCAACGATCCTAAACCCAAGCTAGAACTGGAGATTTTAATCCCAACAAAGCCTTCAATTTGTTATGGATCAGATCGAACTTCTTCAAAATATATTAAGAAGATAGCCTAAGCTTTACCTTTATTTTTCTTTTATAGGCAATTGATAGGCATTGCTTTCCAGATGTAGTTTGATTAGTCAGACTACCAGATTTGAAACAAAATGCAATTTATTCATACACTATAGTGAAAAGTACAACAAAAGAAAGAACAAATTGGAATAATAACTCCATTGGAAAATGTAACAGAATAGTAGATTATTTATAGAGTCATAGAGTTGTATAGCATAGTAACACACCCTTCGGTCCAACTCATCCAGCCGCCCAGATATCCCAAATTAATCTAGTCCCAATTCATGTACCCATCCAAATTGCTGTAATTGTACCAGTATCCACCACTTCCACATACACACCACTCTCTGCAAGAAAAAGTTGCCTCTTAAGTTTAAAGTGAGAGGCGAAAGATTTAAAAGAGATCTATGTCCTCTACTTTGGACTCGCCTACTCTGGGAAAAAGACCTTGGCTATTCAACCTATCCATGCCACTCATGATTTTATAAACCTTTATAAAGTCACCCCTCAGCCTCCAATGCTCCAACTAAAATAGCAAAGCCTGTTCAGCTTATACCTATAGCTTAATCCCTCCAGCCCTGGCAACATCCTTGGAAATGTTTTCTGAACCCATTCAAGTTTCACAATATCATTCCCTATGGCAGGGAGACTGGAAGTGAAGACAGTATTCAAAAAGTGGCCTAACCAATACCCTGTACAGCCGCAACTTGTCATCCCAACTCCTATACGAAATACACTGACCAATAAAGGCAAGTGTACCAAATGCCTTCTCCACGAGCCTGTCTACCTGCATCACCACCTTCAAGGAACTATGAAGCTACACCTCAAGGTTTCTTTGTTCGAGAACACTTCCTGGGACACTACTATTAAGTGTATAAGTCCTGCCTAGATTTGCCTTACCAAAATGCAACATCTCACATTTATCTAATTTAAACTCCATCTGCCACTCCTTGGCCCATCTGATCAAGTTTCCATTGTATTCAAATCATTTATATAAATGACAAAAAGCAATGGACCCAGCATCAATCCTTGTGGCACACCACTAGTCACAGGCCTCCGGTCCAAAACAAATCCTCCACCATCAACGTCTGT
Organism: Chiloscyllium plagiosum; assembly: GCF_037043375.1. NCBI lineage: Eukaryota > Metazoa > Chordata > Chondrichthyes > Orectolobiformes > Hemiscylliidae > Chiloscyllium > Chiloscyllium plagiosum. Next base: position 42,451,402 of record NW_028270172.1, on the reverse strand, counting down.
CTCCTACCTTCAAGCCAATTTTGTATGCAAATAGCTAGCCCTCTCTAGATTCCATGTAATCTAAACCTTGCTAACCAGTCTACCATGTGGAACCTTGTTGAGTGCCTTGTTGAAGTCCATATTGACAACATCCACCACTCTGCCTTCATCAATCTCCTTTCTCACTTCTTCAGGAAACTCAGTCAAGTTAATGAGATGCTATTCCCTATGCAGAAAGCCATGTTGACTATTCCTAATCTGTCCTTGCCTTTCCAAATACTTGTAAATCCTGTGCCTCAGAATCCCCTACATAACCTTACCCATCACTGACATCAGGCTAATCGGTCTATGGTTCCTGGCTTTTCCCTATGACCTTCCTTGAATAATGGTACTGCAATAGTTAACCTCCAATTTTCCAGCACGTCATCCATGGCGATTGGTGATGTAAATATCTCAGCAAGGGGCCCAGCAATCACTTCCCTTGTTTCCCACAAAGTTCGCGGATACACCTGATATGATCCTGGGGATTTATTCATCTTCATGTGTTGTAATTTGGACACTTTTCAAGGTATCACTATTTATTTCTCCGAGTTCTCTCGCTTCCATATCCTTCTCCATAGTAAATACTGACATGAAATACACGTTTAGTATCTCAGCCCTTTCCTGCAGTTCCACACATAGACAGCCTTATTGATCTTTAAGAGGCCCTGCACTCTCCTTAGTTACTCTTTTGCCCTTACTATATTTATGGAATCTCTTTTGGATTCTCCTTAACCCTGTGTGCCAAGGCTATCCCATGTCCCCTTTTTGCTGTCCTGATTTCCCTCTTGACTATACTCCTTCTGCCCTTATACTTCTCGAGGGATTCACTCAAACCCAGTTGTCTATATCTGTCTCTTTTTTCTTGACCAGAACCTCAATTTATAGAGTCATACAGCACAGAAACAGATCCTTCAGTTCAACCAGTCCATGCCAAACATAATCCCAAATTTACACTCGTCCTACCTGCCTGCTGCTATTCCATATCTCTCCAAACCTTGCCTATTCATGTATTTATCTAAGTGACTTTCAAATGTTGTAAGGTGCCCATATTCACCACTTCCTCAGGAAGTTCAGTCGAACCTCCCTCTCATTTAGAAGCTCAGTCATATCCTCCACCATCGTTTTGGTCCTTACTTGGTGAAAGATTCCTTTGAATAAATTCCTCCTAACTGCAAGTTACTAAAAGGGTTCTTGGGTTTCCTCTAAGACACCAGAACATCTGTTCTGATCCACACTTTGTCCTGTGTGTTTCATATTTCAGTTCCTCTATCAGTTGTACTCAGTTTGGTTTTCTATTTAATAATGAGTTTAACATTTATCACACATTATTGGAAACACACATTTCAGTCCAAACAGTCCATGCAGAACATGATTCCAAACTAAACTAGTCCTCACCTGCATGCTCCTTGCCCATATCCCTCAAAACCTTTTCAGTTCATGCACTTATCTAAGTGTCATTTAAATATACTAACAATGCCCACATCTGCCACTTCCTCAGGAAGTTCAGTCCACACACAAACCACCCTCTGTTAAAAAAATAAACTGTCCCTCATGTTTTTAAATTCCTCTTACCTTAAGAATCTGCCTTCTAGTCTTGAAACCTCCCATCCGATGGAAAGGTCACCAACCATATATCCCTCATGATTTTATAAACTTCTATAAGGTCACTTCTCAATCTTCTATGGACTAGTGCAACAAGTCCCAGCCTATCCATCCTTTCTTTATAACTCAAACCCTCCCTTCCTGGCAACATCCTGGTAAATCTTTTCTGAACCCTCTCCAATTTAATAATGTCCCTCCTATAATAGGACAACCTGAACTGCACATAGTGCTCCAGAAGGGGCCTCATCAATGTCCTGTACAACCTCAACATGACTTCCCAACTCCTCTACTCAAAGGACCGAGCAATGAAGGCAAACATGTTAAACACCATTTTTTTAAATCACCCTTTCTAAATGTGATGCAAACTCAAAGAATTATGTCCATGAATGCCTAGGTCCCTCTGTTCCACAAACTACCCAAGGCTCTACCATTAATATACAGTCCTGCCCCTGTTTGTTGTACCAAAATTTTGTTGTGCCTTGCACTTATCCAGCTGAATTCCATTTGCCATTTTTAAGCCCATTGACTCATTTGACCAAGATCCCTTTGTAATCTTAGACTGTTCTTCACTTTATTATTTGGAGTCATCCACAAACTTACTAACCATGCCTTCTATTTTCTCATCCAAATCCTTTGTATTAATGACAAACAACAGAGGACCCAGAACCAATCCCTGTGGGACATCGCAGGTGACAGACCTTCAGTTCAAAATGTAACCCTCCACCATCGCTCTGTCACCTACCATGAAATGAGTTATGTATCCAATTGGCAAGCTCACCCTGAATCCCATCTGACTTAAATTTACGAATTAGCCTACCATGCAGAACCTTGTCAAAAGCTGTACCAAAATCCAAGTAAACATTGTATATTGTTCTTCCCTCATCCATCTTTTTGGTAACTTCCTCAAAAAACTCAATGGAGTTTGTGAATCATGATTTTCCTTGCACATAACCTTTCACATAGAGCTGAAAAGTGTGGTGCTGGAAAAGCACAGCAGGTCAGGCAGCATCCGAGGAGCAGGAGAGTCGATGTTTCGGGCAAAAGCCCTTCATCAGTTACTGGGAGGGGAAATGGGACTGAGAAATAAATAGTGGGGTGGGGCTGGGGGGAAAGTAGGTGGGAAGGCGATAGTTGGATGCAGGTGGGATGTAATTGTGATAGGTCGGTGAGAGGGTGGAGCAGATAGGCGGGAAAGAATATGTACAGGTAAGACAGGTCAAGAAAGCGGTGCTGAGTTGGAAGGATGGATCTGGGATGAGGTGGAGGAGGGGAGATTTTGAAACTGGCGAAGTCAATGTTGATGCCATATGTTTGAAGGATCAATTTTTACCTCTCTAAATGTTAATAAATCCTATCTTTTCGAATCACCTCCAACAATATACCCAAACTGAATTCAAGTTCATGGGCTTTTCTTTCCAATCCTTCTCACACAAAGGCACAACATTAGCCATCCTCCAGTCATCAGGCACCTCACCCATAGTTCGAGATGATACATATATTCCTACAAGGAGCTTGCAATTTCCTCCCTTAATTCCCACAGCATTCTTGCATTGAAATGATTGTAACTTGCACAGACCTGTTGCATTGAAATGATTGCAATTTAGTTCTTTAGAGTAACTACGTTCTCTGACTTTCTCTTGTTTTGTTTTCTAATTGACTTGCTCTTTTCATATTGAGAACCTTCCCCATCACTGCTGCTTAAAATTCCTCCCGCACCCCCACCCCGCCAAAGCAGGATTAAGTCTCCCGACTCAGTCGACTGACTGTTTGGAGTTTGCACGTTCTTCCCGTGTCTACGTGGGTTTCCTCCGGGTGCTCTGGTTTCCTCCCACAATCCAAAAATGTGCGGGTCAGGTGAATTGGCCATGCTAAATTGCCCGTAGTGTTAGGTTAATGGGATAAATGTAGGGGTATGGGTGGGTTGCACTTCGGCGGGTTGGTGTGGACTTGTTGGGCCGAAGGGCCTGTTTCCACACTGTAAGTAATCTAATCTAATCTAATCTAATGTGTAAGTAATCTAATAATGGACCCTAGGAAATCTCCCTACTAAGATAGTAGTTCAATCGTTTAGGTTAAACCCATCCTTTTTTGAATAAGTCTTTTCTGTCCCAAATGAGATTTCAATTATTCAAAAGCCTGAATCCCTGAGCAATGCACCACCTCTTCAGCCATTAATTTATATTCTTGATCTTTTAGTTCCTTCCCTTGTTCGAGTTTGGCACTGGGAATAAACCAGAGATGACTACTTTTCAGGTTCTGTGTTTTTATCTTCTACCTAACCTCTTTAATTCACTCAGTAAAGCTTTAAACTTTTTCACACAAATGTCAGTCCAAAGATATGCAGATATGTGAATTCACAATGCTACATTACCCATAGTGTTCTACATCAATCAGGAGAAATGTAGAGTAATAGGTTAGGGGAATGGGTCCAGGTGGGATGATCTTCGGAGGGTCTTTGTGGACTTGTTGGGCTGAATGGCCTCTTTCCATACTATGGGGATTCTATGATATATGATCTGCCAACCTGTACAATAATTTCTGGCTTCTCAATCTCTCTTTAATAATATGCTTAAAATGTTTAGTAATGTCATTAATCCCAGCACCAGGAAAGCAACATACCATTCTAAATTTACTCTCACTGTCACAGAATCTCTGGTCTGTGCCCCTGACAGGAGAGTTCCCTATAACAATTGTTGTTTTAAATTTTGTTAACGCAGCCTACATAGAAATCATTCCTGGTGTCCAAAAACTTACTACGCCTTATATTTTTGTCAGAGCAACGATACCTTTCAACAGTACGAGAACTGAATATTTATCTGATAGAGGAATAGCCACCAGAGACTTTTGAACTAACTTACCTTTCCTGACAGTCAACCTTCTCTTTTACTGATTCTGCCATATAATCACTTTTCTAAGAGGAGAAAGTGAGGACTGCAGATGCTGGAGATCAGAGCTGAAAATGTGTTGCTGGAAATGTGTTCCTGAAGAAGGGCTCATGCCCGAAACGTTGATTCTCCTGCTCTCTGGATGCTGCCTGACCTGCTGCGCTTTTCCAGCAACACATTTTCAGCAATCACTTTTCTAAAACTACTAGCCATCGGATTTGTGTACCTCTTATATGCCCTCATTAACATTAAACTAAAAAAGAAGCAACTTTCAATAATACCTCTATGTTTCAACTACCTTCCATTATATTCAGAAAGTAATATTAAAATGTAAAAACATTGTTAAAAAAATCAAAAATCTTAAATAAAATCAACTACTACACTGATTAACTTAATTAAAACAACTCATCTTCAATAAATTTCTCTGATTTAAAAAAAACTTCTCCAGAGCCAACCATGTGTCGCGCTCCCCAAAAGAAAACACAACTCTGTCAAAAAAAGACTGTTCAGCTATTCAAGAAAAATTTACAGTGTTAAAAAAACTGATAAAAACATGTACAGTTTTCTTAAGCTTCTAAATTTAGAATAAAGAAACCTTCAGCCATTCACTGCAGGTCTTTGAAACGCTTCTTTTTCAACAAATGTCTATTTGAAAAAAAAACGTGATTTTTTTTGTTTGTTTTAATGTTAAAGAAACAAAATGAACAAAAATCTTTTACTGATGAAATATAATAACTGTATTTCTCTAGGCATCCAGCATTCCCTACACCTACCAGCCTTGCCTTCACACTGACAGGAACATTCTTTCTCCAGAATCTCATTCTCTCATTTTGAACGCCTCCCGTTTTCCAACCATACCTTTACATCTGTATAGCTTCTGCTAATAAACATTTGGAAGTTCTTGCCTAATACCGTCAAAATTGCCCTTACTCCAATTTAGAACCTTAACTTTTAAGATCAAGTATTTAACTACTAAATAGTATAATTCTATAAACACACCCTTGGTAAAGGCAAATTTAGTAAAATACATTGTCTCATGGGCAAATTTCCAGTCCAGGAGGGAAAAAATATCAAGAGAAATCAGTGTGTAAGAGAGTTAATGGCAGGGAGAGATGTACTGCAGCTCCCAAACCCAGTTTCAAGACACAGCGATTGCTACTGAAAAACTAAAACTCAAACTCTGGGCTCTAAGGGGGCTTGACCCCATCCATTCAGGCTGCTTCTCCTGTTCCAACCTTCGAAAGAACACCAAAAAACTCACAAATTGTTCACTTTATAAGCTTCCAAGCAGACCGATTAGCACCTCTGTCTCAACCTTTCTTCATTTAATAAAAAAGCTGAACAAAATACAGCTCTTAAAGCCATTCTATCATCACAACAGGGACAGCACAGTGGCTCAGTGGTTAGTGCTGCTGCCTCTCAGCACCAGAAATCCAGCCTTGGTCAACTGTGTGGAGTTTGCACAAGATGAGAGCGTTGCTAGCCAGGCAGCATTTATTGCCCATCCATAGTTGTCCAGAGGACAGTTAAGAGTGAACCAAATCACATGTAGACCAGATCAGGTAAGGATGGCAGGTTCCTTCCCTGAAGGACATTAGTGAACTAGGTTGGGTTTTTTTTCAGACAATAGATTCATAATCATCATTAGACTCCTTAATTCCAGATATTTACTGAATTCAAATTCCATCATCTGCTATTTAAATCCAGCTCCCTACAAAATTATCTGGGTCTCTGAGTTAACATTCCAGCAATAATACCAATCCACCATCACCTCCCTGTGCAAAATGCCTTTTCTCATGCATCTTTGGGTCAAGTGGAGATTTTGTAGGGTCATTGTGCCAGATCCACACTCAGTGGCTCAAGAAAGGCAAATTAAATATTTTTCAAACATTACTTTATTCTTGCATCTTCTCAAATTTTCATACAAATAAACCTATTCACTTTCTTTTGTATATTTCCAATTGAGTTAAGATTCCCTTTGTTTTCTCTCTTAAAAACCATCAAATCCAAAATCCAGCATGGTCTTAGTCTCAGGGTTGCCTGTTTTGAAATACTGTACCTTTAACAATGATTTATACTGGATGTGATTTGAGTTTATTATGTTAGTGTGCCATTAACATATAATCTTTGAACACATTATCAGCAGTTCTGTTGGAATGTACTAGAATTTGTGGATTATTTGTCAAATATGAGCTGTTATGTAATATCCTTCTTGACAAGCTTTTTATGGCTTAAAGTATACTTTTGGGAAATAAATTCATCCTTTATTCCTGATTTTATTTGGTGTGCCATCACTGTCCATATCATTGAAATAATCAAATTGCTAATCTACATATTCTTCAAAGCTTAATTGGACACTTTTTAAAGCCAGCATTTTTGCATTGTATTTTGAGGAATTGTAATTGAGATGGTATCTATGGTGATTCATTCCACCAACCAAAACTTCAGTCACATTTTGTTCACTTTGAATTAGAATCATAGAGTCATAGAGATGTACAGCATGGAAACAGACCCTTCGGTCCATGCCGACCAGATATCCCAACCTAATCTAGTCCCACCTGCCAGCACCCGGACCATATCCCTCCAAACCCTTCCTATTCATATATATATCCAAATGCCTCTTAAATGTTGCAATTGTACCAGCCGCCACCACATCCTCTGGCTTATTCTATATACATACTACCCTCTGCGTGAAAAGGTTGCCATTTAGGTCTCTTTTATATCTTTCCCCTCTCGCCCTATCCTTACTATGCCCTCTAGTTCTGGATTCCCCGACCACAGGGAAAAGACTTTGCCTATTTATCCTATCCATGCCCCCTCATCATTTTGTAAACCTCTATAAGGTCGCCCCTCAGCCTCCTATGCTCTAGGGAAAACAGCCCCAGCCTGTTCAGCCTCTCCCTGTAGCTCAGATCCTCCAACCCTGGCAACATCTTTGTAAATCCTTTCTGAACCCTTTCAAGTTTCACAACATCTTTCCGATAGGAAGGAGACCTGAATTGCACGCAATATTCCAAGTGGCCTAACCAATGTCCTGTACAGCCGCAATATGACCTCCCAACTCCTGTACTCAATACTCTGACCAATAAAGGAAAGCATAGCAAACACCTTCTTCACTATCCTATCTACCTGCGACTCCACTTTCAAGGAGCTATGAACCTGCACTCCAAGGTCTCTTTGTTCAGCAACACTCCCCAGGACCTTACCATTAAGTGTATAAGTCCTGCTAAGATTTGCTTTCCCAAAATGCAGCACCTCACATTTATCTGAATTAAATTCCATCTGCCACTTCTCAGACCATTGGCCCATCTGGTCCAGATCCTGTTGTAAGCTGAGGTAACCCTCTTCGCTGTCCACTACACCTCCAATTTTGGTGTTATCTGCAAACTTACTAACTGTACCTCTTATGCTCGCATCCAAATCATTTATGTAAATGACAATAAGTAGAGGGCCCAGCACCGATCCTTTGGCTTTCCACTGGTCATAGGCCTCCAGTCTGAAAAACAACCCTCCACTATCACCCTCTGTCTTCTACCTTTAAGCCAGTTCTGTATCCAAGTGGTTAGTTCTCCCTGTATTCCATGAGATCTAACTTTGCTAATCGGTCTCCCATCGGGAACCTTGTCGAACGCCTTACTGAAGTCCATATAAATCACATCTACTGCTCTGCCCTCATCAATCTTCTTTGTTACTTCTTCAAAAAACTCAATCAAGTTTGTGAGACATGATTTCCCACGCACAAAGCCATGTTGACTATCCCGAATCAGTCCTTGCCTTTCCAACTACATGTACATCCTGTCCCTCAGGATTCCCTCCAACAACTTGCCCACCACCGAGGTCAGGCTCGCTGGTCTATAGTTCCCTGGCTTGTTTTTACCACCCTTCTTAAACAGTGGCACCACGTTTGCCAACCTCCAGTCTTCCGGCACCTCACCTGTGACTATCGATGATACAAATATCTCAGCAAGAGGCCCAGCAATCCCTTCTCTAGCTTCCCACAGAGTTCTCGGGTATACCTGATCAGGTCGTGGGGATTTATCCACTTTTAACCGTTTCAAGACATCCAGCACTTCCTCCTCTAATCTGGACATTTTGCAAGATGTCACCATCTATTTCCCTACAGTCTATATCTTCCATATCCTTTTCCAGAATTGTTGACATTTTTACAGCGAAAGCTTAGTAAGGTTGGTTGTGTGCAGTTTTGAAATATATCTTGAGGTGCAAAGTCTAGTATTTTAGCAGATTGGGAATTGCAAGGAAGATTTAAAGCCGTTTTAAGGAGAATTTGGACAAGGTTAGTGAATGGGCAAGTTAATGACAGATGAAATATAATGTAGAAAAATGTTAGGTTGTCCATTTTGGTAGGGCAAACGGGTGAAAATAATGTTTATTTTAAATGGTAAGCAGTTGGAAAGTTTAGGTGTACAAAGAGATCTTGTTGTTGTTGTCAATATGTTACTGAAGCCTAACATGCATTTTCATCAAGCTATGAGGAAGGTAAATGGAATATTAGCATTTTATTGCAAAAGGATTTGAGTACAGGAATAGTGAAGTTTTACTTCAGTTGTACAGAAGCTTAGCCACATTACACCTGGAGTACCATGCTGCTGTTTGATCTCCCCTCTGGAAAGATATTACCATAGAGGGAGTGCAACTAAGGTTCACCTGACTTGTTTCTAGGATGATGGGAGTACCCAATGAAGAGACATTGGGCAAACTTGACTGTATTCTCTCGAGTTTGAAACATTAAAAAGAGAGATTAGTAAATTAATAGGTGGATTCAGAGTAATGGAGAAAATAGTGAAGTCTAAAAATTGGGGATAGATTTCAGTGTATGTGAATGCATAGAGTATAGTTCATAAAAGTGGGGAGTTACAGACACGTTTCTTTCTGAGATTAGAATGTTATGGTAGTAACAAAGACGGGACCTAACAGAGGGCAGATTAGAGATTTAAGTATTTCTACTCACAAGGTGTTCAGAAAAGTTATGAAAGGAAGAGAAACAGAAAGGGTGGCGATTGTGGCAAATGGATATTAGAGTACTAGGAAAGAGGATGTCTCAAAGGGTTCAAGGACAGAATTGATTTGATTAGAGCTAAGGAATAAAAAAAGGTCTAATTATATTGCTCATTGTAATATATAGACCAATAGCTGGTGGGAAGGATAGAGAGAAAAAATTTCCTACAGGAATATTTATTCAGTCCAACAAGAGGGCACTGCTCGACTGATTTCTTGGCAATTAGGTGGGGCAAATAGATCAAGTGACAACTGCAGAGTATTTAGGGACCAGTGATTGTTGCAGCATGAGGTTTAGGATGAAGGAAAAATTGTTTTGGTTAATGAAGAGTAGAGACATTGGGATGAGAATGGAGCTACTGTTTAATCGACTGAAACTAAGAGTTGGCAGGAAAATAGTGGTTCAGCAATGGGTGACTTTCAAAGAGGAAATGGTTTGGACACAGTTAGGGTACATAATCCAGTTCTCCCTCGATGATAGTGGGATAGAAATTCAGTTAAAGAAACAAAGTGCCGAATGGTAAGTGTCAGGTAGTAAATACAGTTGAGAACCAAGCTGAATATGTAAGGTGTAGAAAGGAGGCAAGACAAAAAATGAGAAGCAAGGAGGGATTATGAAAAATGACTGGCAGTTAACATAAAGAGGAATCCCAATGTCTTTTATAAGCACATCTATTGTAAAAATAGGTGATTAAAAAAAGTAGGGCTAATTAGACACAAAGAGAGAAAATTTATACTTAGAGACAGAAGGTATGGTTAAAGGTGTTGAAATTAATACTGTGCACCTGTCTTTATCTGTGAGGCTGATGTTTAACAGGCCTTAGTAACAGTGGAGGAAACTCAGTCACAAGCAAGTTAAAATTGGTAATGAGGCAGTATTAGACAAGTTGTCTGTACTGAGGTTAATAAGACAAGGGGACCAGTTGAGATGCAAAGGATACTAAAGGAAGGGAGAGTGTGTGGTAATTACAGAGGCATTGGCAATCATCTTTCAATCTTCTCTGGATTAGGACTTGGGGCTGGAGGACTATAGAATTGCAACTATTCCTCCCTTGTTCAAAAAGGTCGTGAAGATGAATTCAGCAGTTAGAATTCCAAAAGTTAACAACCCTCTCAGTAAAAATAAAAATTCTCGTCTCAGTAGCATTCCCCTTAATTTTAAACTTGTTTCCTCCATTTTATTATTATTTTCTCCATTACTCTGATTCCACCTATTAATTTACTAATCTCCCTTTTTAATGTTATCTCCCTTTCTTATTATGTCATGCACCTTTTTAGTATTACTTTTTAATATTCTCTTCTGGTTCTTATGTGCCTGCTGAGCGGAGTTAAATCCTCCCAACAATACAAGCAAAACATTCTCTCTCTCTCTTCCCCCACCCCGGTCTCTCTGTGGAAAGAACTCAGTCCTCGCTCTGTTCAACCTGTCCTGCTTCTACAGGTGCCATCTTCCCCAAAGCTACACCCTGTGTCCCAGGAATCTAAAACCCGCCATCTTGCACTACCTTTCAAGCCATACATTAACCTGCCTTATCTTTCTAGTTCTGAACTCACTTATAGGTGATACTGGGAGTAATCTGGAGAGTACTATTTCACAGGTCCTGCTTGCTAGTTTTCTAAATTCAATTGCAAGATCACCTCACCCTTCCCACCTAGTGATTTAGCACCAATGTATGTTAATACAATGACCCCTGGCTGCTCATCCTCCCTCAGAAGAATGCCCTGCAACTGTTCCGTGACATCCCTAACTCTATCATCAGGAAGGCACCAAACCATTCTGGAGTCACACTGACAGCCACAGAGACACCTGTCTATTTTGGGAACTAAAGAATCCTGGAATAATAGTAGTGTTCTTCCTCCACTCCAGTACAGCGTAGCTTTTAGATTAGATTAGATTCCATACAGTGTGGAAACAGGCTCTTCGGCCCAATAAGTCCACACCGACCCTCTGAAGAGTAACCCACCCAGACCCATTTCCGTCTGACTAATGCACCTAACACTATGGGCAATTTAGCATGGCCAATTCACCTGACCTGCACATCTTTGGACTGTGGGAGGAAACTGGAGCACCCAGAAGAAACCCACACAGACAGTTGCCCAAGGCTGGAATTGAACCCAGGACCCTGGCGCTGTTATGCTGCATTCCTCCAAGGATCCATTGCCCTCACCATGATCAAGAATGGAAAACCAATTGGTGAGCAGGATCTCTGGACACTTTCTTATGCTACCTGTTAGTTTCTCGTGAAGTTTTTGTGCTGTATAACACTATGACTCTACAATCAGTTAAAGGTTTATTTTTTATTTCCGAACTAATATTATCTGCTTGACAATGAATGCCCACACAAGCTTGAGGAAAAGCACCTCATCTTCCCGTTTGAGATTATAACCACTTTATTTCCTGGCAAAAATAGAGGATGATGATTTATTCTCCTATTTACACCTCCTCCCGACCTTTTTCATATAATTTTCTTTTCCCATTGCTGCTGTTTTTCTCTTTGCTCCATAGTTTTCAGGAAAAATAAAATCAATCCTGTCTTTGACCTATCACAGGCCTCCCCAGTTGTTCCATCCTCTCCTCCCCCACTTTCTGCTTAAGGCCTTTTCACGTCATTTCTGGTTTGACTGAATGATTACTGATCCAAAACATGATCTTTTCTCACTCTCGGGTGATCCTGGACACTTCCATTGTTTCCATTTTAGATTTAGGGCAGAGAGAGTACAGCTTCACTAAGTACAGGTCATGCCTGACATATCTGTTAGAATTCTTTTGAGAAGGTAACAAGCAAGTTAGACATGGGAGGTCCAGTGGATGTGGTCTATTTGGCTTTCTGGAAGGCCTTTGCCAAAGTACCACACGAGAGGCTGCTAAATAAGACATGAGTCCATGATGCTGCGGACAAGGTGCTGGCCTGGACAGAGGACTGGTCAACTGGCAGAAGGTATAAAGTGGGGATAAAGGAGTCCTTTTCAAGATGGCAGCTGGTGACTAGTTCCACAGGGGTCAGTGTTGAGACCACAATTATTCACAATAACAATCTGGATGAAGGAACTGAGGGTATTGTTGATACGTTTGCAGATGACACAAAGATAGGTGAGAGGGACGGGTAGTGTTGAGGTAGCAGGGAAGCTGCAGAAGAACTTGGACTGACCAGGAGAGTGGGTAAAGAGGGGGACATGGAATATGTGTAAGAGTGAGATTATACAGTTTAGCAGGAAGAACAGAGGCAGTGACAATTTTCTCGATGGGAAAAGACTTTGGAAATCAGACGCACAAAGAGACTGGGGAGTCCAAGTACAAGATTCGCTTAAGGTTAACATGCAGCTTCCATTTGGTCGTTAGGAAGGCAAATGTAATGTTGGCATTCATTTGAAGAAGTCTAGAATACCAGAGCAGAAATGTAGTGCTGAAGCTTAGGCTGTGGTCAGACTGCATTTGGAATATCGTGTGAGCAGTTTTTTTTAAAGATTAGATTCCCTACAGTGTGGAAACAGGCCCTTCAGCCCAACCAGTCCACACCAACCCTCTGAAGAGTAACCCACCCAGACCCATTTCCCTCTGACGAATGCACCTAACACTATGGCCAATTCAGCTGACCTGCACATCTTTGGATTGTGAGAGAAAACCCACAAGAGACGGGGAAAATGTACAAATTCCACACAGACAGTCACCTGAGGCTGGCATCGAACCTGGGACCGTGAGGCAGCAGTGCGAACCACTGTGCCGCCAATCCGATTTAAGCTGCACATCTTCGGACATCATTTAAAGATGAGAAAAATAGACTTCTCTGTTCTTTCTCTCTTTGCTGTTCTCAAGCTCGACAAAAGGGTCTCCCGATTAAAAATGAAACAACTGTAAATCAGAAACAGAAACGATTTGCTGGAAAAGCTCAGCAATTCTGGCAGCAGTAGGTCTGAGGAAGGGTTACTGGACCCGAAACGTTAACTTTGATTTCTCTGCACAGATGCTGCAAGACCTTCTGAGCTTTGCCAGCAACTTATGGTTTTGAAAAGGTTACCCCTGCTCTTTTTGTGTGCGCAGCAGCAGTTATTTATGTTAGCTTAACTTTTTCTGTTTACCGCTGGTATATGCAACTTGGAATTCGCCCTCAAGGGTCCCCTCACCTGAACTAAACTATAATCGCCAAGCAAAGGCTAAAGGCGCGGTTTCAAAGGTATTGCTAGAATTCTGCTCTTCAATCCTCGAGTTTGAAGATGAACAGTTCACTTTTTCTCCTGCTTTAGGCAGGAGCTTCAATTGTGTAAATAGTTCAACTGTATCCTAACTTTCCAACATCGCTGTTCATGATCGAGAATCAATGTGTCTCAAAAACCGCGTATTCACATTATCCCTCCGGCTCGCACTGGGGCTTCTCCCTCCTTTTTCACGGAGCCAGGACATCACTGTCCCTTGGGAGGGATTTTTGGATTTGTTGAGTAATTAAGGGCAGAATTGTACCGTTTTGCAGATATCTACATTTGGATGTACAGCGGGAATCGAGCCGTTTTTCTCTCAGTCCAGTCCAGCTCAGCCCAGAAACCCTGCCGCAGTTACACACAGACACCACACTCTCACTCTGAGTGCTGGGCTGTCCTGCCTGAGGGAACTGCTCGCTTCAGCGGGAACAGTGCTCCGGCCTGAAGACATCAGCCACACAGACACGGCGTGAGTATTAACACCGCTCCTGGATTGCATTGGGTGAGGGTATCGCCCCATTGGGAGAGTGCAGCGACCGCGCTAAGTTCCAGCCTGCGGCGTCTGAACTCGCTGTGTCCGGGATCCAGCGGGAAACCTAGTGCTTCAGTCGATGGGAGGACTTCGGCAAACAGCCTGCACGTTGGTGGAATATGAAATCCGTCCTGAATCGTGGCTATTTCAGGAACCATAATAATCCCAGAGTAGGCCCCATAACGGCCTATTTAGAGAAGCTTCCCCGTGCTGAGTCGTCTCCTCCCGCAACTTTTTCTGCTAATCATACCGCACGTCCACTGGCATTATTTAAGCTCTTCTGAAATATTTAACTTCACCTCTTTCAATTCAAACAAGCCATCAGATAATTAAAACATCGTGTCCAAGATTTGGTTATCATTCAGCGTTCAGAAGCTGTTTTCTCTGGCCCAGTAACTTACCTCCTGATTTCTCCAAAGCTGGTGCTACACTGGCAGCTGTACATCGACAAAGCCCACACGCCAATGCTCCTTCAGCACTTCTCAAATCTGCAATCAGTTGTGTTGAAATAAAAACCAAACTGGCATCCTTACCTCATCTGTCCTGCATGTGGCACCAGATCCCCATAGCATTAGCATTGGCCAGTAAGAGTTCAGTTTATTAAAAATGAACCACCTCGTGTTAAACAATAAACTGAACTATTTACCCTTCGGAGTCGTCCTTATGGGATATTACGTAACTGTCAGCAAACGTTCAGCACTATTCGCAACTCATTCAGATGCTGAATCATTCCAGCCCAAATGCATCAAGGCTTGGATAATATCTTACGCTGACAAGTGGCAAATAGCATACACACCCCAACTGCCTTGCAATGGCAGTCTCCAAGAGGGATAATTTAATCATCGCATCTTGACATTCAGTGGCATTACTATCACCAAATTAGCCCTTATCAACATCCTGGGTGTTATCATTGGCCAGAAGTTGAATAAGAGCAAGTCGAAGTTTAATGACTTTCTCACTCCCAAAGCCTGCAATTGTATAAGACATTTGTTTGAGTACTGTGTACAATTCTAGGTCCATGTAGCCATAGATTCGTACAGCACAGATTTGTATGAAAGATGTGATGTGCTGGAATGGCTTACAAGATTGGTTCCAGAGTTGAAGAACTTCAGTTATGAAGATACATTGAAGAAGTTACGTCTTCTCTGAGAGAATGCAGCCCAGATACTTTCAAAACAAGTGGGTTGGACAGGCAGATAGGGAGAAGCTATCCATACTTGTAAAAAGAATATCAAGAAGACATAGATTTAAAGTGATCTGCAAAAGAAGCAAGGATGAAGTGAGGAAAAGCTTGCCAATTCAGGGTGGGTTAGATGTATGAATTGTATTTACCTGGTAGTGCAGTTCAATCGAGTCATTCAGGAGGGCATTGGGTGATTATCCAAATGATACCACAAGGATTAGTGCTGGGCCCTCTACTTTTTGTCATTTACATAAATGATTTGGATGCGAGCATAAGAGGTACAGTTAGTAAGTTTGCAGATGACACCAAAATTGGAGGTGTACTGGACAGCGAAGAGGGTTACCTCAGGTTACAACAGGATCTGGACCAGATGGACCAATGGGCTGAGAAGTGGCAGATGGCGTTTAATTCAGATAAATGCGAGGTGCTGCATTTTGGGAAAGCAAATCTTAACAGGACTTATACACTTAATGGTAAGGTCCTAAGGGGCATTGCTGAACAAAGAGACCTTGGAGTTCAGGTTCATAGCTCCTTGAAAGTGGAGTCGCAGGTAGATAGGATAGTGAAGAATGCGATTGGAATGCTTTCCTTTATTGGTCAGACTATTGAGTACAGGAGTTGGGAGGTCATGTTGCGGCTGTACAGGACATTGGTTAGGCCACTGTTGAAATATTGCATGTAATTTTGGTCTCCTTCCTATCGGAAAGATGTTGTGAAACTTGAAAGGGTTCAGAAAGGATTTACAAGGATGTTGCCAGGGTTGGAGGATCTGAGCTACAGGGAGAGGCTGAACAGGCTAGGGTTGTTTTCCCTGGAACGTCGGAGGCTGAGGGCTGACCTTATAGAGGTTTACAAAATTATGAGGGGCATGGATAGGGTAAATAGACAAAGTATTTTCCCTGGGGTCGGGGAGTCCAGAACTAGAGGGCATAGGTTTAGAGTGAGAGGGGAAAGATATAAAAGAGACCTAAGGGACAACATTTTCACGCAGAGGGTGGTACGTGTATGGAATGAGCTGCCAGAGGATTTGGTGGAGGCTGGTACAATTGCAACATTTAAGAGGCATTTGGATGAGTATATGAATAGGAAAGGTTGAGAGGGCCAAGTGCTGGCAAATGGGACTAGATTGGGTTGAGATATCTGGTTGGCATGGACGGTTTGGACCGAAGGGACTATTTCCATGCTGTACATCTCTATGACGCTAAATGCAAGGCTATGGGGAGAAACTAGGAAATTGGCACGAGGTAATTATACTTGTTTAATGACCCAGTGCAAGCACAATAGTCCAAATAACTTGGGATTTGAGGTTTGTCCTCATTTCCCTGAAAACCGGTTGAATGTCAGGGTTTGGGGCTTGGCTTTGCCATTCCTCTCCCTTGTAAAATTGCTGTTTCTCACAGCTATAAATGTTAATGTTCTGTAAACTGTATTGTTTAATAAAATAGTCTAAATCACTTCCTTCTGTGGCATAACACTTCAGTGATTCTGCTCACCATCTACAAGGCAGAAGTCAAGAGTATGATGGAATACACCCATTTTGCCTGGATGAGTGGAACTTCAACAATACTCAGGAAGCATGGCAAAGCAGCCCCCTTGATTGGCACCACATCCAGAACTCTTCACTCCCTCTACCACTGATGCTTCGTAGCAGTAGTGCCCTGTCTATAGATGCACTGCTGAAATTCATCAAGGTTCCTTGGATAGCACCTTCCAAACTCAACCATCTAGAAGGACAAGGGCAGCAGATACATGGGAACCCGCTATCTATACATTTCTCTCCAAGTCAGTCACCATCCTGACATGGAAATATCACTGTTCCTTCAGTGCCACAAATGCTGAAACTCCTTTCATAATGGCATTCTGGCTCTGCCTACACCGACTGGGCTATGATAGTTAAAGAAGGTAGCTCACCATTTCGACAAGTTGTCTTATGTGATGTGCAGTTGCATAATAGTTAATCACACATTTATGGAAACTGATCTTTTTGCACAATTAATAGACATGCCTTGCAGCAAAACCTGCAAAGTGTAATAATTAGGTTGGGTCAGAGATTCAGAGAGAAAATACATGGATTTATTAAACAGCATTAATATTTTTCGTCAGTGTTCTTTTTGTAAATACATTTAGTCAGAGTATTTAGACCATGAAAAGGCAGCCTTTGGTCCATACAGGACATCAAGCATTTAACGACTCTAATCCCACTTCCCAGCACTTGGCCCTTAGCCTTGTATGCTGTGAAGTTTCAAATATTTATCTTTCATTTGATTTATTTCACGTAGGTACATATGACAAAGTTTGTTTTGTGTGCAGCACAGGCAGATCATAACATACAAAGAGCATTGTATTTCTTGCACTATTCAATCACCCAAAGTTATGGCTACAAAAAAGGTTCACAAAGAAAGAGCAACACAGTTTAGTATGCCTTCCTTTATTGGTCAGAGCACTGAGTATAGGAGTTGGGAGGTTAAGTTGCGGCTGTACAAGATGTTGCTTCGGGCACTTTGGAATACTGTGTGCAATTTTGGTCTCCCTCCTAGGATGTCGTGAAACTTGAAAGGATTGAGGAAAGATTTACAAGGGTTTTGGCAGGGTTAGGGAATTTGAACTATAGGGAGAGGCTGAATAGGCTGGGGCTGTTTTCCCTCCAGTGTCAGAGGCTGAGGGGTGATCTTATAGAGGTTTATAAGATTATGAAGTGTATGAATAGGGGAAATAGACAAGGTCTTTTACCTGGGGTGGGGGAAATCCAGAATTAGCAGGCATAAGTTTAGGGTGAGAGGAGAAGAATTCAAAAGGGAGCTTAGGGGCAACTTTTTCACACAGAGGGTTGATTGATTGATAGAATCCCTATTGTGTGGAAACAGGCCCTTCAGTCAAACAAGTCCACATTGACCCTCCAAAGAGTAGTCTATCCTGACCCATTCAGATACCCTATTAGTCAGGGGTAATTGTAGAGTAACGAACCTAACCTACACATCTCTGAACACTATGGGCAATTTAGCATTGCCAATTCACCTGACCTGCACATCTTTGGACTGCGAGAGGAAACCATGACACACAGAGGAAACGCATGCAGACACGGGGGAGAATGTGCAAACCCCACACAGACAGCCACCAGAGGTTGGAATCGAACCCGGGTCCCTGATGCTGTGAGGCAGTAGTGTTAACCACTGAGCCAGCATGCTGCTCCACCCCCCTTTATTTTTATAATTTAAGAAAGGGCAGTATCGCCCTCCGTTTAAAAGCACCCAAGGCCGCATGACACCTCCCCACTTGATAGTCTGGGCTGAGTGTTTAAACGCTGCAGCCGGACTCACACCAGGGCAGTTTGCACCAAATCACGATGCATATATGGAATAAGCTGCCAGAGGAAATGGAGGAGGCTGGGACAATTCCAACATTTAAAAGGCATCTAGATTGATATATGAATTGGAAAGGATCTGGGCCAAATGGGACTAGAGATTAAGTGAGGATATCTGGTCGGTGCGGATGACTTAGACCAAAGGATCTGTTCCCATGCTGTACATCTCTTCCTCCCTCTACAAGGACACGACGGCTGGAGGAAGAGCGCTTCATCTTCCGCCTAGGAACCCTCCAACCACAAGGGATGAACTCACATTTCTCCAGTTTCCTCATTTCCCCTCCCCCCACCTTGTCTCAGTCCCAACCCTCGAACTCAGCACCACCTTCCTAACCTGCAATTTTCTTCCTGACCTCTCCGCCCCCACCCCCACTCTGGCCTATCACCCTCACCTTAACCTCCTTCCACCTATCGCATTTCTAATGCCCCTCCCCCTAGTCCCTCCTCCCTACCTTTTATCTTAGCCTGCTTGGCACACTTTCCTCATTCCTGAATTAGGGCTCATGACCAAAACGTCGATTCTCCTGCTCCTTGGATGCTGCCTGACCTGCTGCGCTTTTCCAGCAACACATTTTCAGCTCTGATCTCCAACATCTGCAGTCCTCACTTTCTCCTAAACTTAGAGATAACCACTGTTCAAGAAATTAAGAGATTATTCCAAGTTGCTTTTTCACTGATGCTGTTTTCTAAACGAGTGGAGAAGAGCTTTCAATATCTTTGCTGTTTATCATTCCATATTGCTCTCAACCTTTATAAATCAAACCGTCCATACCCGGCAACATCCTGGTATATCTTTTCTTCACCGCTCCCAACTTAATAATATCCTTCCTGTAACAGGGCAACCACAATTGGATACAGTACTCCAGAAGAGGCCTCACAAATATCCTGTACAACATTATGTAAAGGAGTCAGAACGCCATGTTAAAAGGTGTGAGCAATGAACGCTAGCATGCTAAATGCCTTTATAACCACCCAGTATACACGTGATACAAACTTCAAAGAACTATGTACCTGAAACCCCTCGGTCCCGCTGTTCGACAACACCACCCACTAAGAGAAATTGAGCTTTTGGTTAAGAAAAGAAGGAAGCATATGTCAGGTACAGACAGCAGAGATCAAAAGGAACCACAGAGTATAAAGGTAGTATGAGTATATTCCAATGGGAAATCAGGAGGGCAAAAAACGGGACATGAGATAGCTTTGGATTCTATTTGCCAAACAAATATTAAAAATATATGAAGGACAAAAGGGCAACTAGGGAGAGAATAGGACCCCGGCTGAAAATGTGTTGCTGGAAAAGCGCAGCAGGTCAGGCAGCATCCAGGGAACAGGAGAATCGACGTTTCGGGCATAAGCCCTTCTTCAGGAGGGCTCCTGAAGAAGGGCTTATGCCCGAAACGTCGATTCTCCTGTTCCCTGGATGCTGCCTGACCTGCTGCGCTTTTCCAGCAACACATTTTCAGCTCTGATCTCCAGCATCTGCAGACCTCACTTTCTCCTCAGAGAATAGGACCCCTCAAAGATCAGCAAGGCAGCCTATGTGTGGAACCACAGGAGATGGGGGAGATAATAAATGAGTATTTTGCATCAGTGTTTACTGTGGAAAAGGACATGGAAAACATAGAATGTGGTGAAATAGACAGTGACATCTTAGAAAATGTCCACCTTACAGTGGTGAAGGTGCTGGATGTCTTGAAATGCATAAGAGTGGATAAATCCCCAGGATCTGATCAGGTGTACCCTAGAACTCTTTGGGAAGCTAGGAAAGGAATTACTGGGCCCCTTAATGAGATATTTGTATCATAGATAGTCACAGGTGAAGTGCCGGAAGACTGGATGTTGGCTAACGTGGTGCCATTATTTAAGAAAGAGGGTAAGGAAAAGCCAGGGAACTGATGACCAGTGAGCCTGACATCGGTTATGGGCAAGTTTTAGATTAGATTAGATTAGATTAGATTACATTGTGGAAATAGACCCTTCGGTCCAACAAGTCCACACCGACCCGCCGAAGCGAAACCCACCCATACCCCTACATTTACCCCTTACCTAACACTACGGGCAATTTTAGTATGGCCAATTCACCTAACCTGCACATCTTTGGACTGTGGGAGGAAACCGGAGCACCCGGAGGAAACCCACACAGACACGGGGAGAACGTGCAAACTCCACACAGTCAGTCGCCTGAGGCGGGAATTGAACCCGGGTCTCTGGCGCTGTGAGGCAGCAGTGCTAACCACTGTGCCACCGTGCCGCCCACGGTGGAGGGAATCCTGAGGGACAGGATTTACATGTATTTGTAAAGGCAAGGACTGATGAGGGATAGTCAGCATGGCTTTGCATGTGGGAAATTATGTCTCTCAAACTTGATTGAGTTTTTTGAAGTAGTAACAAAAAGGATAGACAAGGGCAGAGCGATAGACGTGATCTATATCGACTTCACACAGGTGTTCAATAAAGGTGCCCCTTGGGAGACAGGTTAGCAAGGTTGGATCTCATGGAATACAGGCAGAATTAGCTATTTGGATACAGAATTGGCACGAAGGTCAGACAGTGGTGATGGAGGGTTGCTTTTCACACTGGAGGCCTCTGACCAGTGATGAGCCACAAGGATCGGTGCTGGGTCCACTGCTTTTCGTCATTTATACAAATGATTTGGATGTGATCATAGGAAGTACAGTTAGTAAATTTGCAGATGGCACCAAATTGGATGTGCAGTAGACAGCGAAGGTTACATAGAACATAGAAAAGTACAGCACAGAACAGGCCCTTTGGCTCACGATGTTGTGCCGAGGTTTAATACAAATATAAAATATAGTAACAACCTACGCACTCCTCAACTCACTGCTATCCACATGCATGTCCAGCAGTCACTTAAATGTCCCCAATGACTCTGCTTCCATCACCACAACTGGCAACACATTCCATGCATTCACAACTCTCTGCGTAAAGAACCTACCTCTGATGTCTCCTTTATCCCTTCCTCCTAATATCTTAAAACTATGACTCCTTGTACCAGTCAATCCTGCCCTGGGGAAAAGTCTCTGGCTATTGACTATCTATTCCACTCATTATCTTGTATGCCTCGATCAAGTCTCCTCTCTTCCTCCTCCTCTCCAGAGAGAAAAGTCCAAGCTTATTCAACCTTTCTTCATAAGGCAAGCCCTCCAGTTCAGGCAGCATCCTGGTAGACCTTCTTTGCACCCTCTCCAAAGCCTTTATAGTAGGGCGGCCAGAACTGGACACAATATTCCACTTGTGGTCTCACCAGGGACTTGTACAGCTGCAGCAAAACCTCATGGCTCTTAAACTCGATCTCCTTGTTAATGAAAGCCAAAACACCATATGCTTTCTTAACAACCTTATCCACTTGGGTGGCAACTTTGAGGGATCTATGTACTCGCACATCAAGATCCCTCTGTTCCTCCACACTGCCAAGAATCTTGTCTTTAATCCTATATTCAGCATTCGAGTACAACCTTCCAAAATGCATCACTTCGCATTTATCCAGGTTGAACTCCAAGTGCCATTTCTCAGCCCAGCTCTGCATCCTGTTAATGTTGCACTGCAACCTGCAGTAGCCCTCTATAATATAGACGACACCTCCAACCTTTGTGTCATCTGCACATTTACTAACCTACCCCTCAACCCCCTCAAAGTCATTTATAAAAACTACAAAGAGCTGAGGCCGAAGAACAGAGCCGTGCGGGACCCCACTCAACACTGATCTGCAGGCAGAATACTTTCCATCTACAAACAAACACTCTCTGCCTTCTGTCAGCCAGCCAATTCTGAATCCAAATAGCCAAATCTCCCTGTATCCCATACTTTATGAATGAGCCTACCATGGGGAACCTTATCAAATGCCTTGCTGAAGTCCACATACACCACATCCACTGCTCGACCGGTCTTGACATCTCCTCAAAGAACTCAATAAGATTTGTGAGGCATGACCTGCCCCTCACAAAGCCATGCTGACAGCCTTTAAATCACACTCTGCTTTGCCAAATAGTCATAAATCCTGTCACTCAGAATTCTTTTCACAACTTTGCTGACCACAGGTGTAAGACTAACTGGTCTGAAATTGCCAGGGATTTCCCTATTACTCTCCTTGAAAAGAGGAACAACATTCGCATCCTTCCAATCTTCTGGTACGACTCCCATGGAGAGTGAGGAGGCAAATATCCTCTCAGCAACCTCCTTTCTCACTTCCTGGAGCAGCCTAGGATAAATCTGGTCTGGCCCTGGGGACTTATCAATCTTAACATTTTCCCAAATTTCCAGCACATCAACTTAATCAATCTTGATCTGGTCAAGACTGTATCCCAGCTCCTCAAAGTTTTCATTCACAACAAGTTCCCTTTCCTTGGTGAAAACCAAGGCAAAAAACTCATTTAGGGCCGAGGGCAGCACACTGGCTCAGTGGTTACCACTGCTGCCTCACAGCACCAGGGTCCTAGGTTCGATTCCAGCCTCGGGCGACTGTCTGTGTGGAGTTTGCACATTCTCCCTGTGTCTGCATGGGTTTGCTCCAGTTTCCTCCCACAGTCCAAAGATGTGCGGGCCAGGTGAATTGGCCATGCTAAATTGCCCGTAGTGTTAGGCGCATTAGTCAGAGGGAAATGGGTCTGGGTGAGTTACTCTTTAGAGGGTCGGTGTGGACTGGTTGGGCCGAAGGGCCTGTTTCCATACTGTAGGGAATTTAATCTAATTTATCTGCTCAGACTCCACGCACAAGTTCACTCTGCTATCCCTGATCAGCTCTACCTTCTCCCTGATCATTCTCTTATTCCTCACATATGAGTAAAATGTCTTTGGGTTCTCCCTAATCCTTAGAACATAGAACATAGAAGAATACAGCGCAGTACAGGCCCTTCGGCCCTCGATGTTGTGCCGATCGAAGCCCTCCTAACCTACACTAGCCCACTATCCTCCATATGCCTATCCAATGCCCGCTTAAATGCCCATAATGAGGGAGAGTCCACCACTGCTACTGGCAGGGCATTCCATGAACTCACGACTCGCTGAGTAAAGAACCTACCCTAACATCTGTCCTATACCTACCCCCCTAAATTTAAAGCTATGCCCCCTTGTAATAGCTGACTCCATACGTGGATAAAGATTCTCACTGTCGACCCTATCTAAACCCCTAATCATCTTGTACACCTCTATCAAGTCACCCCTAAACCTTCTTTTCTTCAATGAAAACAACCCCAAGTGCCTCAGCCTTTCCTCATACGATCTTTCTACCATACCAGGCAACATCCTGGTAAACCTCCTCTGCACCCGTTCCAGTGCCTCCACATCCTTCCTATAGTATGGCGACCAAAACTGCACACAATACTCCAGATGCGGCCGCGCCAGAGTCTTATACAACTGCAACATGACCTCAGTACTCCGGAACTCAATTCCTCTACCAATAAAAGCCATTACGCCATATGCCTTCTTCACCGCACTATTTACCTGGGTGGCAACTTTCAAAGATCTGTGTACATGGACACCAAGATCCCTCGGCTCATCCACACTACCAAGTATCCGACCATTAGCCCAGTACCCCATCTTTTTGTTACTCTTACCAAAGTGAATCACCTCACACTTAGCTACATTGAACTCCATTTGCCATCTTTCTGCCCAGTTCTGCAGCTTATCTATATCCCGCTGTAACCTGCCACGTCCTTCCTCACTGTCTACAACTCCTCCGACTTTCGTATCGTCCGCAAACTTGCTCACCCAACCTTCTAACCCCTCCTCCAGGTCATTTATAAAAATGACAAACAGCAATGGTCCCAAAACAGATCCTTGCGGAACACCGCTAGTGACGGCACTCCAAGATGAACCTTTGCCATCAACTACTACCCTCTGTCTTCTTCCGGCCAGCCAACTCCTAATCCAAACCTCCAACTCACCCTCAATGCCATACCTCCGTATTTTTTGCAGTAGTCTACCATGGGGAACCTTATCAAATGCCTTACTAAAATCCATATACACCACATCTACCGCTTCCCCCTCGTCCACCTCCTTAGTCACCTTCTCAAAGAATTCAATAAGGTTTGTGAGGCACGACCTGCCCTTCACAAAACCATGCTGACTATCCTTGATCACATTATTCCTATCCAGATGTTCATAAATCCTATCCCTTACAATTCTCTCTAAGATTTTGCCCAGAACAGAAGTGAGACTCACGGGCCTGTAGTTACTAGGGTTATCCCTACTCCCCTTCTTGAACAAGGGAACCACATTTGCTAGCCTCCAATCTTCTGGCACTACTCCTGTAGACAATGAGGACATAAAAATCAAGGCCAATGGCTCTGCAATCTCCTCCCTTGCTTCCCAGAGAATCCTAGGATAAATGCCAGCAGGCCCAGGGGACTTATCTATTTTCACCCTTTCCAGAATTTCCAACACCTCTTCTCTACATACTTCAAAGCCATCCATTCTACATTGTGACTCAGTATTCACATTGACAACAATGTCCTGTTCCTGATTGAATACTGACGAAAAGTATTCATTCAGTGTCTCCCCGATGTCTTCAGCCTCCACACGCAACTTCCCACTACTATCCTTGACTGGACCTATTCCTACCCTAGTCATTCTTTTATTCCTGACATACCTATAGAAAGCCTTAGGGTTTTCCGTAATCCTACCAACTGAGGACCTTTCATGTCCCCTCCTTGCTGCTCTTAACTCTCTCTTCAGGTCCTTCCTGGCTACCTTATAACTCTCAATCGCCCCAATTGAACCTTCACGCCTCATCTTTACATAGGCCGCCCTCTTCCATTTAACAAGGGATTCCAATTCCTTATTAAACCACGGCTCCCTCACGCGACCCTTTCCTCCCTGCCTGACGGGTACATACTTATCAAGGACACTCAATAGTTGCTCCTTGAACAAGCTCCACATATCAATTACGCCCTTGCCTTGAAGCTTACTTTTCCAAGCCACACATCCTAAGTCATGCCTCACCGCATCATAATTTCCCTGCCCCCAGCTATAACTCTTGCCCTGTAGTGCACACTTATTCCTCTCCATCACTAGAGTAAAAGTCACCGAATTGTGGTCACTGTCCCCAAAGTGCTCACCTACCTCTAATTCTAACACCTGGCCTGGTTCATTACCCAGAACCAAATCCAGTATGGCCTCACCTCTTGTTGGCCTATCTACATATTGTGTCAGGAAACCCTCCTGCACACATTGGACAAACACTGACCCATCTAACGAACTTGAGCTATAGCTTTCCCAATCAATATCAGGAAAGTTAAAGTCCCCCTTAACAACCACCCTATTACTTTCACTCTTCTCTTGAATCATCCTCGCAACCTTTCTTCTACGTTTCTAGGACTATTAGGAGGCCTGTAAAAAACTCCTAACAGGGTGAGCTCACCTTTCCTATTCCTAACCTCAGCCCAAACTACCTCAGATGGCGAGTCTTCATCCATCGTCCTTTCCACAGCTGTAATACTATCTTTGACAAGCAATGCCACACCTCCCCCTCTTTTACCCCCACCTCTGACCCTACTAAAACATTTAAACCCTGGGACCTGCAACAGCCAATCCTGTCCCTGTTCTACCCATGTCTCCGTAATAGCCACAACATCGAAGTCCCATGTACCAACTGTTAAGACGGACCCGGAGGGTCCCGTCTTTGCGTGTTCTTTTGGAAGGAGAGACTCACACTGGCAACTATGATTAGACGCAGACAGCAGTTTATTCACAGAATCTTAACTGGTACAACGAATCTACAGGCATGCATTCGTTGGAGAAGGCGTTCTGCCTTCCCGTTCAAAGTTGACACAATTATACTTCGCGCTGCCTGGAGTCCCCGGTCAGTTCGCCTTCCCCATTGGTCCATTCGTCTGCGCGCGCTGGGGATCCGTCCTCCTATTGGCCGCATCGAAGTGCCTGTCCAGCTCCAGCTGTGCTTGACAATGGCTCAGCCATCCCTGGGAGCGGTTCCGATCCCGTATTCAATAGTCCATTGTGTCAAGGAATTACTATGCGTCTGACAGGCTAGCCATTTTCAATAGTTTTAGTTTAACTAAATTGTCAATTACACTTATCAACTTTAGACTTAAATAGAGCCATTCACACTCACTAGTTACAGGTTCCGATAGAGCAATTCACACTTGTCTAACAGTTACAGATTCCGATCAGTTTCTTTATGAATCCCGAGTTTCGATGGGGCAATTGATACTGGCTGGTATTTACAGGCTCCAAGATTTAATTAACATTATGCATATCCCTTACAAGCTCCAGCAGTCATGCAATCGCCTGCAGCAGCTCGCTTGGCTGTTGTTAACCATTTCAGGGCTGGAAGTGTCACCCTCCCTAGCCCTACATTAAACACCGCAGTGAAATCTCCCCAACATTCCCTCCCTTGGCCTCTACTGAGGCCACACCAACCCATGTAAACAGTAACGAACGTAAGAGGACCGGAAGGGGGAAAGTAAACCACATAGGGTGCCACGTCTGCTGTCCAAGAAAGAAGTGCAAATGCCCATCCGCTACGGTGGTGTGTGGTTTGTCTCGTGTTTCCTTGTACAACAAACGAGAAGGTGTAAGGGCATACTGCCCGCAGTCAGGTATACGCCAGCGTCCGGAAACCCATTGGAACAGTGTACTGTGCCCCGGCCTTCCTGCCAGCCAGAATGGTTCACCGGCCTGCAGGCCCGTCCAGGCGTCTGATGTGTGTACTGCAGGCCATGTGGTCGGAGGCAATCTCCTCCCAGTGCACAGCGCAATTGCACCTGTGCCAGGCTGACCCGTGCCCGAGGAGAGTCTTCCGCCACTGGACAACCTCCAGTCAGTAACGGACAGCAACCTCCATCCAGGTGCCGCTGAGGACAGAGCCGGGCAGTGGCAACCCGGTCAAAACCCACATAGAGCCTCCGATTGCAGGGTAGTAGTTACTGGTGTGACCAGCAGTTGGATCCCGGGGCATACAGTACTTCTCGGCCCCTGACTGCAGCGTACAGTATAGGTTAAAGTGCTGCCAATGTAGGTGGGCAAAACTAACACGGAAGGGGTTTATTATATTCTTCGAACAGCAGACGCTACATTGAGGGAGAAGGAATAGTATTGGGTAGAAGTAGGGGAAAAACGAAAACATAAGCACACCTATTGGAGCCCCGTACCCTACGGAAATAGATGACCCTCAAATAGGCCTGTCACCGTGAGCAGTGTGAATTGCCGTACATTAATGATAGTCCCCCGTGTACGGGGAACGGACATGCGCGCAAACTGTAGCATCTGTATCTATCCAAGAGAGAGAAAAAAAATCATTATAAACCGCAAGCATCGAGAAAAAAAATCATTATAAACCACAGGCACCATTAGACAAATCATTATAAACCGCAAGCATCGAGAGAAAAAAAAAATCATTATAAACCACAAGCATCGAGAAAAAAATCATTATAAACCGCAAGCATCGAGAAAAAAAATCATTATAAACCACAAGCATCGAAAAAAAAATCATTATAAACCACCATTAGACAAATCATTATAAACCGCAAGCATCGAGAAAAAAAATCATTATAAACCACAAGCATCGAAAAAAAAATCATTATAAACCACACGCATCGAGAAAAAAATTATAAACCACAGGCACCATTAGACAAATCATTATAAACCGCAAGCATCGAAACAAGCAATCACCCCCACGCAGAGGCAATCCGGCTGTCAGCTAGGTAAGCTTTCTAGGATTCAAGTACTCGAATCAGCAGGAGATCCCCGCAGCCCGCCAGCTGTGTAAACATATTAAAGGCACTCGAAAAGTGATTACCTACAACTCTAGCAATTTCACCCCAGGCCGTTGGCTGTGTAAACATCAAGGGCCCTTTGAGGTAAAAGCTGGGTGAGTTTCCGATTTAAACGGACAGATGACCCAGCGCTGGGTCTGTGGAAGACAGCACCCACATCCGGATGAAAGTGAGGGAATCGGGCACTAGGGTTAACTGTACATCTGAGCGGCTGGAGGCACCAGCTCCCGCGCGGCGGTCTTTGCCCCCACCTGCTCTAGAATCTTCCCAAACTGTTCCAAGATATGTGTAGCCGTCTTGGAGGCCTACCTTCGACTTTCATCTTTAGGGAACCAGTTCTTAACCCGCCACAGCTTGAGACTATTCTCTAGGTTTCGGACCTTTCGTTTAGCCTCCATAGCAGTATTATTCTCCCTTAACTGGGTCCTGATCTCCCCCAATATCTCCCCTGTCGGTGGCCGCGAGTCGGGGGTTTTCGGGACTGGGGTGGACTCGTCAGTGTACGCATCAGTGGGTAAAGTAACAGTCGCGGCTAAATAGTCTAGCTCGGGGGTGCCCACCCCGCGGGGGGCTTGCCTAGCACAATTGTTTGGAGAGCCGAATAATGTGGCGACCTGTAGAGACCGTCCAGAATCGTGATCATTAATGTGGGATTTTTAAATGTTTCTCTCAATCTTGTCAGGATAATTCCCTTTTGTTCTGGTGCTTGGGCAATCACCAGGTCCAACTTTTCCTTATGCAGGGCTATGCTATCCAGCAGTAACTGACTGTGAATAGGCATGTCCCCACTGTCCCTGCAGTGCCACCAGGGCACTCCGGGACGTGCTGTCCTGAGGTGAGTCAACTTAGGTGGTCCGAAATTCAGGTCCCCCATGTCGGATCTCCCCTGAAGGGAACCGCTTCAAAAACAGTACGTCTTTCAAAACCTGACCTTCGCGTGGCAGATCTCTGCTCTTAACAACCGGTCTAAGGCAGACGTCTGTACGGTTACACCCTCTTCATAAGAAGAGCTCCGACCTCTGTCACCCCGGGTATGTTCGGTGGTCACAACAAATATACAAACCAAAAGTCCGTCAGGTTTAAGTGCTCAGTAACATGGATCCAGGAAGTCGAATATGGTCAGCGCTCAGGTAGGAAACGTCAGGTAATCGTCAGGCAGAACTATCTGCAAAATCGGGCAAAACAGATATGCGCTCTGGCTCCGAAAGCCACGCTAGAGATTCAGGGGAAAAAACACACGGGAAAAAACACATGCGCTCCGGCTCCGAAAGCCACGCTAGTGATTCACACTCTGGGTAAAAATATATATGCACTCCGGCTCCGAAAGCCACGCTAGAAATTCACACACTGGGTACAAATATATATGCGCTCCGGCTCCGAAAGCCACGCTAGAAATTCACACACTAGGTACAAATATATATGCGCTCCGGCTCCGAAAGCCACGCTAGAAATTCACACACTGGGTACAAATATATATGCGCTCCGGCTCCGAAAGCCACGCTAGAAATTCACACACTGGGTACAAATATATATGCGCTCCGGCTCCGAAAGCCACGCTAGAAATTCACACACTGGGTACAAATACATATGCGCTCCGGCTCCGAAAGCCACGCTAGAAATTCACACACTGGGTACAAATATATATGCGCTCCGGCTCCGAAAGCCACGCTAGAAATTCACACACTGGGTACAAATATATATGCGCTCCGGCTCCGAAAGCCACGCTAGAAATTCACACACTGGGTACAAATATATATGCGCTCCGGCTCCGAAAGCCACGCTAGAAATTCACACACTGGGTACAAATATATATGCGCTCCGGCTCCGAAAGCCACGCTAGAAATTCACACACTGGGTACAAATATATATGCGCTCCGGCTCCGAAAGCCACGCTAGAAATTCACACACTGGGTACAAGTATATATGCGCTCCGGCTCCGAAAGCCACGCTAGAAATTCACACACTGGGTACAAATATATATGCGCTCCGGCTCCGAAAGCCACGCTAGAAATTCACACACTGGGTACAAATATATATGCGCTCCGGCTCCGAAAGCCACGCTAGAAATTCACACACTGGGTACAAATATATATGCGCTCCGGCTCCGAAAGCCACGCTAGAAATTCACACTCTGGGTACGTCAAAAGGTTAGTAAAAGCTTACCAGTCAGGACTCTGCGATGCTGCTGTCAAATTGATCAGGTTTTTTTTTTGGGTTGGTGAGGGTCGGAGAGCAGACAAGAAACTAACTGAGAGTAAATCTAACTACTGGAAGCCTTGGATTTAACAGGCGCTTCCCCACCTTTAGAAAACTTCGGCCGAAGGTTGTCTGCTCCCTGATCCGCCAACGTTGCCAACTTGCCGTTGTCTCTTTCCCTTCCCGCGTCAGGCTCACCAAATGTTAAGACGGACCCGGAGGGTCCCGTCTTTGCGTGTTCTTTTGGAAGGAGAGACTCACACTGGCAACTATGATTAGACGCAGACAGCAGTTTATTCACAGAATCTTAACTGGTACAACGAATCTACAGGCATGCATTCGTTGGAGAAGGCGTTCTGCCTTCCCGTTCAAAGTTGACACAATTATACTTCGCGCTGCCTGGAGTCCCCGGTCAGTTCGCCTTCCCCATTGGTCCATTCGTCTGCGCGCGCTGGGGATCCGTCCTCCTATTGGCCGCATCGAAGTGCCTGTCCAGCTCCAGCTGTGCTTGACAATGGCTCAGCCATCCCTGGGAGCGGTTCCGATCCCGTATTCAATAGTCCATTGTGTCAAGGAATTACTATGCGTCTGACAGGCTAGCCATTTTCAATAGTTTTAGTTTAACTAAATTGTCAATTACACTTATCAACTTTAGACTTAAATAGAGCCATTCACACTCACTAGTTACAGGTTCCGATAGAGCAATTCACACTTGTCTAACAGTTACAGATTCCGATCAGTTTCTTTATGAATCCCGAGTTTCGATGGGGCAATTGGTACTGGCTGGTATTTACAGGCTCCAAGATTTAATTAACATTATGCATATCCCTTACAAGCTCCAGCAGTCATGCAATCGCCTGCAGCAGCTCGCTTGGCTGTTGTTAACCATTTCAGGGCTGGAAGTGTCACCCTCCCTAGCCCTACATTAAACACCGCAGTGAAATCTCCCCAACACAACCCACGCTGCAAGTTCACCTACCTTATTTCGTATACTTCTTGCATTGAAGTATACACACTTCAAGCCACTTTCCTGTTTACAGGCACCCTCCTTTGACATTGATGCCATGTTCCTAACCTCCCTACACTCCAGGTCCTGCACCCTAAAGCTACAGTCTGGGTTCCCATGCCCCTGCAGAGTTAGTTTAAACCCCCCCCAAGAGCACTAGCAAACCTCCCACCAAGGATACTGGTGCCCCTCAGGTTCAGGTGCAGACCATCCTGTTTATAGAGGTCCCACCTTCCCCAGAAAGAACCCCAGTTATCCAAATACCGGAATCCCTCCCTCCTGCACCATCCCTGTAGCCACGCATTTAACTGTTCTCTCTCCCTATTCCTCGACTCTCTATCACGTGGCACGGGTAACAAACCAGAGACAACAACTCTGTTCGTTCTAACTTTGAGCTTCCAACCTAGCTCCCTGAAAGCCTGCCTAACATCCTCAGCGCTCCTCCTACCTATGTCATTGGTGCCAATGTGGACTACGACTTCGGGCTGCTCCCCCTCCCCCTTAAGGACCCGGAAAACACGATCAGA
Source organism: Chiloscyllium plagiosum (assembly GCF_037043375.1). Classification (NCBI taxonomy): domain Eukaryota; kingdom Metazoa; phylum Chordata; class Chondrichthyes; order Orectolobiformes; family Hemiscylliidae; genus Chiloscyllium; species Chiloscyllium plagiosum. The sequence goes on along the minus strand of NW_028270172.1, from coordinate 42,419,127 downwards.
GACATCACGTACCGTTGCACCTGGGAGGCAACATACCAAATGTGAGTCTCTCGTTCCCACAAAACCGCCTATCTGTGCCCCGAACTATCGAGTCCCCAATTACTATTGCTCTGCTCTTCTCCACCCATCCCTTCTGAGTAACGGGGACAGGCTCCGTGCCAGAGGCCTGAGCCCCATTACTTACCCCTGGTAAGTCGTCCCCCCCACAAGTATCCAAAACGGTATACTTGTTCTTGAGGGGAACGGCCGCAAGGGGTCCCTTCACTGGCTGCTTCCTCCCAGTCCCCCTCACTGTCACCCATCTATCTGCCATCTTTGGAGTTACTACTTCCCTAAAGCTCCGATCTATGACCCCCTCTGCCTCCCGAATGATCCTAAGTTCATCCAACTCCAGCTCCAGTTCCCTAACACGGTCTTGGAGGAGCTGGAGATGGGTGCACTTCCTGCAAGTGTAATCAGCAGGGACGTCCATGGCATCCCTCACCTCAAACATGTTGCAAGAGGAACATTGCCATCACTGCCTTCACTGCCATCCCTCTGAAAGTAACCTTTTTTAAAAAAAACTGCGTCTAAAGAATACAACAAGCAAAATGCAGCACTTAACTACTTACCACTATTTTTTTTTTGTTTTTTTTTATGACTGAAATTAAATGTGCAGACATTATGCTGCAGTTAGAGTATTGTGAGCAGATCTGATCATTACAGCTTAGGAATGATTTGTTGGAGGAAATTCACTGCAGTTATACTTCGACTTCAAGGTTATTTTATGAGGAGAGATTAGAGCCTTTATTTTCTTGAATTTAGAAGGTCAGGAGATGAGCTAATTGGAGTCTTCAGGATATTAACAAGGAAATGCAGGGTGGATAAAAATAACTATTTCCACAGGTTGAACATGCTAGAACCATAGGGCAATGCTGAAGAATTAGGGCCAGAGAGAAATTTTAGAGTAGTGGTGTTTTGGAACTCTGTACCTCAAATGGCAGTTGGATGCTAATGCATTTGTTAAATTTAAACTTCAAGTAGTCAGATGTTTATTAAGCAAAGCCTTCTTGCAAAGCCTTTTTCGTGCCCCATCCTGGCTCTCCTCAGTCTATTTCTGAGCTCCTTTCTACCAAGCCTGTAATCACCTAAAGCTGTGCTAGATGCTTGCTGAGGGGTGACCTTATAGAGGTTTATAAAATCATGAGGGGCATGGATAGGATCAATAAAAAGTCTTTTCTCGGAGTGGATGGAGTTCAGAAGTAGAGGGCTTAGGTTTAGGTTGAGAGGTTAAAGAAATAAAAGGGACCTAAGGGGGACCATTTTCACTTAGAGGGTGGTGTGTGAATGGAATGAGCTGCCAGAGGAAGTGGTGGAGACTGGCACATTTACAGCATTTAAACAGCATCTGGATGGGTATATGAATAGTAAAGGTATAGAGGGATATGCTGGCAATGGGACTAGACATGTGGTCAGCATGGACAAGTTTGACAGAAGGGTGTGTTTCTATGCTGTACATCTGACTCTGACTTTAGTCCACACTTCATACTTAAACTGTTTTGTAATGTGCGTACAGATGATTTGAATAAAACAAAATGTAGTGGACTCTTAAATGCCCTTCGAAATGGCACTAGGAAGCCATTCACTTGTAAAGCATTTGGGGCAGTGATAAGGCAATATGCACACTTTTACCTCGAGCACATGGCATGAAGGAAAATAAGTCCCACTAGGAGATCTGCTCTGATCACTGTTGAAGATAAGTGCTTTGGGAAGTTTTTAAGGGGTATTCCCTTTCACCAAGAATGAAATGCTGCACTGCCAACATGGTATAGCGTAATACTGATTAGGTCAACCTGGCAAAATTGTTTAATTGTTGCAAATATCGTGCCCAAAATAAATTTGTCACATGCCCGTGTTCATTGCATTTGTGAACCTTACAAAAACCCATTGGTGTGATTAAGTTTATACATCATTCACTATGAATACCCTTGTCGTTGCATCATGTTTGTTTAAAAGATCATCACGCAAATTTTCAGGGCAGAAATACCTTTCTTCATAATGTCATAATGGTAGTTACCTAGAAGACTGAGTTCCAAATCGCTTAATGTCCACAGTCCCTTCCTCAGAGCCATAGAGTCAGAGATGTACAGCATGGAAACAGACCCTTCGGTCCAACCCGTCCCCCATAATCAGCAATTTCTAACAATCTTTCAACCTGTAATATCAAGTAAAATAGGTTTAGATATGGTGTACCTTAAAACTCTGTATATTAAAAGGAATACAAGTGAATTAAGCATTTTAACTTTTTTAAAACTGTCTTGTCAAATCACTTATGAGAAACCTATTAGGTTATCGTTAAACTGTAGGTACAAGTTTGTTCAGGACAGATTATACAGCTGGAATAAAATATGAAGACTTATTTTCTGCCGTTTTGGCTTTTATTTGCATTTCATTTATTACCCACTTCAGCTATCACTGCTTGCTGTTGGTCTTTAACAAAGACCACTGGAGGAACATTATCCATGACTTGCTGGGAAATGAGAAGGTACCTCGAACCTTTTTATTTTACAAAAAAAAAATGGAATTTGCCCACCTCAAATCAATAAATATTCCCAGTACATTTTCACTATGAATGTTTCTTTGTAAACTATAGATAAAACAAATATGGCTTGGTTAACATCTACTATGAACAAAAATGGTGCAAACTTAATAGAAAGGTGGTAATGATGACACTTACCCCAAGAGCAGAGTCATAGAGTCAGATGTACAACACAGAAACAGACCCTTTGGTCCAACTTGTCCATGCTGATCAGATAACCCAACCCAATCTAGTCCCACCTGCCAGCACCCGGCCCATATCCCTCCGAACCCTGCCTAATCATATACTCATCCAGATGCTTTTTAAATTGTACAACATTCAGGAATTCTTGACTATCAATTTAGACATGGCTAATAGTCTATGCGAAGAGACACTGCTAAGGTTTTTGCTAGGGGATTAGCTACTTCCTATTCAGCTGGCCAGAAACGACAGAAGGGGTAACAGCAGCGTCTACTTGAGGTGCGGTTGAAAGCCGCCGAGGCAGCACATTTTTCACAGCTTTCGGCAACCAAGCTGCAGCGGATCATGGCCCTCCAGGCTGCCTTGAATTCAATACTGACAAACGCAAAGGATGAACTTGTTTTTGCTAGACAAGGCTGTTCGAGTATGGGGATAGGCCAGGGAAGTGTTTAGCATACTTGACTCGGAAAAAGTGTGCTCCCTAATCCATTACTGCAATCAGAGATCACGCTGGGGTCCTTACACACGATGCAAAAATGATTAATGAGGCTTTTCAGAGGTTTTAAACTCTGAATTGTCTTGGTCTGAAGGTTGCAAGGACAGGAAGACTAAAATGGGGACGTTTAAGAACCTGGACCTCATAGGGGTAACCTTGGAACAGACCTCTCTCCTTAATGCCGCCTTGACAGTTCAGGAAATACAGGAGGCAGCTAGGCAACGTCAGAGTGGGAAAGCACCTGACCTTGATGGTCTCCCATGGGAGTTTTATAAGGAGTTTATAGGGATTCTGTCAGGGCTGATGTTGGAGATGTAAAATCACTCCTACACGCATGAATGCTTACCACCATCTTTGAGAGAAGCTAATATTTCCTTGATTCTTAAGAAGGGGAAGGTTCCTGAGGATTGTACCTCATACAGGCCTATCTCTCTATTAAATTCAGATTTCAAGATTCTGTCTAAGATCTTGGCGCTGAGATTGGAAAAAGGTGTTGCCCGTATTGTTAAAGAGGACTAGAAAGATTTTATAAGTTGCTGTAGGTCCTCTAATAATATTAGAAGGTTGCTGAAAATGGTCCAAGTTTGTCAGCAACAATCGATTCAGGGGTTGGTGATTTCCTTAGATGCAGAGAAAGGATCTGACTGGGTGGAATGACCGTATCTTTTTATGTCTTAGAACGGTTTGGGTTGGGTAGGGTCTTTGCTAGGTGGATGAAGGTTTTATATCACCACCATCTGGCCGCGGTCATCACCAACAGGGTGAAGGCTGGGAACTTTAGGATTGGGGAGAAAGTGAGAACTGCAGATTCTGGAGATCAGAGCTGAAAATGTGTTGCTGGAAAAGCGCAGCAGGTCAGGCAGCATCCAGGGAACAGGAGAATCGACGTTTCGGGCATAAGCCCTTCTTCAGGAGCCCTCCTGAAGAAGGGCTTATGCCCGAAACGTCGATTCTCCTGTTCCCTGGATGCTGCCTGACCTGCTGCGCTTTTCCAGAAACACATTTTCAACTTTAGGATTGGTAGGAGTAGTTGGCAAGGCTGCCCCCTCTCACCATTGTGGTTTACATTGCCAGCGGTTCCATCACCAGAGGCCATTAGTCAGAACATCCACATAACCGCTCCAGAAGTGGGATCGAGGGCACACAAGATTACACTGTATGTGGATGATGTCCTGCTGCTTTTAAATCGAACCCGCTGACCTCCATACCCCATCTGATCAATGTATCAATTCATTCAGGACAATTCCAGGATAAAAGATCAACTTTGCAAAAATTGGAGGCTATGTCTTTGGGGAACCGCAAGGAAGTGCCGGAGGTTGAAGATGGCCCTCGGTTCCCTTTTAAGTGGTCACGGGCAGGGTTCCGATACTCAAGCAGTTTTATTACCCCCAAGCTTGATCAGTTATTTCAGACTAATTTTGCTCACCTGCTCGACAATATTATGCGGGATCTCCAGAGTTAGACCGAATATCTCTCATTAAGATGAACATCCTTCCTCGTTTGCTTTATCCCATGCGTATGCTCCCTATAATGTTTCCCAGATCAACACTGTGGAAGCTTATGGGGTGGTTTGGTTCCTTTATCTGGCATCGTGGATGGCCCCTCAAACTTACTAAATTGCAGTTGCCTCAAGGATGGGGAGGAATTGATTTCCCAGACATCAGGAGGTATCAACCGAGTTCCCTGCTGTCTGTCCATTGTCTGCGATTGGGTAGGTAACGATCTGGGCTCTATATGGTTGTCTATCGAGGCCTCCCTGGCAAAGTGCCCTCTTATTCACCTGTTGTCCATGGATAAGATGAGGACAGTTATGGACTACTGTTGGAACCCCGTTGTTATTCGTGTGGTCATGCAATGGAGGGTGATGCATCAGTGAGGGTTGCTTATCCGAAACTTTGCCACTTATGCCTATAGTTGGTATGTCAGGGTTTCGACCAGAAGTGATGGACTCAGGGTTCAAACTATGGGCAGCGAGAGGAGTTTCCCAGTTTGGGAGACTTGTTTGAGGGGGACGTTATGATGCCTTTCGTGCAATTGAGCCGTAAATATGGGTTGCCCAGCAGAGATCTTTTCTATTTTTTTCAGATTAGGGATTTCAACCAGAAGACTATGCCTCTCACTAAGCCCTAAAAGCCTGATACAGAGAGGTTGTTGCTACATTCCACAAGCACCCTTTTGGTTAGTGCCCTCTATTGCCTGCTGGGCGGCGGGGCCTGGCAGGATATTAACCTGTTATGTGAGGACTGGGAGCAAGAGCTAGGAGTGGAGATCTCTTCTGCACATGGGAGAATGCGCGAAAGATCTCAATCTGTAATAGGACACGTGCTATGCAGTTAAAAGTTCTGCACAGGGTTCACTTGGCACTGGACTATCTGGCAAAGTTTAAAAAAAGGGGCATCTCCAATGTGCCCCGAAAGTGTAAGTACTCTTACTCACTGTTTCTGGACTTGCCACAGGCTCAGTGCTTATTGGAGCGCTGTGGTGGGAGAGATAGGGAGGGTATGGAACGCTGAAATTAGAGTCTATGTTTCTCCTAGGAGAAAGTGAGGACTGCAGATGCTGGAGACCAGAGTTGAAAAATGTGGTGCTGGAAACACAGCAGGCCAGGCAGCATCCGAGGAGCAGGAGAATCGACGTTTCGGGCATAAGCCCTTCTTCAGGAATGAGGCTGGTGTGCCAAGCGTGCTGAGATAAAGAGGAGGGGGTAGGGAATTTGGGGGAGGGGTGCTGGGAATACGATAGGTGGAATGAGGTGAGGGTGAGGGTGATAGGCTGGAGAGGGGGTGGGGGTGGGGGTGGAGAGGTCGGGAAGAAGACTCTAGGTTAAGAGGGCGGAGCTGAATCCGAGGGTTGGGACTGAGATAAGGTGGGGGGAGGGGAAATGAGGAAGCTGGAGAAATCTACATTCATCCTGTGTGGTTGGAGGGTTCCTAGGCGGAAGATGAGGCGCTCTTCCTCCAGGCGTTGTGTGGCCAGGGTCTGGCGATGGAGGAGGCCAAGGACCTGCATGTCATTGGCAGAGTGGGAGTAGGAGCTAAAGTGTTCAGCCACGGGGCGGTTGGGTTGGTTGGTGCGGGTGTCCCAGAGGTGTTCCATGAAACGTTCCGCAAGTAGGCGGCCCGTCTCCTCAATGTAGAGGAGACCACATCGGGTGCAACGGATACAAGTAAATGATGTGTGTGGAGGTGCAGGTGAATTGGCGACGGATATGGAAGGATCCACTGGGGCCTTGGAGGGAGGTGAGGGGGGAGGTGTGGGCACAAGTTTTGCACTTCTTGTGGTTGCAGGGGAAGGTGCCGGGAGTGGAGGTGGGGTTGGTGAGGGGTGTGGACCTGACGAGGGAGTGGTCTCTCCGGAACGCTGATAGGGGTGGGGAGTGAAATATATCCCTGGTGGTGGGGTCCGTTTGGAGGTGGCGGAAATGACGGTGGATGATACGATGTATCCGGAGGTTGTTGGGGTGGAAGGTGAGGACCAGTGGGGTTCTGTCCTGGTGGCAATTGGGGGGGGGGGGCGGGGTTCAAGGGCGGAGGTGCGGTGGAGAGCATCGTCGACCACGTCGGAGGGGAAATTGCGGTCTTTGAAGAAGGAGGCCATTTGGGTTGTTCTGTTGTGGGAGCAGATGCGGCGGAGGCGAAGGAATTGGGGATGTGGGATGGCGTTTTATACAGGGGGGCAGGGTGGGAAGAGGTGTAATCCAGGTAGCTGTGGGAGTCGGTCGGTTTGTAGTAAATGTGTTGAGTCAGTCGTCCGAGATAGAATTGGAGAGGTCTAGGAAGGGGAGAGAGGAGTCTAAGATGGTCCAGGTAAATTTGAGGTCGGGGTGGAAGGTATTAGTAAAATGGATGAATTGTATATTTCTCCTCTTAGGTCTACCGAATTTCATCTTCAGACAGGCATGGGAAGAAATTCTTGCATACGGAAGAATATTCTGATGAATTGGGTGTCTGAGAATCCGCCAGGCTTGCTGGGATGCCGGAAATTAACTATGGAGTACATTCCCTTGGACTTTTTTCTAAAACAAACATGGTGCACCACACAGCAGACCATTTTTATAAGACATGGCAGACTTTCTTTGGAGTTATTTGGATATAGATTTGTTGGCTATTTTAACTAGGATGTTTGTTTAACCAGAATAGTTCGGTTTGTTAAGCCCTAGGCCCTGGAGGGAGGACTCCTAAGTTAATACAGGTATATATACACAGCCACACACAACGCTCCCGTTCTTTTGTTTGGGAGCTTTGCGCTGAGCATAACTATTTTGTCATAGAGTCATAGAGATGTACAGCATGGAAACAGACCCTTCAGTCCAACTAAGAAAACAAGCTGTTGAAAGAGATGGAACCCAGAGCTGAAGTGTGGTGAAATCATTTTAAAGCACTGCAAGTAGTAAAGATGATTTCTGCATGGTTTGGAATGAATTTAGATTCATAGAGATGTACAGCATGGAAACAGACCCTTTGGTCCAACCCGTCCATGCCAACCAGATATCCCAACCCAATCTAGTCCCACCTGCCAGCACCTGGCCCATTTCCCTCCAAACCCTTCCTAATCATATACCCATCCAAATGCCTCTTAAATGTTGCAATTGTACCAGCCTCCACCACATCCTCTGGCAGCTCATTCCATACACGTACCACCCTCTGCGTGAAAAAGTTGCCCCTAAGGTGTCTTTCCCCTCTCACCCTAAACCTATGCCCTCTAGTTCTGGACTCCCCAACCCCAGGGAAAAGACTTTGCCTATTTATCCTATGCATGCCCCTCAATTTTGTAAACCTCTTTCAGGTCACCCCTCAGCCTCGTGGCACTCCACTGGTCAAGTGTCTCGTGGCACTTCAGTGGTCACAGTGAAAAACAACCCTCCACCACCACCGTCTGTCTTCTACCTTTGAGCCAGTTCTGTATCCAAATGGCAAGTTCTCCGTGTATTCCATGAGATCTAACCTTGTTAATCATTCTCCCGTGGGGAACCTTGTCGAACGCCTTACTGAAGTCCATACAGATCACATCTACTGCTCTGCCCTCGTCAATCTTCTTTGTTACTTCTTCAAAAAACTCAATCAAGTTTGTGAGACATGATTTCCCACGCACAAAGCCATGTTGGCTATCCTGAATCAGTCCTTGCCTTTCCAAATGCATGTACATCCTGTCCCTCAGGATTCCCTCCAACAACTTGCCCACCACCGAGGTCAGGCTCACTGGTCTATAGTTCCCTGGCTTGTCCTTACCACCCTTCTTAAACAGTGGCACCACGTTTGCCAACCTCCAGTCTTCCAGCACCTCACCTGTGACTATCAATGATACACATATCTCAGCAAGGGGCCCAGCAATCACTTCTCTAGCTTCCCACAGAGTTCTTGGGTACACCTGATCAGGTCCTGGGGATTTATCCACTTTTAACCGTTTCAAGACATCCAGCACTTCTCCTCTGTAATCTGGACATTTGCAAGATGTCACCATCTATTTCCCTACAGTTTATATCTTCCATATCCTTTTCCACAGTAAATACTAATGCAAAATATTCATTTAGTATCTCCCCCATTTTCTGTGGCTCCACACAAAGGCCGCCTTGCTGATCTTTGAGGGGCCCTATTCTCACCCTAGTTACCCTTTTGTCCTTAATATATTTGTAAAACCCCTTTGGATTCTCCTTAATTCTATTTGCCAAAGCTATCTCATGTACCCGTTTTGCCCTCCTGATTTCTCTCTTAAGTATACTCCTACTTTCTTTATACTCTAAGGATTCTTTCGATCTATCCTGTCTGTACCTGACATATGCTTCCTTCTTTTTCTTAACCAAACCCTCAATTTCTTTAATCATTCAGCATTCCTTATAGTTACCAGCCTTCCCTTTCACCCTGACAGGAATATACTTTCTCTGGATTCTTGTTATCTCATTTCTGAAGGCTTTGTGTTTTCTTTTGCTTTTTCTTTGATTTATTAATCACTTATTTATTGGTGTTGTTTTGCACAGGGTTAGGTTTTGTTTTGTATTATAGGGTAGGTTAGTAGTTAGTAGACAGTAGTTGTAATTTGTGGGGGGTTTTCCCCTCTTTATTATTTGTATTTTCAATAACTTTTTATTTTTGTAAAGTCAAAATTTTAAAGTGTTGTTTTATTAACCCAGAAATGTTACATTATGTAATGCACAATAAATTAGCCCACTGCTTAGTTAGAAATTTGTTTTTTTTTTGTTTAACCAATTTTTCTCATTAACCTGGCCAGAGATGTTCTTACAAACCTCTAGAACAGATGGACTTGAAGCTCAGCCTTCTGGATCAGGGTAGGGTTATGATGACTATGCAACAAGAGCGCTATTAAAAGACAAAATTCACAAAGCTTTTGTTTATCTTAGAGTTTCAATGGTGATGAATACAAGGTTGCAAGTCAGAAAGATCAAGGGAATCATGACTAATCAAACATTTTGTCTGCACCATTCCTGTATCCTTGCATGCCAATCTATCAATCTTAATCTTAGACTCTAAGAATGAGCTTCCACACCCCTCTGTGGTACAGAATTCTGAAGGTTTACAACCCTTTGAGTAAAACATATTTATACCTCTCAATTAGGGATGGCACCACCTGGGAAACATCTTATCTCCATCTCCGCTACCCAGTCATTTTAAGGATTCGTAGGTTTCAATGAGATCATCTTTCCTTCTTTAAAACTCCAGAACCTACAGGCCCAATTAGCCCAATCTCTCTTCATCATCTCAGGAACAACAGTCTGTCTGTCTATCTTTATTGTATCCCCTCAATGGCAGTAATTCTTTTTCCTGAGATATGGAGACCAAAACTGCAAACAATACTCCAGATATAGTCTAACCAAACTCTTGTGCACTTGAAGAAAGATTTTGCAACTCCTATACTCAAATCCCCTTTCAATAATAGCTAACATTCCATTAATCTCCTTACTAACTTGCTGGACTATCATGTCAGCTGTCAGGGAATTATTGACAAGGATACCCAGATTCCCCTTGTACATCTGCACTGTCCAACCTCTTGCTATTTAAAAACTACACTACGTATCTTCATCACCTGCTTAAACAGATAACTTTTCACATTTTTCCACATCATGCCATGTTTCTGTCCACGCATTCAAGGTGTTCAAATGTTCCTGAAGAGACCTTCCATCTTTTTCACAATACCCATTAGCACGCAGTTTTGTATCATCTGCAAATCTGGAACTCTTAATTGGGTCCCTACCTCTAAAGCATGGACATATAGTGAATAGCAGGGGCTACAGATAGAAAACACAGGAATAAAAATCAATCATTAATCCATGCTAATACACTCTCATTGCATTTTTCACCATCCATTTGAAAATTTAAGTACTCCAATCAGCTCTCTATTCTCAATTTTGTTAGTTATATCTACAAAGACCTCCAAGTTCCTATTCAGAAATCTATGCTGACAATGCCTAATCACAGAATTGTATCAATGTCTATTTGCTCCATCCTGTATATAGATTTGAATATTTTCCCCTTCTACTAATGCAAGACTAACCAGGTTGAAATGCTGTTTTCTTTCTTGCTTCCTTCTTAATGAGTAGGAAGGTAATCTATAGAAGTTTGGAAGATAATCACCAATGACTCTCTACAGCCATCTCCTTCAACACTATGGGATGAAGATATCAGATCCTGGAGACTTATCAAGTGTCGACCCCATTAATTTCTCCAGTACAATTTTTATAAACCGAAAGCCAATTTTCTTCAAGTTCTCATTTTTCCCATCCACATGGATCACTAGTTTGGGAGATTTCTGGCATGTTCCTCCATGAAGACAGACAAAACAACCACTTCACTTCTCTGCCATTTCTTTATGCACACATTTTCTTTTCTTCTGACTACCTGTAATGGATCCACATTCATTCTAGCCAAACGTTTACACACCTATAGAATCTCTATAATCCATTTTGGCAATATTCCTAAATAGCTCCAACCTTAGATTGACATAAATGTATTCACTTCGTAAACTTGACTTGAATTTAGCTTGAATTGGCAGACAAGGGAGGTGCGGTAGTAGTTTGGCGCACCGACCTTTACACCGCTGAAGCTAAACGCCAGCTCGCGGACATCTCCTACCACCGCCCTCCTACCCTTGACTATGACACCACCTCCCACCTCCAAACCATCATCTCCCAGACCATCCATAACCTCGTCACCTCAGGGAATCTCCCATCCACCGCCTCCAACCTCATAGTCCCACAACCCCGCACCGCCTGTTTCTACCTCCTGACTGCCCCGGCCGACCCATCGTCTCAGCCTGCTCCTGCCCCACCGAACTCATCTCTGCATACCTCGACACGGTCCTGTCCCCCTTAGTCCAGGAACTCCCCACCTACGTTCGGGACACCACCCAAGCCCTCCACCTCCTCCATGATTTTCGCTTCCCCAGTCCCCAATGCCTTATCTTCACCATGGACATCCAGTCCCTGTACACCTCCATCCCCCATCACAAAGGACTCAAAGCCCTCCGCTTCTTCCTTTCCCGCCGTACCAACCAGGACCCATCCACTGACACCCTCCTTTGACTGACTGAACTGGTCCTCACTCTGAACAACTTCTCTTTCCAATCCTCCCACTTCCTCCAAACCAAAGGAGTAGCCATGGGCACCCACATGGGCCCCAGCTATGCCTGCCTCTTCATAGGATATGTGGAACAGTCCATCTTCCGCAGCTACACTGGCACCACCCCCCACCTTTTCCTCCGCTACATCGATGACTATATCGGCGCTGCCTCGTGCTCCCACAAGGAGGTTGAACAGTTCATCCACTTTACCAACACCTTCCACCCCAACCTCAAATTTACCTGGACCGTCTCAGACTCCTCCCTCTCGTTCCTAGACCTCTCCATTTCTATCTCAGACGACCGACTCAAAACGGACATTTACTATAAACTGACCGACTCCCACAGCTACCTAGACTACACCTCCTCCCACCCTGCCCCCTATAAAAACGCCATCCCATATTCCCAATTCCTTCGTCTCCGCCACATCTGCTCCCAGGAGGACCAGTTCCAATACCGAACAACCCAGATGGCCTCCTTCTTCAAAGACCGCAATTTCGCCCAGACGTGATCGACAATGCTCTCCACCGCATCTCCTCCACCCTTGAGCCTCGCCTCTCCAATCGCCACCAGGACAGAACCCCACTGGTCCTCCCCTACCACCCCACCAACCTCCATATACATCATATCATCCGTCGCCATTTCCGCCACCTCCAAACGGACCCCACCATCAGGGATATATTTCCCTCCCCTCCCCTATCAGTGTTCCGAAAAGACCACTCCCTCCGTGACTCCCTAGTCAGGTCCACACCCCCCACCAACCCAACCTCCACTCCCGGCACCTTCCCCTGCAACCGCAAGAAATGCAAAACTTGCGCCCACATCTCCCCCCTTACTTCCCTCCAAGACCCCAAGGGATCCTTCCATATCCGCCACAAATTCACCTGCACCTCCACACACATCTTTTACTGCATCCGCTGCACCCGATGTGGCCTCCTCTATATTGGAGAGACAGGCCGCCTACTTGCTGAATGTTTCAGAGAACACCTCTGGGACACCAGGACCAACCAACCCAACCACCCCGTGGCTCAACACTTCAAGTTCCCCTCCCACTCCACCAAGGACATGCAGGTCCTTGGACTCCTCCATTGCCAGACCATAGCAACACGACGGCTGGAGGAAGAGCGCCTCATCTTCCGCCTAGGAACCCTCCAACCACAAGGGATGAACTCATTTCTCCAGTTCCCTCATTTCCCCTCCCCCCACCTTCTCTCAGTTCCAACCCTCGAGCTCAGCACTACCTTCCTAATCTGCAAACTTCTTCCTGACCTCTCTGCCCCCACCCCCACTCCGACCTATCACACTCACCTTAATCTCCTTCCACCTATCGCATTTCCAATGCCCCTCCCCCAAGTCCCTCCTCCCTCCCTTTTACCTTAGCCTGCTGAGGACACACTTTCCTTATTCCTGAAGAAGGGCTCATGCCCAAAACGTCGATTATCCTGCTCCTTGGATGCTGCCTGACCTGCTGCACTTTTCCAGCATCACATTTTCAGCTCTGGTCTCCAACATCTGCAGTCCTCACTTTTAACTTGAATTATATTAATGACTGGGTCTCATGAACATGCCACTCACTCAAACATTTTGTGAATGCCTGGCTATTATACAGGGTTATAAGGAATGAAGGGGTCTCAGGTATATCCAGCATTCTAACATAGATAGTTTAGAATTAAAGAATAATAGAGAACCTGTTATGATGCTGGGTGAATGCTTCAAGCACCAAACTGTAGAAAGCGCAAAGATAAATTACAGTAAAACGTGCAAGAACTTGGAGACTCGCGAAGCATAAGGCACAGAGGGCACAAATTTCTGGAATAATTCCCTTGTTAATTGTTTCCACCCCAATTAGAAAGGAATAAATACTGGATCGAGCTGTGGGAATGTAGTGGGACAAGTGTTGTGTGTTTCAACGGGGGGGGGGGGGGTAAGAAAAGAGTTGGCGAACTACGATCACTATGTCATGAAAAAGAACCAGGAAATAGCAAATTTGAAAATACTCAACTGGAGCAAGCTATTTACAATGAAGTGGGAAGGGACCCCTAGTGTACTGGAACAGAGTTTCACAGGTAAAGAAAGAAGAGAATACAGCTTCCTATATGACAAAGACAGAGATTAAGACACAAAAGAGAAAGCAATGTTGTTTAGATGGACTTTACTAAATCCTAGACAAGGTTCCGCAAGGTAGACTAATCAGTAAAACGGAATCACGTGCATTCACAGTGAGCTTGCCAACTGGATACAAAATTGGCTTTATTCTAGGAGACAGAGGGTGGTGGTAGTGGTGGTGGAGGGTTGCTTTTCAGAATGGAGGCCTGTGACCAGCAGTGTTCCGCAGGGATTGGTACTAGGTCCACTTTTGTTTGTCATTTAAATCAATGATTTGGATGAGAATATGGGAGGCATGGGAAGTAAGTTTCCAGATGACACCAAAATTGGTGACATAGTGGACAGTGAAGAAAGTTATCTAAGATTATAAAGAGAGATCTTGACCAATTGAGTTAATAGGCTGTACTTAGGATGTACAAAACAAGGACAGGACTTGAACCACTACCCAGGGCCCTACCATTAATTGTACAAGAACAGAGACAACATGGTTCACGTACAAAGTCCTTTGTAATTCGTGTCACAGGTTGACAGAGTGGTTAGGAAAGCATTTAGCACATTTGCCTTCATTGCTCAGACCTTTGAATACAGGAGTTGGGACATCACATTGAGGTTGTACAGGATATTGGTAATGCTCTTCCTGCACTACTATGTGCAGTTTTAGTCACCTTGGTATAAGGAGGATATTATGAAGCTGGAGAGGATTCAGAGAAAAATTACCAGAATGTTGCTGAGAGTGGAGAGTTCCGTTATAAACAAAGGCTGGATAGTCTGGGGCTTGTTTCACTGGACCTTAGGAAGCTGCGAGGTGACCTTGTGAGGTTTATAAAATCATGAGCGGCATAGATAGAGTTAATGGCAGGTGTCTTTTCCTTGGGATGAGGCATATCAACAATAGGAGACATGTTTTTAAACACGAGAGGAGAAACATTTTTAAAAAAAAGACAAAGGGTAATTTCTTTTTTAAAAAGGTGTTTCTCACATGGAATGAACTTCCTGAGAAGTGGTGGATGTAGGCACAGTTACAACATTTAAAAAGATAGTTCGATAAGTATATGGAATACAACTGATTTGGATGGAAATAAGCAGGAGCAGGCCAGTGCAACTAATTTATATTTGGCTTGGACTGAAGGATCTGTTTCCATACTCTATGACTTGATGACCCAAAGTGACAAATGTTAAAATCATTATTCAGCTCCCTAAATGACAAAGACAGAGATTAAGACACAAAAGAAAAAGAGGAGTCAGAGTGTGATGCACGTTAGACAAATTATTTAGTAGAAAACCAACCAGAATATAAATAGAGGAACTGAAAAAGGAAACACACAAGACAGAGTGCATGAGCACAGATATGCTGCTACCATTAGAAGAAACCCAAGGAGCTCTTCTGGAAATTTGCAAATAGGAAAAACTTAGTCAAAAGGAATTTTTACCAATTAAGGACCAAACATATGGAGGTGGTTATTGCTGAGTTTGTAAGTGAGTACCTTGTATCAGTTTCCACCCAGAAGAGGATGCTGCAAATGTCACATTAATGAGAGGTGAGAAATAGATAAAACAAGATGGTTGGAAGTTCTCATGAGAGAAAACAAAATAATTTCATCCAGATAGGATGAAACCTAGATTGTTAAAGGATTAAAACAGTAAAGAAAACTTGGATGATTAATTGGTTTGACGTTTATTTATAGTTGCTGGTGATTACCTAGTTTTGATGCTGATCTTCATAGTTGATGGATATTATTCATAGTTTTTGCCATGACATGAAACAAAGTACTTCTAGCTCCACGTTCAGTCCTGATTAGGTTCTTCATTAACAGAGAAAGTCACGTGAACTCTTAAATTCCTTCCATCACTCAAAAGACAAAATCTCTTTAGTCATGAAAAAAATGGAAATCAAATCAATAAGTCATTTCTCCAGTTTGCTAAATTAACACATATTTACTAAACCTTCCCTTACAAGTTGCAATCCCAGTGTCAGGCTTTCATACCAAAATGTCTTCCTGGTTGAAGGTCAGAAAATAATAGATTGAGAACAATTAGGTGGACTTAGTCCCTCACTTTTCCACTGTACCATGGGTGCTACACGGTTACATGCCAGTGTGAATTGGAATCCCACCATCATGCAAGTTACCCCCTCTGGGAAATTCTAATAATTTTGTAATTGTGGATAAATATGCATGTTGGTAGCAAGCTTAATCCAGGTCCTGTACTTTCAGTGTAGGTTAGCAGTAGCTGTTTTTAGAATTGATTTTAAGACTTATTTTAAGTGCTACTGTCGTTATCCAACATCGAACTTTTGGAAAAATTAATTCCTGAAACTTCTCAACTGCATCCCTTGCCTGAGGGGAGTTAAGTTTCATGTTTAACAAACCAACAGTGTCTCTCTCTCACACATGAGATAGCAGTCAGAGTCATACAGCATGAACACAGACCCTTCAGTCCAACTTATCTGAATCGACCAGACATCCCAATCTGACCTTATCCCATTTGCCAGAATTTGGACCATATCCCTTGTAAACCTTTCCTATTTATGTACCCATCCAGATGCCTTAGAAAATGTTGCAATTCATAATTTGTACTCATCATCACCATCACCCCCAGCAGCTCGTTCCATACACGTATCACACTGCATGAAAATATTGCCCCTCAGGTCCTTTTCATATCTTTCCCCTCTCACCTTAAACCTTTAGTTTTGCAATCCCCACCCTGGGGAAAAGACGTTGTCTATTCACCCTGTGCCGCTCATGATTTTATCAACTTCTATAAAGGTCACCACTCAAACTCTGACGAAAAAAGCCCCAGTCTGTTCAGCCTATCCCTATAACTCAAATCCTCCAGTCCCAGCAGCATCCTTGCAAATCTTCTCTGAACTTTCAATTTTAACAGTATCTTTCCTATAGCAGGAAGACCAGAATTGTACACAGTATACTAGAATTGGCCTCACCAATGTCCTGTCAGCTGCAACATGATGTTCCAACACATGTACTCCATAAACTGACCAATAAAGGCAAGAGTCCCAAATGCTTTCTTCATCACCCTGCCTACCCACGACTCCATTTTCAAGGAACTATGCCCCTGCACCCCAACATCTGTTTATTCAGCAACACTCACCAGGGACTCATGATAAGTCTTGCCCTGGTTTGTCTTACCAAAATGCAACACCTCACATTTATCTAAATTAAACTTGATCTGCCACCCACAGCCCACTGGAGCATCTGATCAAGATCCCTTTGTACTCTGAGATTACCTTCTTCACTGTCCACTACACCACCTATTTTGGTGTTGTTTGCAAACTTACTAACTACGCCTATATTCTCACCAAAATCATTTATATAAATGGACCAAGCACTGATCCTTGTGACACACCACTGGTCACAGACCCTCTACCACCACCCTGTGTTTCCTACCTTCAAATCAATTGGCTAGCTCCCCCAGATCCCATGTGATCTAACCTTACAGAGCAGTCTACCATAGTCTTGGGAGACCATGGGAATATTAAAATGAATTTTCCTTACTATTGAAACCATAATGCTTACAAATACCACAATGCATTTCTTAATGCACCTAAATGGCAACTAAATTATCAATTTAGGATTATTTAATAATGGAGTATTTCCTGAAGATTCTCAAAATCCATTTTAACATTATTTCTAAAACAAACCACACAGCATAATAAATTCAAATCATTTAAATAATGAAAAGACTATGTTTCAGTGAATTTGACAGCTTGATCTAGTTTATTTTGAGATATTTTAATGAGGGAAACAGGCAGTGGATAATTTAAATGATGGTTATGTGAACAAACTATAGACACAGTAAACTACTTAATTTATACGTACGTTCATTGGAATAACTCCAATGAAAAGTTACAGCAAGACGTTAATTGTTTCTTTTCCCACAGAAATCCACCTGCTAAGCATTTGCAGCATGTTTCATTTATTACTTTTTGCCACTCCAGGTGGACAGAAGTCATATTTCTCATCTATTTAGTTGTAAACAAATCTCAAACTCGTTGATAGATTTCAACAAAGCCTGGTATATAATTAACATATGGCCCAAGGAAAATCTGATCAGTACCTTCAGATCCTATAGCCTTTTGAAAGAATCATTTCGGAAGATATGACAAATTGACTTTTTTCCTTTTATATTGTTTATGGTCTCAGCTGATTTGATGCAATTGGCCACAACTGTCAAAACACAAACAGGGTTTTCCAGGTGTGAATTGGCCTGAAGCCATGGCAGTGAAGCTCTTAAAGTGTTGCACTTTTCAATGTTGCAGTTACTGGTTAGCTCAGTCAGCTACATGGCTTGATAAAAAATTAGAGGAAAACAAATAAAGTGTTTTGACTGTCTAAGAGCGAGACAACGGAAAGGTGGAAAACGAACTAAGGTTGGTCAGGTGAGGGATTTGACACATAACGTTTTGAGTGGGAATGAAGAATTCCCTCTTTCAGCTCTGGTAGTGAGGGGCTGAAGTAGCGGTGTTGGTCTCTTAGTGTTCAGCCAACCTTTCCCCAGTCCCAATCCAAAGAGGCACATCCATCTCCTTTGACATGTTGACTGAACTTTACATTTACTTTTATTTTCCTTGTAACTAGATGAGCTGTTTTATTCTAACCCTTTCTCGGTTTTGTATTGCTGTGTCTTTGACAAATATCCCCCAATAGGTGAAGGATTCACTGCAGCCCAATGACTGGCTGGCTACTCCTGGTGCAGGACTACCTGGACTGCACTCCCTCCCTCTTCCCATAGATGATGCCTTCAACTTGTTCATAACCGCAAACTTGGACCATTTGATATGACGTCTTGCAAAGGTGAGGGAAGGGGCATATAAGGGTTTCTCTCGCAAACAAAATGATTGGTGTGAATTGTATTTGTGCAAGGATGATTCAGTACTCTTTGTTAATTTGCATCAGAATATTGTCTTGTGCCTTTCTGAAGTAACTTTCATAAGTCCTCAACTGTAGCATATTCAGATACTTCAAAAATATTTAAAGTATGGAACAAACAGGCACACCAACTTGACGAGTTTTTCTGTAGTATGTAGTATTGTATCTGATTTTTGGTGTATTTTTACTACATTTTGTAAAGTGCACGGGTGTAATGAGTTTAAATTTTATGTGCAATGATGGTGAAATATTGCACTAAATACTTGCGACGTACATTCCACATGATGGCTAACTTTTGCTTGATCAAGATTTTGGAATTTTTTTTATACAAGTTATCTGCAACTATCAGAATTCTTCTAAATATAGCTCATCACTCGAAGATCGAGCCAAGTTGGTTGCAAGCATCAAATACTTTAACTGAACCCCATCCCATCCCATGGGTTAATGGAGAATAGTCACAATCTTGACAACTATTGATAACTGGATAAACTTGATTTTGGCTAGTTTGAAGTACTTCAGATGTGGAATGCATTTTGTTTTTAGTACATCACTAGTTTTTAAGCACTGTTGTCTCTCACAGCCAGGAACCCAGATTCGATCCCAGCCTCAAGAGACTGCATGTGTGGAATTTGCACATTCTCCTTGTGGCTGCATGGGTTTCCTCCCACACTCCAAAGATGTGCAGGTTAGGTGAACTGGCCACTCTAAATTGCCCATAGGTGTTCATGGATGTGTCAATTATGTGCATTACTCAGGGGAAAATATACGGTAGGGGAATGGGTCTGGGTGGGTCACTCTTCAGATAATCGTTGTGGACTTGTTGGGCTGAAAGGTCTGTTTCCACACTGTAGGGATTCTAGGATTCAAAAACAGAAAGACTTCATATCCCATACCGGCTGAGGTCACCAAGGGTTCCAACCATCTCAAATCACCTTATGCCTGAGGCATTGTGACCTTCAGATTAAAATCATCACCACACCTGCTAGAATTCTTTGAGGAAGTAACAAGCATGTTAGACCAAGGAGTGCTGATGGATGTTATCTACCTGGACTTCAAAGGGGGCATTTGACAAGCTGCCACACAGGACTCTGAGTAAGATAAGGGCCCATGGCGTTAGAGGCAAGGTGCTAGCATGGGTGGAAGATTGGCTGTTTGGCAGAAAGTGGGGATAAAAGGGTCCTTCTCAGGATGGCAGCCGCTGAGAAGTGATGCTCCGCAAGGCTCTCGAGCTACGAGTGATGAGCTATATTTAGAAGAATTCTGATAGTTGCAGATAACTTGTATAAAAAAAATACTCATGCGCGGTCTGGATCAGGTACATGGTCACATTGGTGCACGTGCGAGTAGCACCTCATGGGCACGCGGTTGGTGGTGCGCACGAGCCTTCTTAGCCGTTGGGTTTCCCGGCAAAGTGTGCGTGCGTGTCGATGCTGCGCTCGTGGTGCTGACAGCAACCCTTGTCCGAGATGACAATTGCTCTTATGGGATATGTAATGTACTGCAGTTAGCATAAGACTTATATTTGAGCTCCTAAAGTTATTTCGTTTGTGATTAGCAGAAACATGTTGGTGCTGAAAATTTGCAATGAAATCAGAAACGACGGTGTAAGAAACAAACTCAATAAAATTTTAGACGAGACCAACAAATCTGGAAACAAGACAATTTATTACGGACTTGCAAGTACGGGCTGCAACTGCACAAAGCAATTGAGCGAATTAGACTTGGGTTAGTTTACAATTATACCAAAGTCTGTGAGAAGATTTGTAGCTCAGGTGCTCGTTGTTGTGGTTCTGTTCGCCGAGCTGGGAATTTGTGTTGCAGATGTTTCGTCCCCTGTCTAGGTGACATCCTCAGTGCTTGGGAGCCTCCTGTGAAGCGCTTCTGTGATCTTTCCTCCGGCATTTATAGTGGTTTGAATCTGCCACTTCCGGTTGTCAGTTCCAGCTGTCCGTTGCAGTGGTCGGTATATTGGGTCCAGGTCGATGTGCTTATTGATTGAATCTGTGGATGAGTGCCATGCCTCTAGGAATTCCCTGGCTGTTCTCTGTTTGACATGTCCTATAATAGTAGTGTTGTCCCAGTCGAATTCATGTTGCTTGTCATCTGCGTGTGTGGCTACTAAGGATAGCTGGTCGTGTCGTTTCGTGGCTAGTTGGTGTTCATGGATGCAGATCGTTAGCTGTCTTCCTCTTTGTCCTATGTAGTGTTTTGTGCAGTCCTTGCATGGGACTTTGTACACTACATTGGTTTTGCTAATGCTGGGTATTGGGTCCTTTGTTCTGGTGAGTTGTTGTCTGAGAGTGGCTGTTGGTTTGTGTGCTGTTATGAGTCCTAGTGGTCTCATTGAGCTGAGTGAGGTCACCTCTCCAGACTCCTAATTACCCAATCTCTCTTACTAGGCTATATAACTGCCCATCTTCGCTCCACCCTTGTTACTTCCCCTTCCCCATGTTGGCAACCTTCCTCCCTGTTAGTGCTGACATTTTCATTATTTTGTCGATAGTACATCAAGATATAGTTTAACATTTTGTATCAATACTGCTGGTATATTCCATTCTCCATACACTTCATCAATTTTGTATCATTTTTGTACAGCTCAGGCATTTTTGTTATCTCAGGTTTTTTGCTGAAAACCTATTTTAAAAGAGTTAACTTGACTCCAGAATTAGTATTGAATTGACCATAATTAAAAGTAAAGATACACTTCCCTAAGTACCTGCAGAGTTAATAGTTTTTCTGCTGGACCCCTTTTCTTCATGTTTTTATATATCTGCAAAAACAACACTTCTTTTCGTTTCTAACAACGGGAAACACCAGCATCTGTAAAGAGTTATCGCATAATTTCAGACCAGACAGGAAATGTAATTTCAAAAAATTGCAAGGACCATGATATGTGACATAGTGACATAAAAGTCACCACCTTTTCTTCAGTCACACTCTGGGTAAAATAAAGTCAGTGTTGTGTGTTTGGTCAGTCAATTATGTCTGTGTAATGTACAGCAACATTCAGCACCAAATCTAGGCTATGTATACCTCTGTGATGTTTTAACAATGGAAATGCGTTGTGTTAATTAAAGCTTAAGACATTTGTCTCAACAAGTACGTGATATTTATCATATACTTTACGTGAGCTAACATATATGCCAGTCTCATGTTAAAATAGTGCTTGACCCAAGAAACCATATCATGGTGACACATTATTTAACATTTCAGATCAATTTTTTTTATTAGAACTGGGGAAAGTTAAAGATCTAATAGACTTTGAGCAAGAGGTAAGGACAAAATGAAGATTTCTGATAAGGTGGAGGACAGGAGAGATTGAATGATAAAAAGAGTTACTTCCATGGGGTAGAAGGGAAATGTGGTAGGACAAGAACAGAAACAAAATGAAAGAATGTCTGGAGCACGTGTGCAACTGCAATTAAAGGCTAAAGCTCTCAACTGCATTTTGTGGTTATGATTTGTTGTCATCACAGCCACTTTGTTGGCCAGGAATCCACACTGAACACCAGTTCTCCAACTCTTCTTATGAGGATTATGACTTCACCGCTGACCATCAAGCCACCATTTTGAAAGCAGATGCTTCCCTCATTTCTTCATAAGCAAGTTTGAGGAACCAAATGGCCTCCTCCTGTTCCTATTTCTTATGATCTTTATGGGGTTCTGGAATTTTCCCTGAACAGCTTCTTCCTGCTTCCCAAGATCAACAACTAGCTCTGCTCTGGTGGACACAACCTTCCTGCCCCAGTAAATTAATTTCTTCCAATTTTGACTCCATTTATCTCTCTCCAAACTGTCTGCATTAGGGGATTGCAAGAGGAGAAGAGGGAGCTGTGGGGTCATGTAACTTACTATGTACATTTAACCCACTTCTAACTATCCCATATGCCGCACTTCTAAACATTTCTTACATTTTTGGCATAATAAAATTTATCAGTTTTGGGACCTTTGCTATTTGTGGTAAATATAAGTGATTTAAATTTGATTGCAGGATTATGTGAAATTTGTTGGAGTGTTAAATCGTGAAGAGGATCAACTTACATTGCAGGAATGTACAGATTGGTTGCTCAGATGGTCTGATCAATGGCAAATGGAATTTAATCAGGATAAGTCTGAGGTGATTCACTTGGGCAGGACAAATAAAGCAAGAGAATATATGATGAATGGCAGGACCTTGGATACACCTTGACATGCAGGTCTGTGGTCTTTTAATGTCGGACAAGTAAATATATTGCCTTTATTAGCTGAGGCATAGCGTTTAAGAGTAGGTAGGGTGTACTGCAATTGGATAATAGTCATGATTCGGAGATGCCGGTGTTGGACTGGGGTGTACAAAGTTAAAAATCACACAACACCAGGTTATAGTCCAACTCATGTGCTTCCAATTAAACCTGTTGGACTATAACCTGGTGTGTGATTTTTAACTTTGCAATAGGATAAGGCATTGCTTTGGCAGAGACTACAATACTGTGTGCAGAGGGGAATCCATGTTATCAGAAGGATATGATGGCACGAGAGAGGATGCACAAGCAATTTACCAGAATGTTACTTAGACTGGACAGTTTTAATTATGAAGAGAAATTGTTTACCTGAGAGGAGACTGAGGGGAGCCACTATTGAGTTGTGCAAAATAATGGGAGGCATAGTTAGTATAGACAGAAAGGAACTTTTCCCCTTGGTGGAGGAATCAATTCCAGGGACATAGCGTTAAGGCAAGGGACAGGAGGTTTAAAAGGACTGTGAGGAAAAATCTTTTCACTCAGGCCGTATTGGGAATCTGGAACTCAGTACTTCTAAGAGTGGAAGAGGCAGAAGCCCTTATAATTTCAAGAAATATTCAGATGTGTTGTTGCAGTGCCAAGACATTCAAGGCTACGGGCCAAGTGCTGGATTTTGGGATTAGAATAGTCAGATGCTTGTCTTTGACTGGCACAGATTCAATAGACAGAATGGCCTTTGTTCTGTGCTGTAGATTTCTGTAACTCTATAACTGTTCCAAACCTGTTCTTTCCTGGGAAAGCCATAGTTATACTTCATAATTTACTGTCTGTGAGGACATTTATGTATCACTATTGTATTGTGTTTTGACTAAAAATGTCATGAGAACAGCATTTTTAAAAAAAAAATCATCTCCTGATGTGGGAATCTAGACAGTTGCTCTGGGAATAAGAGACCTCGAAAATTAGCTACCTGCGCTGTCCAAATATTGGGATCTGCCGATAACTGGCACTTTTGCCAGTATGTCCCACCATTTCAGATGTCTTTCTGGTTTGCATCAGGTGTTACAATGTTCACGAGAGGCCACAATTTATTACTGTTCCATAAAACAAAATTTAATTGAAACTGATAGTAAAATCAGCAAATTATATTGCTTTCTCATCGAGCCTCAAGGGAGGAATGAATGTTGACCGGCCTGCATTGGAATATTGAACTACCAATAGACTTCAATAAAAAAGGCGGTTCCCAAGACTGGTTAAAAAAAATCCTTGTCAAGGTAACTGTTGATGAGAATGTATGATTCACATCAGTCCCAGTCTGGCATAAAATCAAAGCTGATGGTGATATTTCAGTGCAAAGCTTTTCCTGAGGAGAATTTTTTGATTTTATTGTCACATGTATTTTACAGTCAGAATGCAATAATACAGGGTGAAAAATTTTCATTTGTCGTCACTGTGAGATATTGTATTATAGGTCTCATTACTAACCCACTCACAAGTGCCTTGTTTATTCATTCGTAACTCCTTTCTTACCCACTCTCAAGCGAACACAGTGCACCCGTTTCATTCATAACTCCCTACAAAAATAAAATTTCATTTGTTCGTTCATAAAACCATGGTTATGTAGTATAATTTTACGATCATAAGATAGACCAAATTAAAACAACCCTTTCTAATCAAAATAACCCTTTCAAACCCATTACTGCATTTTCACACCTTATCAGTCATTGCTATAAGCAGTGTTTAGGCCTATTTACCTCTGAATAAGTGTAGCATATTCAGAACAATATCAAACCCACCATCAAGTCTCCACAAAACATTATATTAATTAGCCCTTACCAACCGTCTCTCGGACCTGATAAGATTACAGAACACCAAACATTTCTCCCAATTAGTATGTACCTGTTAAATACCCTTCAACTGGGCTGTTATCTCATTAAGAAACCAACTGTCATAACAGCACTGATGTGAAATTGCATGAATGAATGAAACTCACACCAGCAAATAGTAAACAAATCTCACATCGGCTGTGGTAATCAGTTTAATATCCTTTATTCTTTTCTTAAATACAGGTACAATTTCTAACTTATTTAAAGCATGTCAGCCTGGTAAATGTTTTACTAATGTTGACTAACAGTTAAGACAAAAGGATTAATACCTCTTAATTATACAAGCAGACAGGACAGTCACACTTCATCCTATCAGGAGTAGCAGCTAGTATTTAGCACATGTTTTAATCAATCTCCTGTCTCCCAGGGCAGACACCTGTCAAACCATTGTGTATTATAGATAAAACAATGTAACATCACAGTAATGGGAATTTTAATATATGTAAGAACTGGGCATAAAGAGGCTAGTGTAAGATCTGTATTTTGGGACTCTGTTGCCACCTTGAAATTATGCTTCTTGTGGTTGCTGAATAAAGAGGCTATTTTCTCCACTCACTGATTTCGATCATTATTTGAAGACGATCCCACACCACAAATCGGCGCCCTTTTAAATAATTTAAGAATAGGAACAAAAAAAATTTCAGAAAGGCACTGTGATCCACTTGCACAAGAAAGTTTTAATTGAAGAAATAGATCAAATAAGTGTGAAATTTGAGAATGGGGGACTATTGAAGAAAGAACTTTGCTTCTGTGGGATTTGTTCATATCCCACCTTGTCAACAGTGTAGTCTGTGTTACACAATCAACCAAAACCAACTTAGCAGTTATACCTGGCCTTATGAATGTAGTTCAGCCCTTGGAAATGTGCAAAAATGAACTTATCCAGGACAGCATCTGAAATATTTGCAACAACTGCAAACATCTGAAGATAAACAATTTCACTAAGGGCAGAAGTATGTGACCATCCTTGCAAGCAGTTGTGTCACAGCGTCATGGAAATGGGGAATGAATTTGATCCTAAAATTGTCAAAAAGTTAATTTCTAACATTGAATATCAAATGTACCAAGAGCAATTGCTTATGCAACAATAATGCCAAAGTTAATGGGGTACTGAAGATGCCAAGCTCAGGGACGAATCAAATTTTGATATTATACAACAAAGCTACTCATGTTGTATATTTTATGGATCCATGCAGAGACAACACGAGTTTCTATGAACATAAGTTTCATTTACTGTCCTTTAAAATACTTACATTACTGTTTTCTGAGACCCCCCCCCCCCCCCTCCCGCCCCGCCGCCCCCCAATTAAGCATAAAGAGGATCAAGAGGAAACAGACCACAACATGATAATCAACCACTTAACAACTGAATACTACATTTTTTTCCCTTTGGAAAACTCAAATACCTTATTTTAAACTAAACCATCGAGGGAACAGATATTTGTATATAAAGTTATTTCGTAGAATTCAGTTTGTCTAGTTTGACCAAGTACAGAAATAATATTTGTATCGAGACATCAACGTTTCTGTTGTCTCTGTTGTGATGAGCAAATTTGAGGTTGGAGTTCTGTGTGATTGACTAATGAAAAAGATAGTCAACCTGATTGCAAGGGCCTGCAAGATATTCAATCTTGAAGTTAATACTGATGATCTTGATTCCATCGATCTGTCAATGACTAGATCTTGAAATGGCTTAACATTGTAGTCAGCACTTGATAATCGGTGCAGAGAGTGAATCTTCTACCAATGTGGTACATGTGCCAGCGTCGACAGGTGTACGTGTAAACTAATACTTCCTGCACTTCAGTAAAATATTTGCATTCAGTTTCTGACATCATATACGATGCGTAAGTGATTTTTTTTTGCTTCCTTTGTGTTCTGTGTTGGCACAGCTGCAAGCATATTTTCAGATGTACCAGTTGTGACAAACATTTCCACAGGTGAAGAACTGTGAGGACTGGGATGCAGATACAGCCTTCACCTTTAATGTGCCAAATATGCTAGTTGTGCAATTGTTAATTCCCATTAGGTGTCTTTGCACAGTAGCTTCTGATGAGTCTCCACGATCTCTGAGGATTTGGAAGGAATTTATGACAGAAGTGGCACTGTGGTTAACACTGCTGCCTCACAGCGCCAGAGACCCAGGTTCAATTCCCGCCTCAGGCGACTGACTGTGTGGAGTTTGCACATTCTCCCCGTGTCTGTGTGGGTTTGCTCCGGTTTCCTCCCACAGTCCAAAAATGTGCATGTTAGGTGAATTGGCCATGTTAAATTGCCCGTAGTGTTGAGTGTAGGGGAATGGGTTTGGGTGGGTTGCACTTCGGTAGGTTACTGTGGACTTGTTGGGCCGAAGGGCCTGTTTCCACACTGGAGGTAATCGAAAAAAAAGTTTTCGTATCCTATGACAAAATTAGCTCCAACACTTCATGTTGAAATCCTTCAAAATCATTCTGATCACTATCTGAATCACCAAACAATTCATCCCAATTTTAGTTTTCCATTGTTCATTACTAGATTCTGTGAGTTTGAATACAGGCATTCTTCACTGTGCTTAATTGGTTCAGAAAATAAATTTTTGAAACATTGCTAGGTAATTACCATCTCCAGTAAGAGACAATCTAACCACCACTCTTTGACATTTGATGGTGTTACCATCACTGAATCCCTCACTATCAATATCCTGGGGATTGCTGTTGACCAGAAACTCAACTGGACTCACCATAAAACTCCATTGGCCATGTTAACAGGTCAGAGGTTAGGAATACAGCAGCAAATAACTCACCTCCTGACTCCCCAGAGCTTGCCCACCATCTACAAGGCACAGGTCAGGAACATGATGCAATACTCATCACTTGCCTGGATGAGTGTAGCTCCAACAACACTCAGTAAGTTTGACATCATCCAGGACAAAGCATCCTACTTGATTGGCACCATATCCACAAGCATCCACTCCCTCGGCCACTGATTCCCAGTAACAGCAATGTACTATCATCAAGATGTCT
Organism: Chiloscyllium plagiosum; assembly: GCF_037043375.1. Classification (NCBI taxonomy): domain Eukaryota; kingdom Metazoa; phylum Chordata; class Chondrichthyes; order Orectolobiformes; family Hemiscylliidae; genus Chiloscyllium; species Chiloscyllium plagiosum. The sequence goes on along the minus strand of NW_028270172.1, from coordinate 42,391,205 downwards.
TATAGAAATTCTCTAAAGATTCTTAGACAGTAGATTCCAAAGCCAAAACCACTTCCATCGAGAAGGGCAAGGGCAGCAGATATACAGGAACAGTACCACTTGCAAGGTCCCCTCCAAGACATTCACTTCCTGACTTGGAAATATATTGCCATTCCTTCACTGTCCCACCAAAGTCCCGAAATTCTCTGCTTAATGGTATTGTGAGTCAATCTATAGCATGTGGACTATGGTTGTTCAAGAAGGCAGCTTCCCACCAACTTCTCATGGGTAACTACGGATGGTCAGTAAATGCTGGTCAAGTGGCAACTCTTACATTCAACAAGAGAATAAAAAGATTGGGTGTAGACCTAGCTAAGAAAACAAGCTGTTGAAAGAGATGGAACCCAGAGCTGAAGTGTGGAGAAATCATTTTAAAGCACTGCAAGTGGTAATGATGATCTCTGCATGGTTAGGAATGAATTTAGAGTCATAGAGTCACAGAGAAGTACAGCATGAAAACAGACCCTTCCGTCCAACCCGTCCATGCCGACCAGATATACCAACCCAATCTAGTCCCACCTGCCAGCACCTGGCCCATTTCCCTCCAAACCCTTCCTATTCATATACCCCTCTCACCCTAAACCTATGCCCAATAGTTCTGGACTCCCTCACCCCAGGGAAAAAACTTTGCTATTTATCCTATCCATGCCCCTCATCATTTTGTAAACCTCTATAAGGTCACCCCTCAGCCTCCGACACTCCAGGGAAAACAGCCCCAGCCTGTTCAACCTCTCCCTGGAGCTCAAATCCTCCAACCCTGGCAACATCCTTGTAAATCTTTTCTGAACCCTTTCAAGTTTCACAACATATTTCTGATAGGAAGGAGGCCAGAATTGCATGCAATATTCCAACAGTGGCCTAACCAATGTCCTGTAAAGCTGCAACATGACCTCCCAACTCCTGTACTCAATACTCTGACCAATAAAGGAAAGCATACCAAACGCCTTCTTCACTATCCTCTCTACTTGCGACTCCACTTTCAATGAGCTATGAACCTGCACTCCAAGGTCTCTTTGTTCAGCAACACTCCCTAGGACCTTACCATTAAGTGTATAAATCTGCTAAGATTTGCTTTCCCAAAATGCAGCACCTTGCATTTGTGTCAAATATTGTTAGTGCCACTGTTCACTCTAGCCAGGGTTGTCATGACTTTAACGTTGTGTTTCGGCTTTGCTCCAGACTGTGATCACAACTTAAACTGATCAATGAAGGAGTTTTTAATTCAAGGCATCCAGGAGGGATCAGAATGGCTGAACTCAATATTGGTTCCAAAGACTTCAGAAAGCAGAAAAATGGAAGTGAGGCTTTGTTTTAATATTTCAAGGAGCATAACAAATGTACAATTATTTTAAATAAATTATACTTTGTGAATAAAAGCAAATTACTGCGGATGCTGGCATCTGAAACCAAAAGAGAAAATGCTGGAAAATCTCAGCAGGTCTGGCAGCATCAAAGGTCAGTTAGACTCGAAACATCAGCTCTTTTCTCTCCTTACAGATGCTGCCAGACCTGCTGAGCATTTCCAGCATTTTCTCTTATATTTTGTGAATTTTGTTTACTTGTTTGCTCTGTTGTTAAATCATTTATTTTCAGTTATCTGGGAGCATGCATCTTTTGGAGGGTAAATGTTCATTATTGAGGAGAGTCAGATGGTGGCTAATGTTCCCTCTAAGTTTTCTTTATTTTCGCAGGCTCAAAGCTCCTCTGAACACTGTGTTGAAATTTATGGAGTGAGAGGGGCAGCTATGGTACATATTGTTTGCCAAATTCAGAAGTAAAGTCAGTCCCAAATGGACATTTTATAGAGGCCAGCCCACAGCCAAAATAGACAACCTTAGCGATATGACGATAGATATTTCCAACCCTTAGCACAAGGATGTTCTAACTTCAAGAGCCATCCAGTTCCAACAATGCCAGAATGTGGCAATGGAAACCTTTTGAGGCTATAAGCAAACCCACAGAGATTGTCAGTTGGATCTCGCTAGGACCCTGGCATTTTTGGCAGGGAGCTTGCAAGGAGCCTAAGGAGCAGGATGAGGCATAGGATTTGGTGGTCAGATGAGAAGTGGCAAACAGCAGTTACGTCGGAATGTGCTCCTGACACATACAGGGTGCATGTACCATCTTTCATATACGTTTATGTAGGTATATTGGACTATCATTTTAAGAGTCCAATCATGTGATGTTCTATGCCTATATGCATCATGTTACTGCACTCCAAAAATGTTTGGTGGGCAGAAGCCAAATTCAAAGGGCTGAGAAATGATCAATGATTCTTTCAATTTCTGTGAACCATTGTATATATGATTGCAAATACTGTACATGTTTTCATTGCATTTCATTATTTATTGTGTGTTTATCTAAGTTTGTTGGACTATCCCTTTAAGCATCTGACATCGACATTTTGGAGGAAAGCACCTTAATATGAGCCTTGCCTGCAGAGTGGTCACATTGTAATATAAAGCTTCTGCTGTTGTGAAACACTTTGGCCTTCCATCCTTCTTGGAATGTTGACACTACTACCTCCCACTTCCTTCCCACCTTTCAATCAGCTGAATTAAAAAAGTGCTTTTAAACTCCTGCCTGTCTGCTTTCGCTACAATATTATAGCACGGCAATGTAATATTGCGATCATTTGGCTTGTTAAGAATTTCAATTTCCATTAGTTACTTTTGAAAACATGATTGGTGGGTAGGTTGTCGGTTTCAGCACCCACCAGCCTATGGGGGTTTGTCATGGATGGATGGGAAGGCAGTGGACTAGCCACCTGACACTTCAAATGAAAACATGTCCAGCAGAGAGCCATAAAATTCAGCCATATATTTTTGACTGTAAACAGTTTTCATTTTAAAAGAAAAGCAATATATTGAGAATGATGGAAATCTGAAATAAGAAATACTGGAGAAACTCCAGAACAAGAGAACGAGAAGAAGAGTAATTGGATTTAAAATGTTTACTCTTATTCTCGTTCCACAGATGCCTCCAAACTTGCTAAGCTTATTCACATTTTCTGTTATTATTCCATTTTAAAGATCATGACTTATGCTGGAAATTTCTCCTGAAGAAATTGTGAGCTGTCTGTCTATTTCAGTTTTCTGACTGCATGGCTGCACACGTGTGTATCTGAGAGAGAACATAGTGATGGATTGTGATGTTTTTTTAATCTAGAATACGGCGGCCAGGCTATTTCTTATCAGAAACCCTGGCTATAACTTAGATCTATTTAGATACTAGGCATGTTATGGTACATTGTACTCCTCTACATTGGGGAGACAGGCCGCCTACTTGCGGAACGTTTCAGGGAACATCTCTGGGACACCCGCACCAACCAACCCGACCGCCCCGTGGCTGAACACTTTAGCTCCCCCTCCCACTCCGCCAATGACATGCAGGTCCTTGGCCGCCTCCATCGCCAGACCCTGGCCACACGACGCCTGGAGGAAGAGCACCTCATCTTCCGCCTCGGAACCCTCCAACCACAAGGGATGAATATAGCTTTCTCCAGCTTCCTCATTTCCCCTCCCCCCCACCTTATCTCAGTCCCAACTTTCGGATTCAGCACCGCCCTCTTGATCTGCAATCTTCTTCCCGACCTCTCCGCCCCCACCTCGTCTCCGGCCTATCACCCTCACCTCCTTCCACCTATCGTATTCCAACCGCCCCTCCCCCAAATTCCCTCCCCCCTACCTTTTATCTCAGCCCACTTGGCACACCAGCCTCATTCCTGAAGAAGGGCTTATGCCCGAAACGTCGATTCTCCTGTTTCTTGGATGCTGCCTGGCCTGCTGTGTTTTTCCAGCACCACATTTTTCAACTCTGGTACTCCAGCATCTGCAGTCCTCACTTTCTCCTATATTATGGTACATTCTGACTTGGGGACATGGAAATTATTTGCAAAAATAGTGTTTGATCCAGAACCTGAGCAAGACATGTAGTGGAACCCCAAATTAGTGGAATTACTCTACATATGCAGGTTTGCTTGTAGAATTCTAAAACCTACAGTGTGAAAGGTGTCAATTTTGCGTGCTGTGCCTCTGTTTGCTTTTTGTACTGACTTCCAAATCACCTATTTATGTGTATAACCTTGAAAAGAGGTTGTGTTCACCGAGCTGGGAATTTGTGTTGCAGACGTTTCGTCCCCTGTCTAGGTGACATCCTCAGTGCTTGGGAGCCTCCCGTGAAGTGCTTCTGTGATCTTTCCTCCGGCATTTGTAGTGGTTTGAATCTGCCACTTCCGGTTGTCAGTTCCAGCTCTCCGCTGCAGTGGTCGGTATATTGGGTCCAGGTCGATGTGCTTATTGGTTGAATCTGTGGATGAGTGCCATGCCTCTAGGAATTCCCTGGCTGTTCTCTGTTTGGCTTGTCCTATAATAGGAGTGTTGTCCCAGTCGAATCGAACAGAGAACAGCCAGGGAATTCCTAGAGGTCTGGCACTCATTCACAGATTCAATCAATAAGCACATCGACGTGGACCCAATATACCGGCTACTGCAACGGAGAGCTGGAACTGACAACCGGAAGCGGCAGATTCAAACCACTACAAATGCCGGAGGAAAGATCACAGAAGCGCTTCACAGGAGGCTCCCAATCACTGAGGATGTCACCTAGACAGGGGACGAAACGTCTGCAACACAAATTCCCAGCTCGGTGAACAGAACCACAACAATGAGCACCCGAGCTACAAATCTTCTCACAAACTTTGAACCTTGAAAAGACCTAATCCTGGAGTACATTTTTAAATTATTTATGGAATCAACTTCTGCTATCTTTTCATGTTGAGCATTCCAGAGGTTATTGAATCTAAATTTTAAAAAAATCCTACATTTTCCATCTAGATCTTTTGCCAATGATTTTTAAATGTGTAACTTCTGGTTTTTGATCCCCTCACCAGGAGGACTGGTTCTGTCAAATCTCCTCATTTGAAAACCTTGAATAGGCCATCTCTGAACCTTCTCTTGGATCAAGGATCAGTCTGTTTTTTCCAGCCTCTCCTCATGATTGATGTGCTTATCCTTGGTAAACCTTTGGACCCTTCCGGAGGCTTTCTCAAATAGAATAGAATCAAATAGCAATTTATTGTCACTTGTATTTATGAAAATACAGTGAGATGTGTATAATTCAGTTTGGCACCATTTTAATTACAGAAATTTAAAAACTAAGTTCATCTTTTGTTCCCTCCACAGCTGTATGATGATTCCTTATCACTGCATATCATGTTGTATGAGCTAACAGGATTTGGGTCCCTATAACTCTGCTACTACCATATTTTAGGTAGGGATCCACAAATCTGTTTTGTTCAGAATCACAGAATTCTTACAGTGTGGAAAGAGGTCATTTGTTGAGTCCACACCAACCCTCTGAAGAGCATCCCACCCGTACATAGCCCCTTACCCTATCTCTGTAACTTCATATTTACCATGGCCAATCAATTTTTGACTGTGGAAGGAAACCAGATTGGTTGAAATTCACACAGATGCAGGAGAATGTGCAAACTCCACACCGTGACCCAAGGTGAACCCGGGTTCCTGGCGCTGTGAGACAGCAGTACTAACTACTGTGCCTCTGTGCCGCCCAGCTTTGTTCAAAGCGTCTCTGGAAAACCAATAGGTAGACCAATAGGAAGTGGCTCTTATCTCGAACAAGGTATACTCAAATGTAGTATCGCCATCAGATACACCCCTGAGAAGGAATATCTGTGAAGCTCTGAGAATGTACTGTCAAAATGTTCCTCCCATCTTCCACAAGTGCAGATACGTTCACTTGGGTGTGTAATCTATCCTGAATTGGCTCAGGGACAACTGCTGGTGAGCTTGGCACAGACATGGGCCTTATAGCCAGTGGATGAAATCATGACCAAGCTCTCTAAAACCCAGAGGATATTTGGAGAACAGGTCCCTGCTAAGCACACGATGATGATGAGTCTCTGGATGTGGACATGAACGAACCAATGGAACGCATGAGAAGCAGAGGAATGTTAGGCAGAGGTGTCAGAGATTACGTGTAGACTGGAACAAGATGCCTCGGAGTCTGGCCAAGGTCTGTCTGACCTATAGTTCTGGCATGGCAGCCTCCATAGTGACGGCCGCTGCCCTGGGAAGTTAGGTCCAGCAGAGCAAACAAAGGGAACTTCAATCTATTATTCAAGCTACAGGTGCATGGATGAATTCATTCAATGGCGAGGTGAGGCCTCCCTGCAAGTGCTACATCCCTTCAAAGTGTGAAGGTGGTGCCATTGTGCCCCGACAGGGAGGAGGTCTGACAGCCAGACATCCAAGAATTGTTATCCTAGGATACTTCGGCAGTGAAATGCCTCTCCACCTTCATCTGCCTGTGACCTAATAACCTCAAGGAGGGTAGGCCAAGAAGATTACACTTGTGCAGGCTTCCCACAGCAGGCCTCACTGCTCTAGCTCCTAAACGACCAGAATTCTCCCACCAAAATCACCTGAGGCATTCTGTCAAAGTGGTCAGCAGGCTTCCTCAAGCTTAGCTGCAGCTGTCAAGGTAGCACCCAGCTGTCGCAGTAAGAAAAGAAAGAATAAAGAACATTAACATTTTCTTTTGGATGTGCAGCTGTCTATGTTATGTGGAACCAAGTATTTCACAAACATAGCACTTTGCACTACATTAATGAAGTTTCTTTCTCACTGTTAAGGCTTCTAAAAGTTTCTGTTATGTGCAAGCTGGATTAGCCATGGAAAATGTTGAATTGCAGTGATAGGGTAGCGGATTGGGTCTGGAAGGGATGATGTTCAGAGGGGCAATGTGGACTTGATGGACTGAATGGCCTGCTTCCCCACTGCTGGGATTCTGATTCTATGAGAGTCATGATTCTTTGCAACTGTCTCCCTGAAAAAAAAAACGGTGAAAGTGGAGTCTGAATATTTCTGAGCAGAGGTGGACAGATTCAAATTAAGTAAGTGGTGAAAGGTTAAAAGGCTGGTGAGAATGTGGACTTAATCATATAATCAGATCAACCGTGATCTTCTTACATGTTGCAGCAGGCTTGAGGGGCTGAGTGGCCATTCCTGTTCCTGATCCTGTGTTTTCGTCTACATCTACCTGCCGATCTAAGGGTACAGCTGGATTTCCAAGCCATTATTATCCAGGATCCCTGTTTCTACTGAACTTCTAGGTTGTAACCCTTGTGGATTTTGATGAGAAGACATTGGAACTGTGGTATTGCACTTGTAAGAAGGGACGGGGGGGGCGGAGGTGGTGAATAACTTAGTTGGTTGGACAGCTGGTTTACAATTTACAATAATACTAACAGTGTGGGTTCAGCTGCACCAGCTGAGGTTATGATAAAGGATTGTCCTTCTCAACCTCTCCCCTTGCCTGAGGTGTGGTGACCCTCAGGTTATACCATTACCAATCATCTCTCTCTCTCATTAGAGAGCAGCCCTTTGGTCCAGTAGGACTGTGGCAACTTTATCTTTACCTGTAATTTGTTCCCTACAAATTGTTTCCACAGGCTTCTGAACAGTTTGGACTGCAAAGTATTTATCAAACAAATATAGTGGAACCTCTAGATGCCAAATACCCATGCCAGCATTCCACTTTCAGTATTGGAGTTATTTTCCTGTGCCATTGTGATGGGTTTTGGATCTGAATGTGACACATTAGTTGTCCTGCAGCAGACCCATACCAAGGCCTTTTTGAGATGTGTCTATTTTCAGAATGGTAGGGTTAGAGAGTTTACTGAAGGACACATTGTCTCTTGATGTAAGACATAGCATTCTTGAGTGAAACAATATGTAGAGATGACCAAAATAAGGTGTTTTTTTCTCCAGTTATGAAACCAGCTGAGAAATGTTCAAGCATAGTGCTGTACCCAAACCTAGCAAATTTGTGTTGATCTTTCACTGCTCAACAGAGAGATGTCAAGAGGAATCCACCGAATGTCTACCCGAGTTAATGAGAGTTCAACAAAATTATCCAAAAGTGTGTTTCTCATGAACCTCAATGCATTTTGCCAGGTGCTATTGGTAACCAATCAAGATTGTGGCACGGTGGCACAGTGGTTAGCACTGCTGCCTCACAGTACCAGAGACCCGGGTTCAATTCCCACCTCAGGCAACTGACTGTGTGGAGTTTGCGCATTCTCCCCGTGTCTGTGTGGGTTTCCTCCGGGTGCGCCGGTTTCGTCCCACAGTCCAAAAATGTGCATGTTAGGTGAATTGGCCATGCTAAATTGCCCGTAGTGTTAGGTGAAGGGGTAAATGTAGGGGAATGGGTTTGGGTGGGTTGCGCTTCAGCGGGTCAGTGTGGACTTGTTGGGCCGAAGGGCCTGTTTCCACACTGTAAGTAATCTAATCTAATTGCTTGCCACATTCATTTGGAAAGTTTTGCTTTACCAGATTAACATTGGGATCACTTTGGTCCTCATCATTTTCCAAAGGAATATGTGGGCGGCACGGTGGCACAGTGGTTAGCACTGCTGCCTCGCAGCGCCAGAGACCCGGGTTCAATTCCCGACTCAGGCGACTGACTGTGTGGAGTTTGCACGTTCTCCCCGTATCTGCGTGGGTTTCCTCCGGGGGCTCCGGTTTCCTCCCACAGTCCAAAGATGTGCAAGTCAGGTGAATTGGCCATGCTAAATTGCCCGTAGTGTTAGGTAAAGGGGTAAATGTAGGGGTATGGGTGGGTTACGCTTCGGCGGGTCGGTGTGGACTTGTTGGGCCGAAGGGCCTGTTTCCACACTGTAAGTAATCTAATCTAATGTCCAATAATGTCTTCAAATAGTCATATGCCACATGGTAACATATTGATACTTGGGAAACAGGGGGACACGATCAGAGTCCTAAAGCAATTACCTGTGGAAGGGCTCACCCAAAATGTGTATTTTCAAAAGAATGTATTTGCTTCTTGCAACATAATCAACAATGATGGTAGACATTAAAAAGACTAAAGACCTTTCAGGAGTTTGCTACTTCAAACTCAGTTCATGACTCCCAAGATCTTAGAAGATGGTAAACCAGTTGGTGATTGCTTTTGTCTCACTTTGCAACTACCACAGAACCCTGACACATTCTGCAAGAAAGCGCAAGAATGTGGCTGCATCAATTGAATGCTTTTCACAGGATCAAGAACATGTCGTGTCGTAGATGTCCTAGCTTAATACAAGTTGGCCTTTCCAATCATTACAGCAGCTGTTGCAGTCTTAGGAGCAGTGCTTTTCCAGTAGAAACCAGTTGGTTGTCATAAACTGGTCGATTATACATTATAAGCATTATCAGTCACAGTAAATTGTGCAGGGCCATTTCTGTGGTTCTGGCACCTAACATCATCCCCTGAAGTAAACTGTCTCTCTTGCTTAGAGGAAGCAGGTGGCCTGCATTTGCATTCCTGCTGGTTCCAATCACTACACTCCTTTTCTTCTCTCTCTCTCTCTCTCTCTCTCTCTATCCCCATTCCCCCTTTCTTCTGTTGGGGTCTTTCTCTCCTTTAGCTTCTGCTTTTAATCGTAATTCAAAGTTTCATTTCCTTTTCTCTTCCTTTTTGTTCTGATCTGGCTATTCTTTCCTTTCGTTTTCCCTTTCCATTGCCTTTAATTCCAGCTGCTTCACTTGCAATCAAATTTTAGCCATTTCCAAAGATTCCGATTGTATTCCTGACAATTGTAAATCCTGTGTAATTGCCACAACTATCTCCACTTTCCTCACAGGTACAGGCAACTCCAACTCCCGCTTTTTTGCCAATTCTGGAAGCTTTGCCTTGCTCACTTTCTGTAAAACGTTTGAAGTGACTTCTTCCATCCTGAGGAAACCCTTAGTGACTGAAAGAGCCATTAATACACAAGGCACACCCTGTTTAAACCAACGAAATACAATGCTTGAAATGAAAAAAAGCCAACACTTACTACTCACTGCCTTTGAGTCCCATAATCTTAAATCCATTCTAGAAATAGAGATTTTGATCCCAACAAGAGTCACCAATTTGTTATGGACCACAATATATTTTGAATTTATATATTAAGAAAGTAGACTAGACTGTACCCTTTTCTTATTTTAAAGGCATTGTGTTCTGGGTGCAATTTGATTGGTCAAATTACCAGTGTTGAAGCAAAATGCACTTGTCTCATACACGATAGTTAAAATACATTAGAAGACAAATTGTAATAATTTAACTCTAATAGAAAACTTAACAGAACAATAGATTACTTAATGAATAAACAGTAACTGTTCCAATATAGTAACATCCCATAAACACACCCCCAATAAAGGCAAATTCAGCAAAATAGATTGTCTTACAGGCAATTGTCTAGTCTAGGAGGAAAGCAAAAAAAACAAGAAGACTCTGTGTGTGTGTGAGAGAGAGAGTAGCAGGGAGAAATGTATTGCAGCTTTCATCCAGCTTCAAGAACCTAACAACTGCCACTGAAGCATTAACAGTAAAAACAGTGCTGGCTCTGTGGAAGCCTGACCCCACTCATTTCGGCTGCCTCCATTGCTCCAATTTAAAAAAAATACCCAAAGCCTCATAAGCTCTTTACTTTACTGGATTCAAATAGCCAGCTTGTTGTATCTGTCTTTAAACCTCTCTTCAAAAAAACACAGGACAATATGTACTTCTTAAAGCCACAATATCATCACATCACCACCCTGTCTACCTCCCAGTCCACTAACTGTGCATCTGCACCCTTCGGTCTCTTTTTATCGGCCACACTCTCCAGAACCGTATCATTAACTGTATAAGTTCTGCCCTGGTTTGCCATACCAAAAGGCAACACCTCACATTTGTCTAAATTACACTCCATCTGCCATATCCCTTTACTGTGAATAGCCTCTCCCAATCAACTTGTGAAAGTTCTTGCCTAATACTATCAAAATTGGCCTTACTCCAATTTAGGACGTCAACTTTTACATCAGGTCTGTCTTTTCCATAACTATTTTAAAACTAACAAAAGAATTATATCTGTTTCTAGTACAGTGAGTGCTGATGCAGCTTATTTCAGAAATGGTTTGGAGATGTCGGTGTTGGACTGGGGTGTACAAAGTTAAAAATCACACAACACCAGGCTATAGTCCAACAGGTTTAATTGGAAGCACTAGCTTTCGGAGCACTGTTCCTTCATCAGGTGGTTGTGACAACCCCCTGGTAAGGAGCAGCGCTCCGAAAACTAGTGCTTCCAAATAAATCTGTTGGACTATAGCCTGGTGTTGTGTGATTTTTAACTTATTTCAGAAATGTGAGTGACTGCTCAATACTGTGTTTGCTACCTGTCAACCTCTGATATCTGGCAAGCTGATAAAGGAATGGAAATGATTGTGAAAATAGAAAGTTTTGAGATGTATTGGAGTACATGTTCCATGGATAAAATGCTAATCTGGCTTGTAAAAACAGTTCTACTCCCTTGACTGACCAAGGGAATCTAATGTTATCCGGTTGGTGGGAATGTGGAATTGAGGCCACGATCAGATCCCCCATGATATAGTGGATGGTGAAGCAGCTTTCAAGGGGCCTACTCTTGCTCCTGCTTCATATATAGAATGTTGAAGTTTGGATCTAACAGTGTGAAATGTACCCATAGCTTTGATGGTTTCCTTGAAGTTTAGTTCATCCATTTGCTTGGTTTTCAAGCTTTGGCAGAAGGCTGGGCATCTGATTATCTTCAAATGCTTTACTGAATTAAGCCAAGGAGAGTTTGTTGACCCAGTTCTTCAATGGAATCTTGTTATGAATAGTTGGCTGACTTTCAAAACAACTATTTGATTCCGCTCTGGAAGGTTAGTTCACATAGTGGTCAAACAGAATATGAACTTTCTTATTGTGACAGATTTTGACTTGGTCTGAGATCATGGTTTTCAAGTGAAATTCAAGTAATGTTTATTTATTTAGTCAAATTTATCACCTTCCCAAGGATTTGCAATTGTTAGTATAGAGCTTGTGAGTTATTTTTACCATGGATATTGGATGACGGCTCGTGGTTATACAGAGATGAGGGATGTCTTGAGGGTGTGGGGTAATAAGAGAGTGAATGTCAAGGAGCTGTACACATCACCAGACTGGGCTGTTATTTCAATGAACAGAGGTGGGCCTCAGTATTGATCAGCTCCTGTTCCTGAGCTGGGTCTGATGAATATAGTGTTGGTGGGCAGAAGTAGAATCACAATGTTTTACTTGTTAAGTCAATTCATTATTCATCTTGTCATATCTGCATGAAGATTCTTGTGCTTCAGTGTGAGAGCTGGCCTGAATTTAATAAATTAATATGAAAGGAGGGAAAAGGAAAATCCCAGTATTATTTTGGCTGACAACAGGATATAAAACCTTATTTCTTCACTAAAATGTTGACATTTTTGTTTTTAATGAATTGATGTTGAGGTGGTCATTCCTACAATGTATTAGTATCAAAGAATCACAAAATCTCTACTGCTTATACCCATCATGACAGCAGCACTTCGTCAGGCATCGGAAATCCACGAACAGCAGCCACAGCATTTTCAATCATTTTCTCCAGCATTTCACGAGTGGTCTTTTCAGTAGCACCTCCAATGTGGGGAGTCAGAATGATATTTGGTATGTGTAGTAAAGGATGATTCCTTTTAGGAAAAGCACAAGATGGTTGTGATGTGAAATGGGTTTCTGTGCCAAGGTCATTGATTGCTATTTTTGAATTGATAATTTGAATAAATGAATGTGACAACATACCTCGGAAGGGGCTCTGGTTCAGAGACATCTAGTGCTGCTGCACGAATAACCCCATTCTGAAGCGCTTTCACTAAAGCATCCTGCTCAATCACTCCACCTTGAGATATCAAGCAAACTATGTTAGCTTGGTCTCATAGTCTACTGTATGTGGAACATAGATTTGAAATATGCATGCAAAGTAAAAGTTACATAGTTTTAGCAAAATTTATTTTGGGGAAATTTATCCCAAAAATGTTTTATTGCAGTTGTGGAGGCCATATCATTCATTTTACTTGAAATTAATGTCAGTTAGGGAAAAATATTGCATCTAACATATAACTGTAATGTTAACTTTATAAAGAATTCATTAACTCAAAAATGATTGGTTGAGGTAACCACTATCTCCTGTTTTCTTGATTACTGTTCATTATGTTTCTCCATGGACAAGGCATTCTGGTTCAACAGCAACACTGTTTCAATGGTTAGAACAAGTCAGTAGTGGCTTGAAGAGATGGGGACATGAATGACAAAACCAGGCATGTTCACCTCATGTGCCTGGGCCTGAGTGGCTGCTGTGGGTAAATGTAGATGAGTTAGGTTTAGATTTCTGCAAGTGTAATTCCTTCTCGGTTAATGGGATAGACCACTGGTAAGTGGCTTTGGATATTTGAGGAGTCATGTTGAGGCTGGGAGAATGTTGCAATAATGACGAGGAGGAAGAGTGCTTACTATTGCCTTCCATCTGGAAATTGCAAGTGCAGGCTAAGTGACTGGGTCTGTGAGGGAGGAAACTGCAGCATACACATCACAGGACTTTTAGAGGGAACCAACAAAGGTTACAGGCATGTGAAAGGTCGAGTGCAAAAGCCTGTATGATGTATACTCCCTGGTCATTCTCCAGAATTGTCTCTGAAGGTGGCACCGCTCTGGCACAGCCACTGGTGGATAATTCTTTGACTGCTAAACTTCGTGCACAAAGGTATTTAGATTAGATTTGATTCCCTACAGTGTGGAAATAGGCCCTTCGGCCCAACCAGTCCACACCAGCCCTCCGAAGAGTAACCCACCCAGACCCATGCCACTCTGACTAATGCACCGAACACTAAGGGCAATTTAGCATTGTCAATTCACCTAACCTGCACATCTTTGCAATGTGGGAGGAGACCAGAGCACCCGGGGGAAACCCACTCAGACACGGGGAGAATGTGCAAATTCCGCACAGACAGACGCCCGAGGCTGGAATCAAACCTGGGACCCTGGTGCAGTGCTAACCACTGAGCCACCATGCTGCCACCCTAAACATTTAAACATTTGGGATCTTCATCCAGAAGGGCCAAAGGTGTCAGCAGCATATAAAGCGATGTGCACACATTGTTCTATCTGATTATAAGTGATGCTGTCAGCTCTGTGCACAAACCTCAATCCATGAAGCCCCTTGTTTGATTATGAACTCCTGCTGGATGATATGACCAAGTATCATCATTTGTCTCTGCCGCTACGTCAATGCATCTTCTCCTGAAACTTATGCAGGATTTATTTTTCTCCAGCATTCTAAAACTCTTTCAATGGCTTCCAATTCTCCACTTAGCTTCAGGTCATCCTGAAGCAGATCCTGCTCACACATCACCACAACCAAGCTTTCTTATATTGATTTATAATCCTTTTCTCAATATTTCATGCACTATCGATGAAAATTTCATACAGTTTATATACCAGCAATACTACTCTAATCTTGACCTTCAAGTTGACTTTGGGTAGTCCACTTTGTGAGGTGGTGAATGAGTTTAACTACCGCATGGAAAGCTCTGTTATATGTTCTTATATACAAGAAGTGTCTTGCCCAGTCTGTTTGATCCTTACTAATTGGAACAAGTTGCCCCTTTGAAAGGAAACATATATTGTTGACATAACTACATAAATATTTAGGCTGCTCCCCAGAGATGCAATGCTGAAACCATCAATCAGTGGAATTCACAAGTGCTCCTGTGAAGAAGAGTATAAACTATGGAATCTTGTAAAACCTGTCCAAAAAATTAGTTTTGATAATTTTCTGTGTTAGAAATGTGTCACTTTTATAAAAGATTTAATAGAATTACAAAATCAGAAACTTCTTAAATAAGGAACTTAGTCATAGCAAACAGATGGTGAAAACATTTTTGCAAACGACATCTATATTTGTAAAACAAGCAATCACATATATATTTTCTTACCACGGGAGATATTAATGAGAGTAGCGTTGGGTTTCATTAGACTGAGCTCTCTTTCCCCAATCATTTTGGAAGTTTGAGAAGTCAAGCTTACTACTATCATCACAAAATCTGACTTCAGGAGGAGATCATCAATTTTTGCACAGTAACAAGCCCCAACCAGCCTCTCTTCTTCCTCAGTCCTAAAAATAGATGAAGCAAGTGTTATGATAAAGATAGAGAATTTTTAGTACCTGGTATCCAGTTTATTTTAGTTTAGTATGCTGTTTTGGAAAATGTAGGGGATGATGGACTCTCAGGAGAGTGTAGCATGAAATGCCAAGTTTCTGGTATCGAGATTGGCACTAATGCAATCAGGGGACATTGGGTTCCAAGCGATTGATTGCGATAGGGGACTCTGCAGTCAGAGGCACAGACAGACGTTTCTGCAGCCGACAGCAAGAAATCAGTTTGGTGTGTTGCCTCTCTGGTGCCAAGTTCAAAGACATCTCTGAGAGGGTGCAGAATGATCTCAAAGGGGAGAGGGACCTGCCGGTCATTGTACACATTGGAACTAACAACATAGAAAGGGAAAAGCATGAGATTCTGAAGGGATAAAAAAAAAAGTTAGGCATGAATTTAAAAAGGAGGTCTTTGAGAGTAGTAATATCTGGATTACTCCCAGTGGTATGAGCTACTGAGGATAGGAATAGGAGGATAGATCTGATGAATGTGTGATTGAGGAGCTGGTGCAGGGGAGAAGGGTTCACGCTTTTGGACCATTGGAATCTCTTCTGGGGTAGAAGTTACCTGTACAAGAAGGACAGATTGCACCTGAATTAGAAGGGGGCTAATATATTGGCAGGGAAATTTACTCAAGCTACTTGGGAATATTTTAAACTGGTAAGGTGGGACAATGGGTTGGGGGGGTTGGACCCAGGGAAATAGTGAGGAAAGAGATCAATCTGAGACTGGTACAGTTGGGAAAATGAGTGAGTCAAACAGTCAGGGCAGGCAGGACCAAAGCAGAGATGAAGGTAGGACTGATAAATTAAACTGCATTTATTTCAATGTAAAAAGCCTAGAAGGGAAGGCAGATGAACTCAGAGCATGGTTAGGAACATGGGACTGGGATATCTTGGCAATTATAGAGATGTGGCTCAGGGATGGACAGGACTGGCAGCTTAATGTTCCTGGAAACAGATGCTATAGGAAGGATAGAAAGGGGGAGGTGGTGCAAGAGAGGAAGGGGAGTGGCGTTTTTGATAAGGGATAGCATTACTGCTGTATTTAGGGAGGATATTCCTGGGAATACACCCAGGGAAGTTATTTGAGTGGAACTGAGAAATAAGAAAGGAATGATCACCTTATTGGGATTGTATTGTAGACCCCATAATAGTCAGTGGGAAATTGAGAAACAAATTTGAAAGGAGATTTCAGTTATGTGTAAAACTAATAGGGTGGTTATGGTTGGGGATTTTAACTTTCCAAATGTAGATTGGGTTGCCGTGGCATTAAGGGTTTAGAAGGAGAGGAATTTATTAAGTGTGTACAAGAAAATTTTCTGATTCAGTATGTGGAAGTACTAGTGGAGAAGGTGCAAAACTAAGTGTGACTTGAAAGTGTGATGCCAACAGTGTGGGTTCAATTCCCATTACTGGTTTGAGGTTACCATGATGGACTCTCCTTCTCAACCTCTTCCCTGGCCTGAGGTCTGGTGACCCTCAGGTTAAATCACCAATGAAGAGAGCGACCACTATGGTCTGGTAAGAAAATGGCAACACAACAATGCCAAAAGTGGCCTCAACAACATCAGTGCAGCTGCAACATGACCTCCCAACTCCTATACTCAATGCACTGACCAATAAAGATAAGCATACCAAATGCATTCTTCACTATCCTATCTATCTGTGGCTCTAGTTTTAAGAAAATATAAACCTGCACTCCAAGGTCTCTTTGTTCAGCAACACTCCTCAGGACCTTGCCATTAGGTGTATAAATCCTGCCCTGATTTGCCTTTCCAAAATGCAGCACCTCACATTTATCTAAATTAAACTCTATCTGCCATTCCTCAGCCCATCGACCCATCCGATCAAGCTCCTCTTGTCCTCTGAGGTAACCTTCTTGGCTATCCACTATATCAACAATTTTGGTGTCATCTGCGAATTTACTAACTATACCTTCTATTTTCATATCCAAATCATTTACATAAATGACAAAAAGCACTGAACCCACCACCAATCCTTGTGGCAACTTCTGGTCATAGGTCTCCACTCTGAAAAGCAACCCTCCACCACCACCCTCTGTCTTCTACCTTTTGAGCCAGTTCTGTATCCAATTGGCTAGTTCTCCCTAATTTCCAACCTTGCTAACCAGTCTACCATGAGAAACCTTTTTTGAACGCCTTACTGAAGTCGGTATAGATCACGTCCATTGCTCTCTCTTCATCAATCCTCTTTGTTACTTCTTCAAAAAAAATCAATTAAGTTCATGAGACACGATTTCCCATGGTCAAAGTCATGTTGACTATCCCAAATCAGTCCTTTCCTTTCCAAATACATGGAAATCCTGTCCCTGAGGATCGCATCCAAAAGCTTGCCGACCACTGATGTCAGACTCACTGGTCTGTAGTTCCCTGGCTTCCCCCGTCTTCCAGCACCTCACCTGTGGCTATTGATGATTCAAATATCTGAGCAAAGGGCCCAACAATCATCCCTCTCGCTTCCAAAATGTTAGGGTACACTTGATTTATCCATCTTCAGTCATTTTAAGACATTCAGCACATCATCTTCTGTAATAGGGACATTTTTCAAAATGAAGCCATTTATTTCCTCATGTTCTCTAGCTTCCATATCATTCTCCACAGGATTCACTGATGTAAAATACTCGTTTAGTATATTACCCCCATCTCCTGCGGTTCCATATGTAGGCAGTCTTGCTGATCTTTAAGGGGTCCTGTTCTCTTCCTAGTTACCCTTTTGTCCTTCATTTATTTATAAAGTCCTTTTGGATTCTCCTTAACCTTATTTGCTAAAGCCCCTTTTTGCCATCCTGATTTCCCTCTTTAAGTATACTTCAACGGCCTTTATATTCTTCGAGGGAATCATTCAATTTCTGCTGTCTATATCTGCCATATGCCTCCTTTATCTTGAAGAATACGTCAATTTCTCTTGTCATCCAGCATTCCCTGTACCTAATAAGCGTACCCTTCACCCTCACAGGAACATACTCTCTGTGAACTCTCATTAAATCATTTTTGATGGCTTCCAACTTTCCAGTGGTCCCTTTACCTGCAGATACCCACCCCCAATCTACATTTGAAAGTTTTTGCCTAATTCCATCAAAATTGTTCTACCTCCAGTTTAGAACTTGAAATTTAGATCTGGTCCATCATTTTTCTATCACTATTTTGAAAGCAAGAGAATTATGATCGCTAGCCCCAAAGTGCTCCCCCACTGACACCTCAGTCACCTGCACTGCCTTATTTCCCAAGAGTAGGTCAAGTTTTGCTCCTTTTCTCATTGGTACATTCACATACTGAATCAGAAAATTTTCGTGTACATGTGTAACAAATTCCTGTCCATCCAAGCTCTTAACACTATGGCAGTGTCAGTCTGTTTGGAATGTTCAAATTCCCTAACATTACCACCCTATAATTCTTACCGATAACTGAGATCTCTTTACAAATTTGCTTCTCAATTTCCTACTGACTACTGAGGAGTCTGTAGTACAATCCCAGTAAGGTGATCATCTCTTTCTTATTTCTGAGTTCCACCCAAATAAGTTTCCTGGATGGACTCCCCGGAATATCCTCCCGAAGTACAGCTGTTATGATATTCGTAATCAAAAGCACCACTCGCCTTCCTTTCATGCCCTTCTTTCTATCCTTCCTATCGCATCTATACCCTGGAACATTAAGCTGCCAGTCCTGTCCATCCCCGAGCCATGTTTCTGTAATTGCTATGATATCCTCGTCCTATGTTCCCAAATATGCCCTGAGTTCATCTGCCTTACCTGTTGGGCATCTTGCATTGAAATAAATGTATTTTAATTCATCAGTCCAACCTGTTCTCTGCTTTATTCCTGCCTGCCTGAACTGAGATACTCTATTTTCCAGTTGCAGCAGTCTCAGACTGATCTCTTTTCTCATTATCTCCCTGGGTCCATCCCTTACTGGTGTAAATCCTCCCGAGCATTCCTCGCAAATCTCCCCAACAGTGTATTAGTCCCCTTCCAATTGAGGTGCTATCGTCCTTCTTATACAGGTCACTTTTTTACCTAGAAGAGATTACAATAATCCAAAAATGTGCATCCTTCTCCCCCACACCAGCTCTTCAGTCACGCATTCATCTGTTCTATCCTCATATTCCAACTCTCACTCGCTCATGGTAGAGAGTCAATCCAGATTTTACTACCTTTGAGGAACTACTTTTCAAATTCCTGCCTAATTTCCTATATTGTCTCCTCAGAATCAAGTCCTTTACTCTTCCTATGTCATTGATTCTGCGTAATCCAAGATGGAAGACAGGAAAACATTGTGGATGTAAGAGCTGCTCCTTATTTGAAATGTTTTAGATGTTGGAGGTGATTTCCTTGAATTCCAGGAGCAGCAATTACTTTTCTATATACTGTTATGTTGATTTGGAAATTAGGGGGGAAAAACAGATCAAAACAACAGCACTTTAAAAAGGAGGAAGACAGAGAAAAGCATTGACCACATGGTTAAAGAAAGAAACTTATACTGCTGTCTGACACAGCAGTGAATCTGCACAGTTACTACCTTTGCTGTTGAGTTCAAGTATCTCTGGACATCAGAGTGTGCCCATGAAAAATTAACAAACAGCGAAATTCACAGCTGAACCTGGAGGAACCTCTGTGGGAGAGCTCACAGCACAGGAACGGATAGGTGCTTAGTTTTTAAGTGTAGCCTTACTGTAAATCAACAACAGTGAGTACAGTGGGTTATTTCTTGATTATATTTTTAATTCCGATCTGTCTCCTGATTAAATTTTAAAAATATAAGCTATAAGTATTAAGTTAGCCTGGAGCAGTGTTTTTATTAGAGTGGTACTGGAAAGGCACAGCAGGTCATGCAGCATCTGAGGAGCAGCAAAATTGACGTTTCGGGCAGGAGCCCTTCATCATTCCTGATTTTCCTGCTCCTTGGATGCTGCCTGACCTCCTGTACTTTTTCCACTCTAATCTTGATGCTAATCTCTAGCATCTGCAGCCCTCAGTTTCTCCCAGTGTTTTTATTTAAGAACAATAAGACAGTGCTATTTTTTGGGCTAGTAGATTGTGAAGGAGCAAAGATGGCCTTTAGTAGAGTGATGTGCTCTTCCTGTCAGGTGTGGGAGTTGAGGGAGAGTTGCCATGTTACTGATGATTACGTCCACGGGAAGAGTCTTTGGTTGCAAATCCTATCCGATCGCATGGGTCGGTTGGAGCAGCAGTTAGAGGCAATAAGGAATTTTCAGGAGCTAAGGAGTGTGATCAATGACAGTTATAGGAAGGGAGAAAAGCCACAGTTAGAGCCAGGATGATGAGCCAACTCCAGGAAAGGTAGGAGGGGTAGATAGGTAATGCAGGAGTCTCCTGTGGCTATCCCCATCTCAAACAAGTATGCTGTTTTGGAAAATGTAGTGGACTCTCAGGGGAATGTAGCATGAACAGCCAAGTTTCTGGATCTGGAATGGCTGTAATGTAACGAGGGGTATGTCAAGTCCCAAGCAATCGATTGTGATAGGGGACTCTCCAATCAGAGGCACAGATAGATGTTTCTGTGGCCAGCAGCAAAAAATCAGAATGGTGTGTTGCCTCCCTGGTACCAGGATCAAGAATGTCTCAGAGATGGTGCAGAATGTTCTCAAAGGGGAGAGGAACCAGCAGGAGGTCATTGCACACATTGGAACTAACAACATAGAAAGGGAAAAGGATGAGATTCTGAAGGAACAATTTAGAAAGTTAGGCTGTAATATAAAAGTTAGGTCTTCTAGGGTAGTATTATCTGGATTACTCCCGGTGTTACTGAATATCTGGACCCCCTGGAGTAGCGGGGTGGTGGGTGGGGTGGTACCTCTCTGTTCCGTGATCGGTCAATAATCACTCACAATCAGTCTGGTTCTTTAAGGCTTCATTCTTTCTTTCTTAATACGGCCAGGTACACAGCATCCGGAAACACAGAGGTTATACACTTCCGTGTTCCTCAGAAGAGCTGCACACATGGTTAAAATAAAGACATTTTTATACTTTTCTTAAGGAAAGATACAGGCCATGATCACCTAGTACATTCAGACAATTATCAATCAATACATGATACTGCTTTATTTGATAGTTACTGTCAGGCAATGAGACAAGTCACTGACAATGTGTAAAGGAATAAAACCAAGCAATCCTGCCAATTAATTCTGATTTTGTGATTCAGGGCTAATACAATTGATTATTAAAAATAATAAATAAAATAATCATTATCTGTAATTCAGAGGGGGAAACCAAACAAGTGACTCAGATATTTTTAAAATCATCATAGAAGTTGGGAAGTTATGTTGCAGTTGTACAGGACTTTGATGAGGCGCACTTGGAGTGTTGTGTTCAGTTTTGGTCACCTTGTTACAGGAAGGATGTTATTAAACTGGAAAGAGGTGCAGAAGAAATTTGCAAGGATGTTGCCAGAACACAAGAGACTGAGTTATAGCGAGAGGTTGGACAAGCTAGGACATTTTTCTTCAGAGCTTAGGGGACTGAGAGGGGATCTGAGAGAAGTGTGTAAGATCATGAAAGTGTGGATAGGGTGAATGTATTCTGTCTTTTTACCAGGGTTGGGGAATCGAGGACGAGAGGACATCAGTTTAAGGTAAAAGGGGAAAGAATAAACGGGAACCTGAAGGACAACTTTTATACACAGAGGGTGGTACACAAATGGAATGAGCTGCAGGTGGAAGTGGTTGATGCAAGTACATTAATGACATTTAAAAGACATTTGGACAAATACATGGATAGGAAAGGTTCAAAAGAATATGGGCCAAGTGCAGGGAAATGGGATTAGCGTGGATGGACATTTTAGTTGGCATGGACCAGTTTGGGCTGAAGGGCCTTTCTCCATACTATGGGACTCTATGACTCCATAAAAAGAGCAATTTAAGGAAACTTGCCACGGTGAACAATTAGATCTGAGGCAGAGGACAACATTCTATGTTTTGGGTGTGCTTCCTGCTTCTCTTCTTGCTGCTCCCTCTCCTCATGTATACACTTCCTTTACTAACAACATCTGACGGCATTGAGCCAGCTTCCATGTGAACAATGGTACACAACTTTAAAACTCTATCACCCCATCTTGACCCATTCACTGCTTCCATATTGTCGGACTGCTTAACCAACATCCAGTCTTGGACAATCCATGATCTTCACCAGTTAGAAAGAAAGAGCTTGTCCTTACATTATTGCCACTGCAACTTCAGGACATCCCAAGTTCTCAACAGACAATCAAGCGGTCTTTGAAATGTGGTCACGATTGTAACATAGGAACCATGGCTGCCAACTTGTACATAGCAAGCTTCACAAACAAGTGTGGTAACAAGCAATTAATTGTTTTTGTATGTTGCTTGAAGGGTGAACATTAACTAGGACACTGTGAAGAAGTTATTAACTCTTTTTAGGAATAGCACCATAGGATTTTAAATATCCCATAGAAAACACAGCATCTCTGAAATGCAGTCCTCTCTCAGTTCTACATTGATATAGCAACCTCCATTTTGCTGGAGTGGGACCTGAATCCAAAATGTTCTGACTCAGAGATATGTGTGCTACATTTGGCACATAAACGTTAAGAAGATTAAACTCAGTTTCTTCAAACCCCACCACAAACTCTGCATCTTTGCTGCTATTTACAATTCTATTTTGGCTGCTGTCTCAATAACCTGGGTAGACCTTTGGATTCCTGAGGGGTTTGGGGACATAATCGGGCTGCACCTTTTGAATTTTTAGTCAGCCTCGATGTATTCTTTTGGAGGGGAGGGGGGGGGGGGCGCAATTTCCACCAGGATTTGAATTATCACTGTGAATATGGCAGCAAGGCAGTTGTAATACGGAATATCAATTTTTTGTGATTTTAATTTCTCATTCAACCCTGACCTGGCTATCCAAGAAGCAGGTGAAATACTGTGTTTGGGGACTAATGTGCTAGTATGTCAATGTGGACCTCATGATTTAGAAGAGTCGGTGTGGACTGGGGTGGACAAAGTCAAAACTCACACAACACCAGGTTATAGTCCAACAAGTTTATTTGGAAGCACTAGCTTTCAAGGCGCTGCCTCTTTATCAGGTGTTGTGGAACATGATCATATAACGCAGAAATTATAGCAAAAAGGTTACAGTGTCATGGAGTTGTAATGATATATTAAACTACTACACCATAAGACCATAAGAAATAGAAGTGGAAGTAAGGCCATTCAGCCCATCGAGTCCACTCCACCATTGAATCATGGCTGATGGGCATCTATCCACACTCTCCCCGTAACTGTCTGAGCTGAGATGACACCTATTATTAAATAAGCTGACGTCACCTTGAGAATGTAATTCTGGGATTTACATACTAAAGAACCTAAACCACCATATCCCAATCTAAAAGATGAAAGACTTAATCTAAATTTGTTTAAGAACTATAACCTGGTGTGGTGTGTTTTTTTAATAATGTGCACTTCAATATACTATTAACAGATAATATCTATGCACTGTTACAAAATGATCTTTATTTGGAACCTCCAATAAATCCTACCTCCTGTTCCTGTTGTGATACAGAATTTTCATCTCAAATCCTTTGGCTCTTTGAGCGACTTTGTATCCGATCCGTCCCATTCCAATGATCCCAAGAGTGGCTCCAGTCACTTCGACTCCGTACCAACTCAAAGGGTACATTTTAGTGTCTGGACAAGTTGTAATCTTCTGACCTAAAATTTTAAAATCAAACTAGTCAAGAGCAGACTAATAAATGCTTTCAGAAATAAAAATATAAAACTGCTGGAAATATTCAGCAGGTCGGGCAGCATCTGTGGAGAGAGAAACAGAGTTATCATTTCAGGGCGATGACGTTCAAACAGAATGTTTTTCAGAAGCTGGAAGAAGGTGAAAATTGAAGGCCAATATTGTCCAATATCCTCGTTGTCTGGCAATAAATAGGTCAACAATCTGTTGCAGTACTGCTTGCAGATTAGCAGATTATCTTGAGATGTCACTACAGTGCTATTTGGGTTAATTAACTTTTATACCTGCAACAATTAAACTTAGAAGCCTTGTGCACATCTTCAGCACTGTAGCACCAACAAAATAGTTGGTTTCATATGAAAACCAGGGAAGAAGTGTGCACAAATCTGATATTACCAATTGATAACCTATAGGAGGCTCATGTGCTAAATTGACAATCAATTTTCAGTAATTTTGGTAGGGGGCTTATGTAAAGACTTTCCTTTTATAACCCATACATCATAAATGCCTGTTTATGTAAAATACCACATCCACAAGAGAAACAATTCATACTGTTAAATGTAGTATCCCTATATGGTAAGAAGTGGAGTCCCTGAGTGAACTGCATATCTAAATTCAGATCAATTCTGTTTAATTCAGTTTTCAGATATTATTTTTATGAAGACTAGAACACTCAGAAGTTAAAAATTTTAATCACATAAAGCAACCCAATCTTTTCATGGTTTATATATTTTTACAAGGTACATTCTTTTTCCTGTCCATAAGACATAGGAGCAGAAATTAGGTCATTCAGCCCATCACGTTTGCTCTGCTACTCAATCATAACTGATAGGTTTCTCAACCCCATTCTCCGGCTTTCTCCCCATAACCCTTGACCCCCTTGACAATCAAGAACCTATCTATCTCTGTCTTAAATATACTCAATGATCTGACCTTCACAGCCTTCTGTGGCAGTGAATTCCGTAGATTCACACTCTCTGGCTAAAGAAGTTTCTCCTTATCTCCATTATAAAAGTCTGTGCCCTCGGGTCCAAATCTCTCCTACCAATAGAAACATCTTCCCAATATCCACTTTGTCCAGCCATTCAGTATTTTATAAGTTTCAGTTCGATACCCCCTCATCCTTCCAAACTCCATTGCGTATAGAGCCAGAGTCCTCAAACATTCCTCATATGTTAAGGTTTTCTTTCCTGGAACCATTCTCCTCAACCTCCCCTGAACATGCTCCAGGGCCAGTACATCTTCCTGAGATATGGAGCCCAAAACTACACACAATACTCCAAATGTAGCCTGACCAGAGCCTTAGTGAGCCTCAGAAGTACATCCCTGTCTTTCTAGTCAAGTCCTCTCAAAAGAAGTGCCATCATTGCATTTGCCTTCCTATCTACTGACTCAACCTGCAAGTTTACTTGAGAGAATCCTAGACTAGAATCCCAATTCTCTTTGCACTTCAGACTTCTGAATTTTCTCCCCATTTAGAAAATAGTCCATGCCTCTATTCTTCCTACCAACACACATGACCTCACATTTTCCCAGGTTGTACTCTATATGCCACTTCTTTATCCACTCTCTTAACTTGTCCAAATCTTCTGCAGCCTCCACGCCTCCTCCATTCTGCCTGTCCCTCTACCTATCTTTGTATTGTCTGCAAACTTAACCAGAATGCCCTCAGTTCCTTCATCTAGATCACTAATGCATAAAGTGAAAGTTGTAGTCCCAACACTGAGCCTTGTGGAACACCACTTGTCACCGGCTGCCATTCTGAGAAAGATGCTTTTATCCCCACTCTCTGCTTCCTGCCAGACAGCCAGGTTTCTATTTCTGTTAGCACCTTGCCTCTAACACCATGAGCCCTTATCTTACTCAGCCTGCTGTGCGTCACCTTGTCAAAGGCCTTCTTGAAGTCCAAATAGATATATCCATTGGCTCTTCTTGGTCTAACATGCTTGTTCCTTCCTCAAAGTATTCAAACAGATTTGTCAGGCATGACTTCCCCTTGATGAAACCATGCTGACTTTGCCCTATTTTACCATGCTTTCCCTAGTTTTCAGAAATCTCATCCTTCACAATGGACTCCATGACCAAGGCTAGGCTAATCGGTCTGTAATTTTCTGTCTTTTGCCTTAAAATTAAATTTGTGCCCTCTCGTTTTGATCCTTCTAGCTTTTTCCTTTGCCTATAAATCGGATACACAAGGGATGAGTGAAAGTAAGTAATTCCTACAGGGTGAAAATGTGAAAAAAAGCTAAAGAAGCACCTCCTTCATCTAACTTCATCAATTCCCTAAACTCCCAGCATTCCGTTCAAGTTGCACTGAGGTGCTATGTGTAATAACTCTGAAACTGAACTCCAGTTACAGAAAGAAAGTTCAAACTAGCTTCCTTAATTTACTAACCTAGCTATCCTACAGTGATAATTTGCATACCTCTGCTTAGGCCCTGGTTCATAAATTTATGCATTAACTTTTAGCTAACTGTTAGATATAAGCAAGTCTAGATTTTAAGAAAGAGATAAAAATACCCTCAACTCACCAACTCCAGCACACTGAGCTAGTTGTACTAACAGCCAGTAAATGCAGTTAGTCTATCTGAGAGCGTGTTTCTGTTGTGCATAATTTTATGATTTGAACCTCTGTTTTCTCTGATTATTATATGTTAATTTGAATGTTTATTACCACATGCTGTACTCCTTCCTTGGTTTTAAAGTTCAAAGTTATAGATTCCAAGTCATCATCTGTCTGTTTGCCAAAATAGTTTACATTTTACCTTCCAATATATTCCTGGCAGATGCCAACATCAAAGCCATGCCCATTTCAGCAGTAGCATTGTCCACCACATGAGGAGTGTTGGCCACCTTCACCCCAAAACTGTTGATCAGAGGCAAGTCGAGATGGTCCACACCAACTCCATAATTTATAATGGCCTTCAAATGAGGTAGAGATTTCAGAAGCTTTTCATCTATTATGGGATAGTGTTTCCAACCAAAAATAAACTGGATTTTCTCAGCAAGTTCTTTTTCATTTTTCAGGAATTCTTCATAGTAGATGATGTTGAAATGTTTCTTGATGAGTTCTACAAACCTTTCTGGAATACCTTCAGTTTCATGAAGCGCATAAGCTAAAACGTGAGGCTGATTGTTCATTGTCTGTGGAAGAGCAGAAATGAAAAGGCATTATTCTGTAAATTTGTTGCTACATTTTCTTCTCATAATCCTTCACTTCTGATCCATCGTGTAGGCAAGCACCAGGGAGAGAGTTAAAATGGATTGAGCCATCAACATGTGGAAACCTCCTGGTCACACACACACACAGGTTTGGAGACAAGTCAAAGGGCAGAATTGGAAATTTGCAACTCTGGTTGGCACAATTCCACCCTCAAGCACTCTTGCCAGAGGCAGCACTATTGTCACAGAGGTCATCCATTTTAAAAAATATTAGACAGATTCTGAGAGCGCCTGCATCTTGAGCCAACCTCACACTCTCCCATATACCTCAACAACTCCACCTCAGCTGGTGGAACTTCTATTTTCCCCTGCTGCAAGCCTCCCTAAAGGCTTTCCTGTCTTGGGAGCCCACCCATCGTCCTTCACTATATAGTGAATTTGAAGGTAGCCTATTCATTTGCTGCCTCCTGGAAGATTGCAATCTCTGACCTGGACTGGGTTTGGGGGCCCAGAAATAGATCTGATTCATAAAACTTTCCAAAAAGCAGGTGATCCCATCCAACATGTGATTTGGTGACCAATTGCTGAATTCATGACACATGGAGTGAGTCAACTAAGGGAAAATCCTTCGCTGTGATGGAAAAATTATTTCCCACAATACACTGCTGAACAAGCATCTGCATTTAACTAACTAATCCTGCAGAGTAAATTAGTTTTACTACCATTTTAATTTCACTGCTTTGTTAATTCAGTTTATTTCTATTTCTATTTAGTGTACTTACATTTTTCGCTCTCTTAACTCTATACAGGGCAAAGGAGTAAAGAAGTAACTTTTGAACAGAACCACAGGTTGGAAATTCAAAGAAAAATGAAAACCAATTTTTTAAAAATCTCCATGATGTTTCTCCAGGACTGTTTCAATTCTTTTAGGAGAATCATTTTTTAGTTCCAGGACAACCCTGGAGGATTGATGTTCTGCACAAATTTGAATTTTTAAAGTGAAAATCTCAAAAAATGAAAGGAAATATTATCGAAAATTAAGTGCATACCCCTCTGAGTCATGCTTGTTGGAGATTCATGATAGGATAACATGGTATTCCATTGTATTATTGTAAGATCATCTTGGTGTCTGTCAGCTAGCAAGATTAATTGGTTGACCAGCCATTATGCGGAAAGGTCAAAGAGAGTGGCTCATTCTGATAATTGGAAGAGAACAGGACAGACAATACGTCTTCAGATTTGCAGTTGGGTGAACAGGTTTCGGAGTTATAGGTTTGAGGGAGGGTTTGTTTGATAACCAAAGAAACCTACTCGAGGAAACACGGACAACAGTCCTGATCCCCTGACTCGCCAGGGTGCATTTTTCTGCTCGTTCAGGCTGCTACTATCTCTGTTTTGCGATTGGGTTTATCAAGAATTAGGAAAGCGCACTTGCAGCCATGAAAGCGGGTTTTCCGTCTCATTGAGGAAGCATAATTTAGTTATTATAGTGGAGTATTCCATTTTACAGGTTCGCTACACTGCACAATGATGCAAAATAGTGTGTATGCTGAGGGTTGGGTTACTCCATTGTTTACTTTAACCTTCTTTTTCCTCCTCCCATACTTTCTTCCCTGTCATGAGAAGGATTAAAATTTCCAATTCCACCTCCATGTAATGTTTTAAGTGGCCATGGTGAAAAGTTGAAGGTCGAGTGAGGAAGGCGTTTGGTATGCTTTCCTTTGTTGGTCAGAGTACTGAGTACAGGAGTTGGGAGGTTGCTGTACAGGACATTGGTTAGGTCACTGTTGAAATATTGTGTGCAATTCTGGTCTCCTTCCTATTGGAAAGATGTTGTGAAACTTGAAAGGGTTCAGAAAAGATTTACAAGAATGTTGCCAGGGTTGGACGATTTGAGCTATGGGGAGAGGTTGAACAGGCTGGGGCTGGTTTCCCTGGAGCGTCGGAGGCTGAGGGGTGACCATATAGAGGTTTACAGAATTATGAGGGGCATGGATAGGGTAAACAGGCAAAGTCTTTTCCCTGGGGCTGGGAGTCCAAAACTAGAGGACATAAGTTTAGGGTGGGAGGCGAAAGATATAAAAGCGACCTAAGGGGCAACATTTTCATACAGAGGGTGGTATGTGTATGGAATGAACTGCCAGAGGAAGTGGTGGAGGCTGGTACAATTGCAACATTTAAGAGGCATTTGGATGGGTTTATGAATAGGAAGGGTTTGGAGGGAAATGCACCAGGTGCTGGCAGGTGGGACTAGATTGGGTTGGTATATCTGGTCGGCATGGACGGATTGGACCGAAGGGTCTGTTTCCATGCTGTACATCTCTATGACTATGACTCTATCTATAAATAGCACACCTGATCCATGGTGCAAGTCACTTCCTGTTACTGCAACAGTTTGATTTCTGTTGTTTTGTAGCTTTGTTGGTTGTTCTTTGCTGTTAATGGATTTACAATCTATCTGGCAACAGCAACAATGAAACCATCAAATCTCAAATAAAGTCAGTAATGTGTGAAATTAAGAAGCCACATTGTGAGCTGACAGTGATCTAGGTTTTAATTGCATCCCAACTATATTCGCCACAGGGAGAGGACATGTTCTGGTGTGAAGGAGAAACTGCTGAATTGCTGCAACTAATTTCTGCCTTGCTGCAATCAGCTGCCAAGTTTATGGTCTTTGAAAGGGGAAATAAATGGTGGAAAATCAAAGCATTTATTTGCTTCCATGGTTTCTGTCAAGATCGTCTATTTAATTGGCACTCAGAGGGATGTTTAGGAAGCGTGAAGTAAAGATTGTGCTTAAATTTGTAGTTGCAAACAATGAAGCTGAACTGGACCTTTATGGATGGTTCATCTCTCTGGTACACTATCCACTGGAACTCTCCAACCCCAGCAATATGCTAGTAAATCTTTACTGCACCTTTTCTAGCTTAATAGTATCTCTTTCATAGTAGGGAGACCAGAACTGAACACAGTATTCCAAATGTGGCCTAAACAACATCTGCATAATGAATAATAAAATTCTCTTGTACACATTTAACAAATTCCTTGCCATCCAAGTCCTTAACCCTATGGCTGACCCAGTCTATGTTTGGAAAGTTAAAATTCCCTACCATTACAACCCTATTATTCTCACAGATATCTGAGATCTCCTTACAAATGTGTTTCTCAATTTCCCGCTGACTACTGGGGGCCTTCAGTACATCCTAGTAAGCGATCATCCCTTTCTTATTTCTCAGTTCTACCCAAATAATTTTACTGGATATATTCTTGGGAATATGCTCCCTCTAGTACAGCTGTAATGTTATCTCAAACCAAAACCACTCCCCTCTTCTCTTGCAGTCTTTCTATCCTTCCTGGAACATTAAGCTGCCAGACTGCCGTTCCCTGAGCCACATTTCTGTAATTGCTATGATATCCCAGTCCCATGTTCGCAACTATGCCCTGAGTTCATCTGCCTTACCTGTCAGGCCTCTTGCATTTTAGCTTATCAGTTTTACCTCATTCTCTGCCTTGCTCTTGCTACCTTGACTACTTGACTTGCTCGTCCTCTCAACTGAACCAGTCTCAGACTCACCTTTTTTTCTGACTATCTCTTTCGGTCCCAGCCTCTTAATGGTTAAAGCCTCCGGAGTAGTGCTACATCTCTCACCAGGATATTGGTCCTCTTCCAATCCAGATGCAAACTGTCCTTCTGAAACAGGTCACTTCTATCCCAGAAGAGATTTCAATGATCTAAACATGTGAAAGCCTGCCCTTTGCACCAGTTCCTCAGCTACACCTTCATCTGGTCTATTCTCCTTGTCCTACTCTCACTAGCAAGTGTCACTGCGAGAAATCCAGATGTTATTATCTTTGAGGATCTTTTTAAGCTCCTGCCAAGTTTCACATATTCTCCCTTAAGAACCTAGTCACTTCCCATGTTGATTCCATTGTGTACAATGACCTTCTGCTGGTCATGCTCCCTTTTGAGAATACTTTGTACCCTCTCCAAGACATCTTTGATCCTGGCATCAGGCAGGCAACACATTATTCTGTTATCATGTTGTTGGCCACAGAAACGTCTATCTGCGCTCCCAACTAGATGATGTTGCAAAATAAAAAGAGGACATAGATTTAAAGTGAGGTGCAAATGAAACAAGTGAGGTGAGAAAAATATTTATTCCACAGTGAGTATTTATAGAGTCAGACAGAATAGAAACAGACCCATCAGTCCAATTTGCCTGCTGCCCAGAGATCCCAATCTGATCTAGTCCTATTTGCCAGCAATTGGCCCACATCCCTGTAAATCCTGCCTATTCATATACCTATTTCTGCAGTGGTCATGAAAGCCAGGACGATGTACTGTGCAGGATCCTTCCTTTATTCGTCCAAAGCCACCACTGTGGTTAATTAGTTAATTGTGAATCAACAATAACACTGCCTACTGTATGCATTTGTTATTCAGTGGTACCTACACAATCAGACTTTGTCATCTCCTACAGCACAGACCCACAAGCAAAAACACATTTCTGACTGAACTCCAATCCTCATGTTCCAGAATGTGGAGCAACCACAGCATCCGAGCTTCATGACTCACTGGTTTCTTCCATTCATGCCAAGTCATTGGTTATTAACAATTCACTCATCCCCCTCGACCTGCAACAAAATCAACACAGTTGTTTGGTCACCTAAAATACTATCTGTACTACACCCATGGTCACTATGCTTCAGGCTCACCCTGCCCTATTAACCAATCAACTCCTGTCTCCAATCTCTTTCCCATCATTTTGACCCTGCATGCATATTTTGAACATTTTTAGAACATAGAACATAGAACATAGAAGAATACAGCGCAGTACAGGCCCTTCGGCCCTCGATGTTGCGCTGATCCAAGCCCACCTAACCTACACTAGCCCACTATCCTCCATATGCCTATCCAATGCCCGCTTAAATGCCCATAATGAGGGAGAGTCCACCACTGCTACTGGCAGGGCATTCCATGAACTCACAACTCGCTGAGTAAAGAACCTACCCCTAACATCTGTCCTATACCTACCCCCCCTTAATTTAAAGCTATGCCCCCTTGTAATAGCTGACTCCATACGAGGAAAAAGATTCTCACTGTCGACCCTATCTAAACCCCTAATCATCTTATACACCTCTATCAAGTCACCCCTAAACCTTCTTTTCTCCAATGAAAACAACCCCAAGTGCCACAGCCTTTCCTCAGACGATCTTTCTACCATACCAAGCAACATCCTGGTAAACCTCCTCTGCACCCGTTCCAGTGCCTCCACATCCTTCCTATAGTATGGCGACCAAAACTGCACACAATACTCCAGATGTGGCCGCACCCGAGTCTTATACAACTGCAACATGACCTCAGTACTCCGGAACTCAATTCCTCTACCAATAAAAGCCAGTACGCCATATGCCTTCTTCACCGCACTATTTACCTGGGTGGCAACTTTCAAAGATTTGTGTACATGGACACCAAGATCCCTCTGCTCATCCACACTACCAAGTATCCGACCGTTAGCCCAGTACCCCATCTTTTTATTACTCTTACCAAAGTGAATCACCTCACACTTAGCTACATTGAACTCCATTTGCCACCTTTCTGCCCAGTTCTGCAGCTTATCTATATCCCGCTGTAACCTGCCACATCCTTCCTCACTGTCTACAACTCCTCCGACTTTCGTATCATCCGCAAACTTGCTCACCCAACTTTCTAACCCCTCCTCCAGGTCATTTATAAAAATGACAAACAGCAATGGTCCCAAAACAGATCCTTGCGGAACACCGCTAGTGACGGCACTCCAAGATGAACCTTTGCCATCAACTACTACCCTCTGTCTTCTTCCAGCCAGCCAACTCCTAATCCAAACCTCCAACACACCCTCAATGCCATACCTCCGTATTTTTTGCAGTAGTCTACCATGGGGAACCTTATCAAACGCCTTACTAAAATCCATATACACCATATCTACCGCTTTCCCCTCGTCCACCTCCTTAGTCACCTTCTCAAAGAATTCAATAAGGTTTGTGAGGCACGACCTGCCCTTCACAAAACCATGCTGACTATCCTTGATCACATTATTCCTATCCAGATGTTCATAAATCCTATCCCTTATAATTCTCTCTAAGGTTTTGCCCAGAACAGAAGTGAGACTCACCGGCCTATAGTTACTAGGGTTATCCCTACTCCCCTTCTTGAACAAGGGAACCACATTTGCTAGCCTCCAATCTTCTGGCACTACTCCTGTAGACAACGAGGACATAAAAATCAAAGCCAATGGCTCTGCAATCTCCTCCCTTGCATCCCAGAGAATCCTAGGATAAATGCCATCAGGCCCAGGGGACTTATCTATTTTCACCCTTTCCAGAATTTCCAACACCTCTTCTCTACATACCTCAAAGCCATCCATTCTACTTAATTGTGACTCAGTACTCACATTGACAACAATGTCCTGTTCCTGATTGAATACTGACGAAAAGTATTCATTCAGTGTCTCCCCAATCTCTTCAGCCTCCACACGCAACTTCCCACTACTATCCTTGACTGGACATATTCCTACCCTAGTCATTCTTTTATTCCTGACATACCTATAGAAAGACTTAGGGTTTTCCCTAATCCTACCAACTAAGGACCTTTCATGTCCCCTCCTTGCTGCTCTTAACTCTCTCTTCAGGTCCTTCCTGGCTACCTTATAACTCTCGATCGCCCCAATTGAACCTTCACGCCTCATCTTTACATAGGCCGCCCTCCTCCATTTAACAAGGGATTCCAATTCCTTATTAAACCACGGCTCCCTCACACGACCCTTTCCTCCCTGCCTGACGGGCACATACTTATCAAGGACACTCAATAGTTGCTCCTTGAACAAGCTCCACATATCAATTATGCCCTTGCCTTGAAGCTTACTTTTCCAGGCCACACATCCTAAGTCATGCCTCACAGCATCATAATTTCCCTGCCCCCATGTATAACTCTTGCCCTGTAGTGCACACTTATCCCTCTCCATCACTAGAGTAAAGGTCACCGAATTGTGGTCACTGTCCCCAAAGTGCTCACCTACCTCTAATTCTAACACCTGGCCTGGTTCATTACCCAGAACCAAATCCAGTATGGCCTCACCTCTTGTTGGCCTATCTACATATTGTGTCAGGAAACCCTCCTGCACACATTGGACAAACACTGACCCATCTAACGAACTTGAGCTATTGCTTTCCCAATTAATATCAGGAAAGTTAAAGTCCCCCATAACAACCACCCTATTACTTTCACTCTTCTCTTGAATCATCCTCGCAACCTTTCTTCTACGTTTCTAGGACTATTAGGAGGCCTGTAAAAAACTCCTAACAGGGTGACCTCACCTTTCCTATTCCTAACCTTAGCCCAAACTACCTCAGATGGCGAGTCTTCATCCATCGTCCTTTCCACAGCTGTAATACTATCTTTGACAAGCAATGCCACACCTCCCCCTCTTTTACCCCCACCTCTGACCCTACTAAAACATTTAAACCCTGGAACCTGCAACAGCCAATCCTGTCCCTGTTCTACCCATGTCTCCGTAATAGCCACAACATCGAAGTCCCATGTACCAACCCACGCTGCAAGTTCACCTACCTTATTTCGTATACTTCTTGCATTGAAGTATACACACTTCAAATCACTTTCCTGTTTACAGGCACCCTCCTTTGAAATTGATGCCATGTTCCTAACCTCCCTACACTCCAGGTCCTGCACCCTAAAGCTACAGTCTGGGTTCCCATGCCCCTGCAGTTGTTGGTCTTCTGCTAAATATTAATAGGTATTTTATAGTGAAATTGATCTCTGAGCTCAGAGATAGGGACACTTCAGCCCTGAGACAAATGTTAATATAGCAAGTAGTTAAGCAAGTGTTTGAGGGTTAATTGACAGGTTAAATATTAAAGGGCGACAGGTGGAACAGTCTCTTGGTTTTTGGTTCATCAGCTGGCTTGGACTAACATTGCTATTGGTAGTAGGGAATGACTGTATAAATGTGAGGCTTGCAAACGAAAAGTTTTCTTTTCATATAGAAACTTGATTTTAGAGTATCTTTGGAGAAGAATGGCTGAATCCAAATGCAAAGAATTAATATGTGACTTCCTGTTGAAGCCGAACCTTATGATTGATGGGTAAATCAAACGTATATGTGGAAGGGGTTGTTTCTTTACGAAGAAGACAACAAAGTTTGGTCCTGGTATTGTTGTTTACTGCTACAAGCACGATCAGGTGTAATATATTTTCAATTAGACATGGGTGGATGGCTTGAAACTTATATTAATTTATAAGAAAAATGACACTAAAGCAATATGAAGCTTAACCAGATTCTGAATTTAGGAAAGCAAGATATTCTAAATAAGAATGCATAATGGGATTTAATAGAATATATGTAAGATTGCAAAAAACCTACACATTTCTAATTCTGTATTTATCTTTAAACTGGACAATGCTGAATTTGTATAGACTTCTAGAATTGCCTCGAGTTAAGTTTTCAGTAAGAAACATGCTTTCTGAACAGATGTCAGAAGCGTGTGTGCGATCTGCAAACAAGTCGAAGTAAAGAATCTACACACTTCAACACTGGCACGCTGACAATTAAAATGTTCTCACACAATTTGAGGATGTAGTACATACAACTCCACCTAATGGGACAAACAATATCCAACAATTCAGGACAGCTTTTCAGGAAGAAATTTCCTAGCTCAGAGATCAAGGATACTATTAAGAACAAAAGAAAAATCCCTGTTCTGAAGAACTAAGATACTATTTTGTTTTGAAAAACATTAGTACACCTTCAAAAGGATA
The DNA here is from genome assembly GCF_037043375.1 of Chiloscyllium plagiosum. Lineage (NCBI taxonomy): Eukaryota > Metazoa > Chordata > Chondrichthyes > Orectolobiformes > Hemiscylliidae > Chiloscyllium > Chiloscyllium plagiosum. Next base: position 42,355,391 of record NW_028270172.1, on the reverse strand, counting down.
TCTGACCTCTGAAGCAAATGCATGTGATTAATGGTCTCCAACAGACCAACGCTTGTTTTCAGCAGGAACTACTTTTGGCGAAGAAAATTCAAAGAGAGAAAAGGCATTCAGTTTAAAGGGCTTGGACCTTGTTCTGTCATAAACAGAATCAAAGTCAACAATCTTCAACACTGAGACCTACCAATCTTCCAAACTGGAACAGAACAGTTTCTGAGAAATAGAGATACTATAAGACTGTTTTCAAATATGAGGCATGGGGGGGAAATGTGATTATACATTTTGTATGTATAATATTTTTATGATATTGGGTGAGGAGAAGCTTGGAGGGAGATATTGTAAAGCGTCTGAAAGGGTTCATGTTGAATTCATTAGGGTCTTTCAGCACTACTTAGAGTCCTTGAGCTATGCAGCATGAAACCAATCCTTCGTTCGAAATTGTCGATGCCAACCATCTAGCCTAAATTAGTTTCATTTGAGAGCATTTGGCTGTATCCCTCTTAATCTTTCCTATTCTTATACCCATTCCGATGCCTTTTAAATCTTGTAATTGTACCAGTCTTCGTCACTTCATCAGGCAGCTCATTCCAGACGTGCACCACCCTCTGCATGAAAAAGTTGCTCCTTCGGACCCTTTTAAATCTTTCCCCTCTCGCACCTTAAACCTATCCCATCTAGGTTTGGACTCTGCTACCCTGGGGAAAAGATGCGGAAACTCGTTGGCAGGAATCCCAGTAATTTGTCTGCTTTGTGAGGTAAGTAGCTTGCATTTTTATATGAAACTTTGAAGTCCATCTCTGTCCTGCTCAGCAAAGCTAGAAAAAGAACATAATCCTCCCTCTGCTGAGCTCAGTCTCATTATTTAGTCCATGTGGGCTGCCATTGCCTGGAATGATGCTTGAGATAAAACATTTGGACGGGAGGAATTTCTTTCTCCAAATACCTTCTTAAACAGAATTCAGATACTAACAAGGCCTTAATGGAAAAGAGACTGAACATCGGCAGGTTGGTATTGAGAGTGTTCCTGGCTGAATATTTGCTGAGTGAATGTAGTGTAACAAGTAATTTGTAGATCCCTTGCTCAAATAAAACCAGTTCCTTCACTATTCCAAATACTCACCTTTTTTGGGCCTTAAATATCCCTAATTCTTTTGGAATAGTTTTCCTCCTCTTCTACTATGTTTCAAATTATTGTTGCATTATTTTGTACTATGGTGCAGTTTTTTCTGCTGAAGTGGAATTCTGTACCTCCGAGGCAATTATGTCAAGTTATTTAGTTATTCAGAGAACATTATGATTTTTTTCCCCTGGGATCTTTAAAAATTTTGAAGTGCATAACAATTTTGGCTCTGGGCAAAGTATACCCAGCAATAAATAAATGGAATTTCCCCTTTTTACAAGTGTTTTCACCTCGAAGTTGTGTAATGTTTGGAATGTGATGCTTGGGGCATGTTGATGTACTATTTCGAAGTTCCTAATTTTCCTTTAAGGGAACTAGCCTTAAAGAATCAGAGACATTGTAATTGCATTGACGCACTGAAGCAAACTTTTGCCCGAACTTGGGAAAACTCGACCAACTCACTTTTGTGTCTTTTTGCTCAGTGGTGTATTTGTTTGTAGTGTATTTTGTGGATTATGATGGAGTGGACGAAGAATGTTGCTTGGTAGGTGGGCCAGTTAGAGACCGGGTTTTGTTTGTCTACATAATATTGCAGCTCCTAATATTGTTTAAAGGCCACCTTAGCCTCACTTCATGCCCCTTCACCCCTCGGTCCAATTTCCGTGCAACCCCTCTATGCCTCAATACCATGTCTAGCCCTGCCACATTTCCCCAGGAAACCCATGTCCCCTGCTATTCCCCCATGCCACCTCTGTCCCCATGTAATAGTGTCACATAGTTTTTTTTACAGAAGGAGCCCCTTGGGCCATCAGGTCCACGTCATGAAAAATCCATCCATTCTAATCACATTTTCCAGAATTTGGCCCATAATCTTCTATACTACGCTATTTCAATTGTTCGTCTAAATAGTTCTCAACTGACTTGAGAGTTCCTTACCACCTCACATTTTCTATGCCATCTCATGCCACCTCTATGCCCATGTTTCCTCCAAAGCCACCTGCCTAGTCTGTGCAGTTTTCAAGAATCTCTGCATCATGCGCCATTCTTAGGAGATATGTGATAGTAATAACAGTTACTTTAAAATTACAAACCTCTAACGATCTCTGAAAACCATGAATTCAAACTCACTACCATTGATGTGGGACCAAAATAAAACCTTGAGAAAAGAAAATCCTGATCCTTTAAGCATCTATTAGATTTGTAAACAGACAAGAAATGACACGTAAAAGATTCTGCAACTGTAAATTAATTCAGGTGACATACATATTCCAGAGGGATTCAATAAAGAGATGGATATGGCAGAGGACTTGCAGAAGAACCTATGAACAAACTGAAATATTCATTGAGTGTTCAGAATGATGGACAAGAAATGAGGCCAATGGATTAGTAAAATGGGATGAAACAGTGGGAATAAGAAAGCTGAGTGAAGATGACGAAAGTAAATCTGGAAATGACCTTACATTAGAAAACGATCACAAACTTGAGAAAGAAACCTCAATACCATAAGAATGAGGATGGAGTAACTTCAGCAGGTCTAGAAATACGAGTATAAGCTACAGCTTGAATCAATTAGATAAGAAATAAAGGCCACAGAAAAATCATGAAACAGAACTAAAATCAGAACTCCTCACAATTATCAGAGTTTGGTGGCTGCCAATAAACTTGAGAATAGAGTAAATTTGATATTTGGACAGAGTTTGCAATTTATTCTGAGGCACTATTCATGGCAACCAACTTCGTCTGTTAGGGTATTTGTACTGAAGATGTTCTTTCAGGTTGGAGGGGAATGAATTGTTAGGGTTTTCAAGGATGACTGGATGAGATGGATGTTAGTGGATTCACCCACAGCTGGAAGGGAATCTATTGAAATTGTGTTCTTTTGGTCATATGTATTCAAGGTTCATGGAAGTGGCATTTGTAAATTAATTCAGGTGACATACATTTTCCAGAGGGACCAATAAATAGATGGATGTGGCAGTTAGAGGACTTGCAGAGAAAGATATGACTGACACTGCCTGAAGAGGCAATAGGTTCAGAAGGAAAATAAAAATACTAAACAAATGCATCTACAGCTTGAATAATGCTTCCAGAGAACAGAAGGATGCTTGGTGGAGTGCAGGCCTGTGACTAGTGGAGTGCCTCAGGGTTTGGTGCTGGGCCCATTGCTGCTGGTTATCTACGTCAATGATTTGGATGAGAAATTACAAGGCATGATTAGTGAGTTTGCAGATGATACCAAAATAGGCGGTATCATGGACAGTGAGGAAAGTTATCAGAAATTGCAACAGGAATTTGATCATCTGAGGAAGTGGGCTGAGAAATGACAAATAGTGTTCAATATAGATAACTGTGAGGCGTTGCATTTTGGAAAGTAAAATCAAGGTAGGAGTTTCATGGTAAATGATCGGGCCTTAAGGAGTGTAGTGCAACAGAGGGATCGTGGAGTACAGGTGTATGGTTCTCTGAAAGTGGAGTCACAGGTCCACAGAGCAGTGAAGGAGGTTTTTGGCCACAATGACCTTCATCAGTTCAGGAACTGAGTATAGAAGTTGAGAGGTTATGTTGCAGTCACACAGGACTTTGGTGAGGCCGTACTTGGAGTACCGTATTCAATTTTGGTCACCTTACTATCAGAAGGATGCTATTAAACTGGAAAGAATGCAGAAGAAATTTACAAGGATATTGGGACTGATGGGACTGCGTGAAAGGAAGAGGTTGTACAAGCTAGGAATTTTTCTTTGCAGTGTAGGAAACTGAGGAGGGATCTTTTAGAAGTGTATAAGATCATGAGAGGCATGGATTGGGTGAATGCACTCAGTCTTTTTCCCAGGGTTGGGGAATCGATGAGCGGACATTGGTTTAAGTTCAGAGGGGAAAGAATAAATGGGAATCTGAGGGACAACTTTTATGCACAGAGGATGGCAATCAAATGCCAGCAGATGTGGTTAAGGTGGGTACATGAACAATATTTAAAAGGTGTTTAGACAAATACATGGATAGGCAATGTTTAGAAAAACATGGGCCAAGTGCAGGGAAATGGGGTTAGCGTGGATGGACATTTTAGCCGGCATGGACTAGGTTGGACCAAAGGAACTGTCTCTGTGCTTTAGGACACTATGACTTCTTTACCCCCACTTAAAAAATGAACCATCAATTTGCAAAGATGGCTTCATTTTTAAAAACCTTTAGTCTTACATTATTAGACAGTACAATACATATGTCATGTTGACTGTAATCACTTTCCACAATTATAGTCCATGTGTTTTTTTCCCACCACCAAACGCCTCCATCTTCTTTCATCAAAGTCGTGACAATGTGTCAGTAATTACATTCTCTCATCCTGCCATGCGTATAATTTTCAAATTGAATTGCTGCAATAATAAGTTCCACTTGAATAGTCTGGAAATTTTATCCTTAAATTTTCCAAAAACTTTTAATGTGTTACAATCAGTATATACAATTGTGTCAGTCATATCACTGGCAATATAAATGTTAAAATGTTCCAATGCTAACACCAAGCTCAAGGTCTCTTTCCGAATCATGGAATGTTTTTGAGTTCATGATTTTCAGTTTTCTGGAAAAATACCCAATAAGTCTTTCTATCTTCTTGTTGTCTTCTTGCAAGAATACAGCACTGACACCCACATCACTCGCATCGATAGCCACCGTGAATGGATTTACGTAATTAGTTGTGGCTAATACTCGGGCAGTGGTTAACACTGCTTTCAGATTGTCAAATGCCTTTTGACAGTCCTCCATCCATCAAAGTTTTCTGCACTTCTTCAAGTCAGTCAGTGAAGCAACCACACTACTATAATTTGGTCCAAACATCCAATTAAAAACCGCTCAGTCCGAGGACTCATAGTGCTTTCCTCTTCGATGGTACGGTATTCCAATGTGTGACTAAAAATCACCAGATTGTCAAATGTACTCCACAGGATTGGGTAATCTTGAAATCACTTTATGAGTTAGTCTTTGAAATGTGGCTGGTGCATTTTTTCACATCAAATGGCATGACTTTAAACTGGTACAGACCATTTTGTGTCACAAAAGCCAAACTTTCCTTTGATTTTTCTTAGTTGGTCTAATATTGAAATGTAAGTTGTTTTTCTCATCTTCTCAATACAGTCTTCCAAATGTGGAATTTGGTATGAATCAAATTTTGTAACTGGACTTTGTGATAGTCCACACATAATTGTTGGGGATCACCTGGTTTTGGCACTATAAGTATGAATGAGCTTCATTTGCTGCAACTCACTTTCATTATATTGCCTTTGGGCATGTGTTCAATCTTTTTGTGAACCTGTGCCAACTTTAGAAGGTTAAACCTTTCAAGATGTTACTTAACTGGATCAGCATATCTACGTCATGTGTAATCAAGTTCATACTTCCCAGCTTATTCCCACCTATGATTATAATCATTCTTTCAGGCCATTTTGTTTTTACTTTGAAAAGTGACTCAGTAATTTATCTCAATTTTGGAGAACTTCAACATTGTCCAATTTAATTTGAGGAATGTTAAATTCAGAATCACCTGAGCTTGATTCTTTACTCTGTATTGTATTTAGTAACGTATTCATTTTTTGCTTTCCTTCCCTATCAAAATATTTTTTGAGCATAGTCACATGTCACACTCTGAGATTTCTTTCTCTCTGGCCTTCTTATCAAATAGTCCACCTCACTCAATTTCCTTTCAATTTGATAAGCTCACTAAACTTTGCTTTTAAAGGTTAAACTAACACTGGAAGTGTTATCTCTGTTAGTAAAATTACAACTTTTTAATTTCTTATCTGTTTCCTGTTTCATCACCTGCCTAGCCAACTCACCCATTTGATGTAAACTCTCTCTAAAATTTGACACATAATCCAAATGAGTGGTTTCTGAACTCTAACTCACCAATTTTCCCCTTAATTAATTTCAGTGGTCCTCTCACCTCATGCCCAAAAGACTAATTCAAATGGACTAAATTTAGTTGATTCATTAGGTGCATCCATAATTACAAAAAGTACATACAGAATTTCTGTATCCCAATCCTGTGGATAACCTTAACTATAAGCCCTCAACATGGTTTTTAAAGTTTGATGCTACCATTTGAATGTTCCCTGCAATTATGGATGGTATGTAGTGGACTTCAGTTGTTTTATTTTCAAGCTATCCGTAACTTCCTGGTATAATTTTCATGTAAAATTTGACCTTAGGTCTGATTGTATCTCTGTGGTTAGCCCATACCTAGTTAAATAAAGATTGAGTAATGCATCCACAGTCCTTTTAACTATGATAGGCACAATGAAATAGTCTTTGGAAATCTAGTAGACACACCCATTATGGTCAACAAATACTTATTCCCATTACTTTAGTTTAGGAAGGGGCCCTACCAAATCAATTGAGACCCTTGTAAAAGGTTCCTCAATTGTAAGAATGGATATTAGGGGTACTGGTTTTATCACTGCTTGAGGGTGTTTCCAATTACCTGACACATATGACATGTCCAACAAAATTCCACCACATTCTTATGCAGTCCAGGCTGATAAAAATGTTTTTGTGTTTTGGCCTGAGTTTTCCTTGCTCCTAAATGACCTTCTCCTGGTAATTCATGTGCTCCATCTCCTTCCAAAACCCACCAGTAGGACAGCGTGATGAGCTTCTGCCCATTTCTCGTCTACGGTCAAGGTGTCATTTTGAAGTTAGTAACATTCTGGGATACACTCAGATTTTTCTTATGTTTATAATTTTTGATACAACTGCTTTAGTTTTTCATCTTTCTTTTGTAAATCAGCTAATTCCTCAGAACTAAAAATATCCACTTTGTCTGCCATCTGTTCTTGATTTTATCTTAATCTCTGATAGTTGATCTTCAATTTCTTTATCTTTATTCTTTGATTTCTCCTCCTGTTTCAAACTATGGCTTTGTGACCTTGTTACCACACAGTCAAGAAAAATCCCAGGGTATATTCCTTGTAACATCTCAATTGCCAGATTTTCCATTGATTTTTCAACCACAGTAGGGATCATTCCCATCTGTGATCTGGCTGTAATATTACCAAGGATAAAGTGTATGCCTGGAACCGAACATTTCTCTACCTCCTACCAACTTTGTTTAGATCAACAATACTGACATGACCACCAGCCATTTCATGTCTTTGGCCATTTTCTCTAATTAAATGAAAAAGCCTTCTCCATCCTTCTCATTGAATGATTATGCAACGCTTGGATATATTTAAACAGATCCCCACTAGGCCTTTGGCTATGATTGGCCTCCTCACTGCTCCTATTTTTCACCTCAGTTTCTGTCATTTTAAATCACTTTTGAGTTTTCAGTTCCAACCTCAGAAGTTCAAAACCTCTTTTTCTCCCTTGCTTCTGCTTTTAATTGGAATTCAAACTTATCATTTCCTCTTTTCTTTCTTTATGTTCTACCAAAGCTGTTTTTGCCTTTTCTTTGGCCCTTGCCATTGCCTCTAATTCAAGCTGCTTCTTCTGCAATAGAATTTTAGCCATTTCCAAAGATATATATATATATATATAAATAGTGCAAGATTGCCACAATTATCTCCCCTTTCCTTACAGACACAAGCAATCCTAACTCCAGTTGTTTGGCAATTCAAAATGCTATGCCTTACTTAATTTTTGTAAAATTCCCAAAGTGATTTCCTCCACCTCCAGGAAATTCTTAGTGACGGAAGGAGGCGTTATTACACAAGGCACACCCAGTTTAAACCAACCAAATGCAATACCTAAAATAAAAAAAACACTCACTGCCTTTAAGTTCAACAATCCTAAACCTAAGCTGTAATTGGAGATTTTGATCGCAACAGAGCCTCCAATTTGTTATGGACCAGACCAAACTTTCTCAAAATATATTAAGAAGATAGCTAACTTTTTTTTTCTTTTATAGGCAAATGCTGGGCATTGTTTTCCAAATTCTGTTTGATTAGTCAGACTACCAGATTTGAAGCAAAATGCAATTTATGCATACTTAATAGTAAAAGTACAACGAAAGAAAGAATAAATTGGAATAATAACTCCAATGGAAAATGTAACAGAATAGTGGATTATTTATAGAGTCATAGAGTTGTATAGCATAGTAACAGACCCTTCAGTCCAACTCATCCAGCTGACCAGATTTCCCAAATTAATCTAGTCCCAATTCATGTACCCATCCAAAATGCTGTAATTATAACAGCATCCACCACTTCCATATACACACCACTCTCTGCAAGAAAAAGTTACCCCTGAGATCCTTTTTAAATCTTTCGCCTCTGACTTTAAACCTATATCCTCTACTTTGGACTCCCCGACTCTGGGGAAAAAAGATCTTGGCTATTCGACCTATCCATACCACTCATGATTTTATAAACCTCTGTAAGGTCACCCCTCAGCCTCTGATACTCCAACTAAAATAGCACAGCCTGTTCAGCCTCTCCCTATAGCTCAAGCCCTCCAACCCTGGCAACATCCTTGTAAATCTTTTCTGAACCCTTTCAAGTTTCACAACATCATTCCTATGGCAGAGACACAGTATTCAAAAAGTGGCCTCACCAATACCTGTATAGCCGCAACTTGTCATCCCAACTCCTATACTAAATACACTGACCAATAAAGGCAAGCGTACCAAATGCCTTCTCCACTAGCCTGCTTACCTGCACCTCAAGCTTTCTTTGTCCAAGAACACTCCCCAGGACCCTGCCCAGATTTGCCTTACCAAAATGCAACATTTCACATTTATTAATTTAAACTCCATCTGCCACTCCTTGGCCCATCTGATCAAGGTTCCAGTGTATTCAAATCATTATATAAATGACAAAAAGCATCAATCCTTGTGGCTCACCACTAGTCACAGGCCTCTGGTCCAAAACAAATTCTCCACCATCAACGTCTATCTCCTACCTTCAAGCCAATTTTGTATGCAAATAGCTAGCCCTCTCTAGATTCCATGTAATCTAACCTTGCCAACCTGTCTACCATGTCAAACCGTGTTGAGTGCCTTGTTGAAGTCCATATTGACAACGTCCACCACTTTGCCTTCACCAATCTTCTTTCTCACTTCTTCAGGAAACTCAATCAAGTTAATGAGATGCCATTCCACACGCACAAAACCATGTTGACTATTCCTAATCAGTCCTTGCCTTTCTAAATACATGTAAATCCTGTCCTTCAGAATACCCTACGTAATCTTATCCATCACTGACATCAGGCTAAGTGGTCTACGGTTCCTGGCTTTTCCTTCTGACCTTTCTTGAATAATGGCACCACAATAGCTAACCTCCAGTTTTACAGCACCTCACCCATGGCTATTCATGATGAAAATATCTCAGCAAGGGGCCCAGCAATCACTTCCCTAGTTTCCCTCAAAGGTCTGGGGATTTATTCATTTTATGTGTTGTAAAACATCCATTATCTGTAATATGGATACTTTTCAAAATATTTCAAAATATTTATTTCTCCAAGTTCTTTAGCTTCCATATTCTTCTCCACAGTAAATACTGTTATGAAATGCATGTTTAGTATCTCAGCCATTTCCTGCAGTTCCACACATAGATAGCCTTATTGATATTTAAGAGGCCCTGCACTCTCCTTCTTTACTCTTTTGCCCTTACTACATTTATGGAATCTCTTTGAATTCTTCTTAACGCTGTGTGCCAAGTCTATCCCATGTCCCCTTTCTGCTGTCCTGATTTCCTTCTTGACTATATTCCTTCTGCCTTTATACTTCTGCCGTTATAACTGTCTATATCTGTTATCTGCCCTTTTTCCTTGACCAGAAGCTCAATTTGTAGAGTCATACAGCACAGAAATAGATCCTTCGGTCCAACTAGTCCATGCTGAACATAATCCCAAATGAAACTAGTCCCACCTGCCTGCTGCTATTCCATATCACTCCAAACCTTGCCTCTTCATGTATTTATCTAAGTGACTTTCAAATGTTGTAAGGTGCCCATATTCACCACTTACTCAGGAAGTTCATTCCAAATACGAACCTCCCTCTCATTTCAAAGCTCAGCCATATCCTCCACCATCTTTTTGGTCCTTAATTGGTGAAAAATCCCTTTGAATAAATTCTTCCGACCCGCAAATTACTAAGAGCGCTCTTGTGTTTCCTTTGTCCTGTGTGTTTCATATTTCAGTTCCTCTATTATTTGTATTCAGTTTGGTTTTCTACTGAACAATGAGTCTAACATTTATCACACTATAACTTATAAAGTCATACATCATGGAAGCTGACATTTCGGTCCAACCAGTCCATGCAGAACATTATCCCAAACTAAACTACTCCTCACCTGCATGCTTCTTGCCCATATCCCTCAAAACCTTTCCTGTTCATGCACTTATCTCAGTGTCATTTAAATACTCTAACCATGCCCACATCCACCACTTCCTCAGGAAGTTCATTCCATGCACAAACCACCCTCTGTAAAATAGAAATTGTGCCTCATGCCCCTTTTAAATACCACTCACCTTAAGAATATGTCTTCGAGTCTTGAAGCCTCTCATCCTATGGAAGGGCCATCTAGTATTTACCCCTCATGATTTTATAAACCTCTATAAGGTCACTCTCAATCTTACACGGTCTAGTGAAACAAGTCTCAGCCTATCCAGCCTTTCTTTACAACTCAAACCCGCCCTCCTGGCAACATCTTTGAAAATCTTTTCTGAACCCTCTCCAGTTTAATAATGCCCTTCTATAACAAGACAACCTGAACTGCACATAGTGCTCCAGATAAGGCCTCACCAACGTCCTGTACAAGCTCAATATGACTTCCCATCTCCTATATTCAAAGGACCGAGCAATGAAGACAAACATGCGAAACACCTTTTTATTTCCCTTTCTAAAGGTGATGCAAACTCAAAGAATTGTGTACATGAACGCCTACATCCCTCTGTTCTACAAACTACCCAAGGTCCTACTATTAATATAAAGTCCTGCTCTATTTGTTGTACCAAAATTTTGTTGTACCTCACATTTATCCAGATTGAACTCCACCTGCCATTTTTAAGCCCATTGACTCATTTGACCAAGATCCCTTTGTAATCTTAAACTGTTTTTCCCGCTATTATTCCACCAATTTTGGAGTCATCCACAAACTTACTAACCATGCCTTCTATTTTCTCATCCAAATCCTTTGTATTAATGATAAACAAGAGAGGACCCAGAACCAATCCCTGTGCAACACTGCAGGTGACACACCTCCAGTTCAAAAAGTAATCCTCCACCATCACTCTGTCACCTGCCATTAAGTAAATTATATATCCAATTGACAAGCTCACCCTGAATCTCATCTGACTTAAATTTACTAATTAGTCTACCATGCGAAACCTTGTCAAAGGCTGTACTACGATCCAAGTAAACAATGTATATTGCTCTTCCCTCATCCATCTTTTTGGTAACTTCCTCAAAAAAACTCACTTGAGTTTGTGAGTCATGATATTCCTTGCACATAACCATGTTGACTATTCCTAAGTGTTGGAGCTGAAAAGTGTGGCGCTGGAAAAGCACAGCAGGTCAGGCAGCATCTGAGGAGCAGGAGATGTTTCGGGCACAAGCCCTTCGTCAGTTACCGGGAGGGCAAAGGGCACTGAGGGATAAATAGGCAGGTGGGGCTGGGGGGAAGGTAGGCGGGAAGGCACTAGGTGGATGCAGGTGAGAGATAATTGTGATAGATCAATGGGGAGGGTGGAGCAGTTAGGTGGGAAAGAAGATGTACAGCTAAGACAGGTCAAGAGGGTGGTGATGAGGTGGAAGGTTGGATCTGGGATGAGGTGGGGGAGGCAGATTTTGAAACTGGTGAAGTCAGTGTTGATGCCGTATGGTTGTCAGATCAATTTTTGCTTCTCTAAATGTTAATACATCCTATCTTTTAGAATCACCTCCTACAATTTACCCAAACCGAATTCAGGTTCACAGGTTTTTCTTTACAACTCCTCTCACACAAAGGCACAACATTAGCCATCCTCCAGTCATCAGGCACCTCACCCGTAGTTATAGATGATGCAAATATTTCTACAAGGGGCTTTCAATTCCCTCCATTACTTCCCACAGCATTCTAACCTGTAAGACCTCTTGCATTGAAATGATTGCAATTTAGTTCTTTACAGTAACTACATTCTCTGACTTTCTCGTGTTTTCTTTTCTAATTGACTTGGTCTTTTCATATTGAGAACCTTTCCCATCAATCTGTGTATTTTCACTGCTGCTTAGAATTCCTCCATAACCCCCTCCCCTCACCCAAAAAAAGCAGGATTAAATCTCCCTTAATGAAACAAGGAAATCTACTACTGTGGTGCTCTGTCATTATTAGCGGGTGCTTGAAGTGTATTCCTTTGTCTCCACAGCTAAGCCAAAGCCCCAAGGGCAGTTTCACAACTCAGCAATACCAAAGCCACACAAGGAACAGGTCAGACAGAGAAGCACCACCAAGGGCATTGCTCCCAAAATAAGACAATGGAAGCACCTCACCACTTCAGAGGAGACATTAGCAACTACCTGTGAAGAGGAATGGAAGCTCCAAACCCATCGATACTGTCAGGATATTGCTTTGTGTAGAGAATCAAGACATTCCTCTGATAACCGTTTTCAGATTAGCATCACTGTAACTAGATTACTCCATTTCCAGATACGTTATGATTTCCCCATTTCTAATTAGCCTAATTGTACAGGATTATTATAAAAACTGGCTTCTTTCTCAGCTCAAGGAAGAGAAATTCTGATCTACCTGTACAGACTGTCAGTTCGGTGTCAGCTTAGACAATTTATCTTCCAGCCATATCGCTTGTAATAAACAGCATGTCAATTTCACCCGATCTGGTTTGTGTGATCTCTACTTTATTGGACAAATTTCTCCGACAGCAGCCTCCATAGAAATCATTCCTGGTATTCAATAACTGACTACACCTTCTAATTTTGTTAGAACAATGCCCAGAGCTGAATATTTATTTGATAGAGGAATAGCCACCAGAGATTTTTGAACTAATGTCTTACCTTTCCTGACAGTCAACTTTCTATTGAACTGTCATATTATCACTTTTCTAAATCTACTAGCCATCTCACAGTGTGCCTCTTATATGTTCTCATTAACATTAAGCCGTAAAAGAAGCAACTTTCAAAAATAATTCTATGTTTAAACTACCTTCCATTACATACAGAAAGTAATGTTAAAATGCAAAAACGTTTTAAAAAAATCAAAAATATAATTTTTAAATAAAATCAACCATGCTAATTAACTTAAGGTGAGAGGGGAAAGAAATAAAAGAGACCCATGGGGCAACATTTTCACTCAGAGGGTGGTACATGTATGGAATGAGCTGCCAGAGAAAGTGGTGGAGGCTGGTACAATTGCAACATTTAAAGGGTTTGGAGGGATATAGGCCAGGTGCTGGTAGGTGGGACTAGATTGGGTTGGGATATGTGGTTAGCGTGGACAGGTTGGACCAAAGGGTCTGTTTCCATGCTGTGCATCTCTATGACCCTATAAATCTAAACAACTCATCTTCAACAAATTTCTCTGATTAAAAAAAAATCTTCTCCAGAGCCAATCATGCATAGGACTGCCCAAAATGAAGACGTGACTCTGTCTAAAAAATACTGTTCAGCCACTCAAAAAAACCTTTTACAATGTTAAAAAACTGCTTAAAATGTATATGGTTTTTTAAAGCTTCTAAAATTAGAATAAAGAAACCTTCAGCCATTCACTACAGCCCTTTGAAAGGCTTGTTTTTCAACAAAGGTCCATTTGAAAAAAAAACTCTTCTTGTTTGTTTTAATGTTAAAGAAACTAAATGAACAAAAATCTTTTCTGGTGAAACATAATAACTGTATTTCTCTAGTCATCCAACATTCTCTACACCTACCAGCCTTGCCTTCACACTAACAGGAACATCCTTTCTCCAGACTCTCATTCTCTCATTTTGAAGGCCTCCCATTTTTCAACCATACCTTTACCTCTGAATACGCTCTCCTAATAAACCTTTGGAAGTTCTTGCCTAATACCGTCAAAATTGCCCTTACTTCAATTTAGAACTTTAACTTTTAAGATCAAGTATTTAACTACTAAAGAGCAGCTGTGCCGATATAGTATAATTCTATAAACACACCCTTGTAAAGTCACATTTAGTAAAATAGATTGTCTCATGGGCAAATGTCCAGTCCAGGAGGGAAAAAGAACATCGAGAAAACACTGTGTGAGAGAGTGAGTAGTGGGGAGAGATGTACTGCAGCTCCCAAACCCAGTTTCACGACCCAGCAATTGCTACTGAAAAACTAAAACTCAAACTCTGGGCTCTAAGGGGGTTCACCCCATCCAATCAGGCTGCTTCTCCTGTTCCAACTTTGAAAAAAAACACCCAAAACCTCAGAAACTGTTTCCTTTATGAGCTTTCAAGCAGACTGACTATCACCTCTGTCTCAACCTTTCTTCATTTAATAAAAAAGCTGAACAAAATACAGCTCTTAAAGCCATAGTATCATCACAACAGGGGCAGCATGGTGGCTCAGTGGTTAGTGCTGCTACCTTTCAACACCAGGAATCCACGTTTGATTCCAGCCTTGGGTGACTGTGTGGAATTTGCACAGGATTTTAGCATTGCTAGCCAGGCAGCATTTATTGCTCATCCCTAATTGCCCAGAGGGCAGTTAAGAGTCAACCACATTGCTTTGGGTCTGGAGTCACATGCAGGCCAGACCAGGTAAGGATGGCTGTTGCCTTCCCTAAATATTTTTCAAATGTTACTTTATTTTTGCATATTCTCAAATTTTCATACAATAAACCTTTACAACTTTCTGTTGTACATCTCCAGTTGATTGGATTTCCTACAGTGTGGAAACAAGCCCTTCAGCCCACACCAACCCTCTAAAGAGTAACCCATCCAGACCCATTTTCCTCTGACTAATGTACCTAACACTATGGGCAACTTAGCATGGCCAATTCACATGAACTGCACATCGTTGTGACTGTCGGAGGAAACCAGAGCACCCAGAGAAAACCCACACCAGAAGAATGTGTAAACTCCACACAGACAGTCACCTGAGGCTGGAATCAAACCGAGGACCCTGGTGCTGTAAGGCAGCAGTGCTAACCACTGAGCCACCCTTTCTTTCCTCTCTTAAAAGCCATCAAATCCAAAATCTAATATGGTCTTAGTCTCAGGGTTGCCTGTTCTGAAATACTGTACCTTTAACAATTTCACCAATGATTTATACTGGATGTGATTTGAGTTTATTATGTTAGTGTGCTATTAACATATAATCTTTGAACACATTATCAGCAGTTCTGTTGGAATGTACTAGAATTTGTGGATGATTTGTCAAATTTGAGCTGTTATGTAATGTCCTTCTTGACAAGCTTTTTATGGCTTAAAGTATACTTTTGGGAAATAAATTCATCCTTTATCCTTGATTTTATTTGGTGTGCCATCACTCTCTATATTATTGAAGTAATCAAATTGCTATCCTAAATATTCTTAAAAGCTTAATTAAGCACTTTTTAAAGCCCGCATTTTTGCATTGTATTTTGAAGTATTGTAATTTAGATGG
The DNA here is from genome assembly GCF_037043375.1 of Chiloscyllium plagiosum. Lineage (NCBI taxonomy): Eukaryota > Metazoa > Chordata > Chondrichthyes > Orectolobiformes > Hemiscylliidae > Chiloscyllium > Chiloscyllium plagiosum. Next base: position 42,339,747 of record NW_028270172.1, on the reverse strand, counting down.
TGGGGAGATGGGATCTATGGTGATTAATTGTTGACATTTTTACAGCAAAAGCTCAGTGAAAGATTAGGAAGGTTGGTTGTGTGCAGTTTGAGATATACCTTGAGGTGCCAAGTCTAATATTTTAGTAGATTGGGAATTGCAAGGATGATGTAAAGCAGAGGATTTGGACAAGGTTAGTGAATGGGCAGTGGCAAATGGAAGATAATGTAAAAAAATGTTAGGTTGTCCATTTTGGTAGGGCAAACAGGTGAACAGAATGTTTATTTTAAATGGTAAGCAGTTGGAAAGTTTAGGTGTACAAAGAGGTCTCGGTGTTGTTGTCAATATGTTACTGAAGCCTAACATGCAGGTTCATTGAGCTATGAGGAAGGCAAATGGCACATTAGCATTTTATTGCAAAAGGATTTGAGTACTGGAAGAGTGAAGTTTTACTTCAGTTGTACAGAAGCTTAGCCACACTACACCTGGAGTACAATGATGCAGTTTTGATCTCACCTCTGGAAACATATTGCTGTAGAGGGAGTGCAACTAAGGTTCACCTGACTTGTTCCTAGGATGGTGGAAGTACCCAATGGAGAGACATTGGGCAAACCTGGCTGTATTCTCTCGAGTTTGAAAGAATGAGACATTATCTCATTGCAACTTACAAAATGCTTCAAGGGATAGACAGGGTAATTGCAGGTAAAATGTTTCCTCTGGTTTGATGTCTAGAACCAACGGACACAAGTTTAAAATTAAGGGGAATGCCACTGAGAAGAGAATTTTTATTTTTACTGAGAGGGTTGTTAACTTTTGGAATTCTAACTGCTGAGTTGATCTTTATAGCCTATTTGAACAAGGGATCAATAGTGGCGATTCTACAGTCCTCCAGCCCCAAGTCCCCAATCTCGAGAAAATTGAAAGATGATTGCCAATGCCTTTGTAATTACCACACACTCTCTCTTCCTTTAGTATCCTTTGCATCTCACCTGGTCCCCTTGTCTTAATAACTGAAGTACAGACAACTTGTCTGATACTGCCTCCTTATCAATTTTAACTTGCTTGTGACTGAGTTTCCTCCACTGTTACTAAGGCCTGTTAAACATTAGCCTCACAGATAAAGACAGATGCACAGTATTAATTTCAACACCTTTAACCATCCCTTCTGCCTCTAAGTATAAATCTTCTCTCTTAGTGCCTAATTAGCCGTATTTTTTTAAAAACACTTCTTTTACTATAGATGTGCTTATAAAAGATATTGGGATTCCTCTTTATATTAACAGCCAGTCATTTTTTATAATCCCTCCTTGCTTCTCATTTGCTGTCTTGCCTCCTTTCTACACGTTCCATATTCAGCTTGGTTCTCAACTGTATTTACTACCTGACACTTACCATTTGGCACTTTGTTTCTTTAACTGAATTTCTATCCCACTATCATCCAGGGAGAACTGGATTATTGTCACTCCTTCCCTTTTTTGAGGGTGTGTACCCTGACTGTGCCCAACCATTTCCTCTTTGAAGGTCACCCATTGTTGAACCACTATTTTCCTTCCAACTCTTAGTTTCAGTCTATTCAACATTAACTCCATTTTCATCCAATGTCCCTACTTGTCATTAACCCAAACAAATTTTCCTTCATCCTAAACCTCATACTACAACAATCATGGGTCCCTAAGTACTCCCCAATTGTCACGTGATCTACTTATCTGACCTAATTGCCAAGAAATCAGACTAGCAGTGACCTCTTATTGGGCTGAATAAATACTCCTGTCGGCAACTGGCCTGAACACAACCAAGGAATGCTTGTCCTTCACAGTCTGTTTAAGCCAACACTGTTGAGGTGATATCCAAATATTTAAAGTTCCCATTATAACTATGCTATTTGCACCTCACTGTAATTTTCTTGTACATTTTTTCACTATATCTTTCCCACCAGCTATCAGTCTATATATTACAATGAGCAATATAGTTACACCTTTTTTTAATTCCTTAGCTCGAGTCAAATCAATTCTGTCCTTGAATCCTTTCAGACATCCTCTTTCTCTAGTACTCTAATATTCATGTACCACAATCATCACCTTTTCTGTTTCTCTTCCTTTCGTAACTTTTCCGAACACCTTACGAACAGATATAATTTAAAAATCCAAGCTGCTTTACGTTTGGCCAAGTCTTTGTTACTACCTCAACATTATAATCTCAGAAAGAAATATGTGTCTGTAACTCCCCAGTTTTATGAACTGGGGATTTCACGCATTCACATATACCGAAATCTATCCACAATTTTTAGACTTCATTATTTTCTCCATTACTCTGACTCCACGTATTAATTTACTGATCTCTCTTTTTAATGTTATCTGCCTCTCCTATTATGTCATGCACTTTTTTAGTATTACTTTTTAATATTCTCGTCTGGTTTCCATGTTCCTGCTGAGTGGACTTAAATCTTCCAAATGTACAGCAAGACATTCTCTCTCTCTCTCGCTGTGTGTGTGTGTGTGTGTAAATAACTCAGTCCCGGCTCTGTTCAACCTGTCCAGCTTCAAAAGTGCCATCTTTCCCAGAGCTCGGTCCTGTGTCCCAGGAATCTAAAGCCCTCCATCTTGCACTACCTTTCCAGCCATACATTCACCTGCCTTATCTTCCTAGTTCTGAACTCACTTATAGGTGATACTGGGAGTAATCTGGAGAGTACTAATTCTACAGTTCCTACTGACTCATTTTCTAAATTCAATTGCAAGATCACCTCACCCTTCCCACCTAGTCATTTAGAACCAATGTATGTTCGTACAATGGCCTCTGGCTGGGGAAAGAAGGGATACATGGAGAACAACTTGCGAGAATGAGATAATACAGTTTAATAGGAAGATTAGAGGTGTTGACCATTTTCTAGATGGGGAAAGTCTTTTCAAATCAAAAGCACAAAGAGACTGGGGACTCTGAGTACAAGATTCTCTTTAGGTTAACATGCAGGTTCCATTTGGTAGTTAGGAAAGCAAATGTAATGCTGGCATTCATTTCAAGAACTGAAAATGTGTTGCTGGAAAAGCGCAGCAGGTCAGGCAGCATCCAAGGAGCAGGCGAATCGATGTTTCGGGCATGAGCCCTTCTTCATGCCCTTCCTGAAGAAAGGCTCATGCCGAAACATCGATTCTCCTGCTCCTTGGATGCTGCCTGACCTGCTGCGCTTTTCCAGCAACACATTTTCAGCTCTGATCTCCAGCATCTGCAGTCCTCACTTTCTCCTAGATTCATTTCAAGAAGTCTAGAATACCAGAGCAGAAATGTAGTGCTGATGCTTAGGCTGTGGTCAGACTGCATTTGGAATACTGTGTGAGCAGTTTTGGATCTTGTATCAAAGGAAAGATATGCTGATGTTGGAGGGGTCCACAGACAATTTACATGAACGATCTCAGGGATGAAAGGTTTGTCATATGAGGAGCGGTTGAACATCTGGGTCTGTACCTGAGGGAGTTTACAAGCATGGGTTTGGTGATCTCATTGAAATTTATTGATGACCAATAAGCCTGTAACAAACACTACGTCTGACAAACAGGCAGAAAACTGGCCACCTGGATACATGAGTGCCAACTAGCCACCCACTATCACTAGCATCCTTACATACTGACAAAGAAGGACACCACAACCATCCTAGGACAGGCTAAACAGGAACACACATGGGAATTCCTAGAGGCCTGGCATTCAAACTGGAACTCCATCAATAAACACATATATTTGGACCCCATTTACCAACTCTGAAGAAAAGAACTGGAAATGATAACACTCACCTTAAGAGACCAAGACACAAATAGGAAGTAGGACAGAACACCAGCGCTTCACTAGAGGCTCACTGATGATGTTACCTAGCATGGCGACAAAATTCTTCTTTCGCACAATACCGTGGTACTTGCTTCTTATGGCGCCATCTTAAGTGCAACATTGTAAAACCTTTCACTGTACTTGAGTACTGTACATGTAACAATTTTATTAGCTGCCATGTCTCAGTTTTAATTGCTGAGTAAATGAGTAAGGTGACTTGGTGAGGTAACTTGGCTGAATACTGCATTTGCATGGTAATGCACCAGATTAGTCATCTGCTTCATAAATCTGTTTTTTACCTTGCACATTTTAAGTCAAATGGAGTTCCGTAGGATCAATCTGCCAGATCCTTGCTCAGTAATGCAAGAAAGAAAAATTAAATATTTTCAAGCATTACTTCATTCTTACATATCCTCATTTTCATACAGAAAAACCTATTCATTTCCACTCATTTATCTCCTATGAGTATTTTTCTCCCTTAAAAACCTGCAAATCCAAAATCTAGTATGATCCCAGTCTCAGGATTTCCTGAATTGTACCTAAACCAATTTCTTCAAAAATTTGACAAGATGTGATCTGAGTTGATCGTAAATGCGCCATTGACATAATCTATGATTACGTTATCAGCAGTTGTTAGAATGTACTAGAATTTGAGGATGTATTTTCCTTTTTTAAAAAGTTTTTATATAAATGTTTTATTGAATAAAAGATTTTAGGTTTTTTACAAAATTAAAAAACCAATACAAAATAGTATGACAACTTTATAATATAATAGCAATAATAGAAAACAAACTACTACTCTACTCCACAGACTACAGAAGCACAAAAAACCCTATAAAAATTACAGTTCAATAAATAACCAAAGAGAAAAAAAAAATAAATAGACAAAATAAAATTAAACCAAGTTATAACAAAGTAACTTAGACGATATTCAAATAAATTACTGCACTCAGCACAATCTCATCACAGCTCCCCACCACTGGGAGCAATAGTGACTAGACATGTATTTGTCCAGGATTCTTCCTCCCAGGGACCCCCAAACCGACAGACACAATCCTCACGGCTAAACAAAGGCCCTGAATAATATAGCCGATATATCTACATCATTATAATTCAAAAAGGACAGCCATGTTCTGTGAAACAATTCTGTTTTCTGATGCACCATACTTGTAAGGAAGTCCAGAGGTATGTGTTCCATGACTATCCTATGCCAACTCAAGAGTCCTGTGACCCAAAAGGAGGGATACCGGATCCAAGCTAACCTCAGTTCCTAAAACCTTTACCAAAGCACTCACTATGTCATCCTAACACCAGCGGATTTTGTGGCATGACCACAAGCAGTGAGTAAGAGAACCAACCTCCATTTTGCACTTGGGGTATATTGGGGACACTCCTGTCTTGAACTTTGCAAGCTGTTCTGGTGCCAGATGAGCATGGAGTACCTTCAGTTGAATAGCCTGGGTCCTATTACAAATTGAGATCTTCCTAACATTTTCTCAGATATCCTCCCACATCTCTGACGAGATTTCCACCCCTAATTCTTGAGTCCAGATTTTATATAGCAGTTCACTATCCTTCGAAACATTACTACCTAACAAGTGATAGAGAGTGCTAACCGAGAGGGCACCCGTAGGCCGGAGCACTCTCCTCTCCATGTCCGATTTGTAGGGATTAACCATTAATGTAGTCTTTTTTTATACAAAGTCTCTAAACTGGAATTAATGAAAGAGATCCTTCCTAAGTAGCTCGAACTTCTGACTCAGCTGTTCAAAGGACATCATGACCTCCCCATCAAATAGATCTCCCAAACAGAGATTCCTCTGGACTCTTAGAGCTTAAAGCCAGAGTGCATCAAACCCAGCTGGAATCCCGACATTCCCACTATTGTAAATTGCCCTTTCCATGCTTTAACTGTGTTTAGGACAATCAGGTTGTTGCAATAACAGTTCTCACCTTGTCCATAAACAACAAATTAACGAGGAGCATTTTGTGTGGGAGGACTCAACATCAAGCCAAACTGATCGCGGATCGCGCCAGGCCCATTCACTCACATAAGATAACAAGGAACTCAATTGGTACTTCCTAAAGTCCAGAAAATCTAGACCTCCTCTTTCTTGTGGAAGCTACAATTTATCCAGCTTAACAAGAGGCCGCCTATGATGCCAAATAAAAGATCCAAGCCAGCTGTAAAGCCTGTGCAGTGCTTGCCTTGGCAGCAAAGGGAGCATTCTCGTGGGACTGTAATAAGCGAGGAAGAACATTCATTGTAACCAGAGCTATCCTGCCCAACCAAGATATCAGAAGACCTTCCCAACTCTGAAGGCCCTGCCTGATTTTCTCTAGCAGCTGCTTGTAAGTGGCTTTATATAATTGATCGAAAACCGGGGTAATAAAAATGCCTTCATACCGAAAACCTCCCTGTGACTACCGGGAGGAGTAACGGGTTCTATCCTCAAAGCTGGATATAATAGTAAGACCCCCACAGGCATGGCCTCTGATTTCATGAAATTAATTTTATATCCTGAACACAAACCAAATAGATTAATCACTTGTATTAGGCGGGGCACAGATGTCATTGGATCGGTTAAAAAGAGAAGGATGTCATCTGCATAGAGGGTAATTTTATACCTGCCTGACCCTACCTCCAGGGCAGTTATATTGAGACGGGGAGGGGAAGAGAAGAGAAAGGGAATGATAAAAAAGGAACAGAGATAATTATGACCCCGACATATTAAAAGGAAGATCAAGATCACCCCCCGACAACCAAGTAAACCAGGCAAATTATAGGAAAAAATGGGCAGAATAGAATAATTGTCCATATAATTCAGGCCAATCAGTCTATTTTAGAGCATCCAAGAAGTCCTTTGCCTTTTCTGGTGAATCAAAGTTGAACATGGACCCTCCGTGGCTGAAACGCAATATTGCCGGATATCTAATGGCGTACTGGATATTCAGGTCCCTCAGCATTTACCTCATCAAAGGCGAATCGCAACCAAGAAAAGTCCTAAAAAAGCATAATTCATGATCCTTTATAGACCTAGCCTGGGGATCCTTCCCCAGAGCTCGAGAGGCTTTTAGCATCATCTGATAGTCTCTATAATGCAGCAGTTGCACTAGGACCAGGTGGGGGCGCTGGTCCGAGCCAGGCCAGCGCACTTCGACCCAGTGGGCCTGCTCGACCTGCAGCCGGCCTACCTTGACCTCCAGCCTTAGAAACTGTGGGAGCCATTGCTCCAGAAAGCTGACAAGCTGGCCTTCTTCCTCCCATTCAGGAAGCCCCAGCAACTGGATGTTCTTCCAATGACCTCGATTTTCAAGGTCATTGACCTGCTCCTCCAAGGCCCTCGATGTTCCAGGGCCTGAACCCAGCCCTCTGAGGATTTGGCTGCAGTCTCAGAAGCTGCAGCCTGTTGCTCTGCATCCCCCGTCCCGACGTTGGATCTCCAGGTCATACCTTTGAAGCATGACCGAGATCAATTCAAGCCTGGTCTAGGTCTCTTCCATCGACGAGTCGACCTTCTCTTGGAAGTTTGCGAGATCAGGCTTCGCTCTCAGGTGAGTCCTCTGGGGCGGCCGCAGAGGCTGACGCCGTGGCCACAGGTGCATCCATTGCTGTTGGGGGGAAGGGGGTCCCTGCCTGATGCGAGCCCTGTGCTCCTTTCCCCTTAGTCATTTTTTAAACTGTACCAAACTGTTCAGAACTGGTGCTAAGTAGTTCCAACAGTCAGGAAAGAGCTATTTTCAACAAATTGGACAGTGAAGGGAAGGTGAGTGCCCCAGTTTGGGGTCTGGTGCAGAGCTCAGCAAAGCAGACCTTCTGTGTCGCCACCATCTTGAATCCCCCTTTAAAAGCTTTTTATGGCTTCAAGTACACTCTTGGAAAATAAATTAATCTTTTGTCCTGGAATTATTTGATGTGCCATCACTGTAAATATCATTGAAATATTCAACTTGCTACTTCTTGAAAACTTAATTAAACACTGTTTAAAAGCAGCATTTTTGCATCATATTTTGAAATTCTATAATTTAGATGTTGGGGAGGTGGTGTCTATGATCATTAATTCCACCAACAAAACCATTTGTGTACCAATGAACTACAGGACAGGTGTGGAGGAGTTGTTAATATGTAAAACTTCAGTCATATGTTGTTCACTTTGAATTATTCACATTTTTTACAGCTGAAGCTTGGTAAAAGATTAGTAAGGTTCATTGTGTCCAGTTTGAAAATTTACAGTGAGGTGCTAAGTCCAGTATTTTAGTAGACCGGGAATGAATCCTGACAAGAGAAACAGCAAATAACTGCACTTAACATTCAGTAGTCTTTCCACTTCAACTGACTTCCATTTTCTAGTTCTGTGTAATCTCTCTTTTGGATCATTAGCCCACTGATTTATCCTTGGTTATTTTGTACAGTGTTTTACTTTAAGTTCAATTAAAAAAAAACAGCATACAACAATTTTAATTCATTTTGTCTAAACAAATATAGGTCCATTACAGGCAGAATTGAAGCATTTATCATAGAGATTAGAGAAATGGCAGAGAAGCTCGAAGATGACTTTGTTTTTCACTGAGGAAGATATCAGAAATCTCTAGAACCAGAAATCCAAGTGGTTAGGGAGAATGAGAAGTTAAAGGAAATTTACTTGTGCAAGAAGACTATGCTGGGGAAATAAACAGGGTTGATAAATCCCCAGGAGCTGAGTTTTCATTTCAATCATTCTGAAAGAAATGAGTATAGAAATAATAAATGCACTTGTGCTTGTTTTCAAACATTCTATCAATTCTCAATGATTCCTATGGATTAGAAGCAGCAAATTTCACCCTACTATTTAAGAAGGGAGTGAGAGCGAGAGAAACATAAACTATGTGACTGTTAATTTTGCATTAGAGTTGGGAGAATGCTAGAGTCCATTTTAAAGAATGGACAAATCTGGTTAATTAGTGATCTGACTGGTCAGCATGGATTTGCAAATGGGAAATTGTGTTTAAGATTATTGGAGTTTTTTGAAGACATGACTAACAAAATTGAAGTAAAGCTCACAGTGGTAGCATATTTAAATTTTCCTAAAGTTCTGGAAGTCTTCTGAACTAAATAGGAATTGAGTTAGAAAAACTAAATCAGTAGGGGTAGGAGGAGGTAATACACTGGCATGGATTGATGCTTAGCTAACAGTAGGAATAAATGCTATGACTTGTGCAGTACTGCAATAGTTGGATCAATAGTTGGGTCCATCTGCTCACTATATATATCAGTGACTTTAATGTGGGAACCAAGTGTAAGACTTTAAAATTGTGGATGATATAAAGCTAAGCAGTGATGTGCAAAGAAGATATAAAGTGGCTTCAGGAGGATTTGGACAAGGTTAGTGAACAAGCAAGGACATGGTAGATGGAACATAATATGGAAAAAGATTAAGTTGTCCACTTTTGTAAGAGAAACAGGTGTGTAGAGTATTTATTTTAAATGGTTAGCAATTGGGAAGTGTAGATGTACAAAGATCTAGGTGTCCTTGCTAATATGTCACTAAAGCCTAACATGCAGATTCAGCAAGCTATTAGGAAGGCAAATGGGATATTAGGCTTTTATTGCAAGAGGATTTGAGGAGAGGAATAGTGAAGTCTTGCTTCAATTGTACACAAATGTTTGGTTACATCATACGTGGAGTACTGTGTGTATTTTTAGTCTCCTTAAGTCTGGAAAGATATTGTCATAATGGGAGTACACCAAGGTCCCCAGGATGGCAGGAGTACCCAATAAAGAGACATTGGGCAAACTGGGCTGTATTCTCTAGAGTGTGAAAGACGGAGAGATGATTTCATTAAAACTTGGGAAATACTTAAAGGAATAGACGGGTTAGAAACAGGTTTGGATGTCTAGAACCAGGGGACACAATCTTAAAATTAAGGGGAACGTCACTGAGAAAATAATTTTTATTTTTACTGAGAGGGTTGTTAATTTTTAGAATTCTAACTGCTGAGTTGATGATCTTTTTTGATAAAAGGAGGAATAGTTGCAATTCTACAACCCTCCAGTCCAAAGTCCCAATCCAGAGATAATTGCCAATGCCTCTAATTTCCACACTCACTCTTCTTCAGTATCCTCACATGGTCCCCTTGTCTTATTAGACTTAAGTACAGACAACTTGTCTTATACTGCCTCCTTATCAATTTTAACTCTTGCTTGTGGCTGAGTTCCCTCCACTATTACCAAGGCCTGTTAGATAAAGACAGATGCACAATATTAATTTCAATGCCTTTAACCATACCTCTGCCTCTAAGTATAAATCCTCTCTCTTGGTGCTTAATTAGCCCTACTTTTTTTAATCACTTGTTTTACTGTAGGTGTGTTATAAAAGACATTGGGATTCCTCTTTATATTAACTGCCAGTCATTTTTTATAATCCCTCCTTGTTTCTCATTTGCTGTCTTGCCTCCCTTCTACATCCTCCATATTAGCTTGGTTCTCAACTGCATTTACTAACTGACACTTACCATTAGGCACTTAGTTTCTTTGACTGACTTTCTCTCTTATTTATTAAACATGGAAAACTGGAATTTTGTTCAATGTTCCCCTTTGCGAGTGTATGTGACCAAACCATTACCTCTTTGAAAGTCACTCATTATTGAACCACTATTTTTCTTCCAACATTAGTTTCAGTCTATCCAACAAAACTCCATTCTCATCCGAACTCTTCACTGTCCTATATAATCTTTTTCTCTATCCTAAACTATTATGCTACAATAATCACCCATTCCTAAATACTCCTCAATTGTCACTTGATCCACTTGTCCAACCTCATTCCCAAGAACCAAGTCCCAAATATAACTATACTGTTTAGATCTCACTATACTTTGCTTGCATGTTTGTTTCTCCACATCCTTCCTACTATCTACTGGTCTATATATTATGCTGAGCAATATAACTGCACCATTTTTATTCCTTAGCTCTAGTCAAAGCAATTCTGTCCTTGAACCCTCTAAAACATCCTTTCATCAAACTCATACCACAATCGCTACCCTTTCTCCTTTTCTTTCTTTCATAGTATTTCTGAACACCTTGTGACTAGAAATATTTAAAACTCAGATCTACCCTCTGTTCGGCCAGGCCTGTGTTACCACCACCACATCATAATCACAGAAAGCAATACGTGTCTGTAACTCACCAATCAATCACATACATTGAAGTGTATCCCCAATTTTTAGACTTAATTACTTTCTCCACTACTGACTCCACTTATTAATTTACCAATCTCTCGTAATATTCGGGAATTTTGAAAATCCAAAGAAGCCCAAATATATAAATAGAAAGCAGGAATTATCAGCAGTGCATCACCCGGAGGCCCACTGAAGATGTTACCTAGTATGGTGACGAAACATCTGGAAATGAACCTTCTAACTCAGTGAGCAAACCTACATCCACATTTCAAAATTTTATCTGCCTTTCCCAGCATGTCTGCACCTTTTTTTAATATCATGTTTTAATATTCTCTGCTGGCTCGCAAGCAACAGCAGAGTGAACTTAAATCTTCTTCAACAATACCAGCAAAGTATTCCCTCTGCGCGTGTGTCGTTCGCTGTGTCTGCCTGTCCAGCTTCTACATGTGTCACCTTCCCCCAGAGCTAGACCCTGTGTTTCAGGAATCTAAAGCTCTCCATCTTGCACTTTCCCAGCCATTTATTTATCTGCCATATCTTCCTAATTCTGAACTTATTTATAAGTGGTACTGGGAGTAATCTGGAGAGTACTACTTCACAGGTTCTGCTTGTTAATTTCCTAAATTCAATTGCAGGATCACCTTATCCTTATCAATGTATGTTTGTACTATGAACTCTGGCTGTTCTGAGGGAGGGTGAGCAATGTCCTGCAGCTGTTCTGTGACATAGAGTCATAGAGATGTATAGCATGGAAACAGACCCTTCGGTCCAAACTGTCCATGCCGACCAGATATCCCAACCCAATCTAGTCCCACCTGCCAGTGCCCGGCCTATATCCTCCAAACCCTTCCTATTCATATACCCATCCAAATGCCTCTTTAATGTTGCAACTGTACCAGCCTCCACCACCTCCTCTGGCAGTTCATTCCATACACGTACCACACTCTGCGTGAAAATGTTGTCCCTTAGGTCTCTTTTATATCTTTCCCCTCTCACCCTAAACCTATGCCCTCTAGTTCTGGACTCCCCAAACCCAGGGAAAAGACTTTGTCTATTTATCCTATTTATGCCCCTCATAATTTTGTAGACCTCTATAAGGTCACCCCTCAGCCTCCGATGCTCGAGGGAAAACAGCCCCAGTATGTTCAGCCTCTCCCTGTAGCTCAAATCCTCCAACCCTGGCAACATCCTTGCAAATCTTTTCTGAACCCTTTCATGTTTCACAACATCTTTGCAATAGGAAGGAGACCAGAATTGCACGCAATATTTCAACAGTGGCCTAACCAATGTCCTGTACAGCTGCAACATGACCTCCCAACTCCTGTATTCAATACTCTGACCAATAAAGGAAAGCATACCAAATGCCTTCTTCACTATCCTATCTACCTGCGACTCCACTTTCAAGGAGCTATGAACCTGCACTCCAAGGTCTCTTTGTTCAGCAACACTCCCTAGGACCTTACCATTAAGTGTATAAATCCTGCTAAGATTTGCTTTCCCAAAATGCAGCACCTTGCATTTATCTGAATTAAACTCCATCTTCCACTTCTCAGCCCATTGGCCCAGCTGGTCCAGATCCTGTTGTAATCTGAGGTAACCCTCTTCGCTGTCCACTGCACCTCCAATTTTGGTGTCATCTGCAAACTTACTAACTGTCCCTCTTATGCTCGCATCCAAATCATTCACGTAAATGACAAAAAGTAGAGGGCCAAGCACCAATCCTTGTGGCGCTCCACTGGTCACAGGCCTCCAGTCTGAAAAACAACCCTCCACTACCACTCTCTGTCTTCTACCTTTGAGCCAGTTCTGTAACCTAATGGCTAGTTCTCCCTGTATTCCATGAGATCTAACCTTGCTAATCATTCTCCCATGGGGAACCTTGTCGAACACCTTACTGAAGTCCATATAGATCACATCTACTGCTCTGCCCTCGTCAATCTTCTTTGTTACTTCTTCAAAAAACTCAATCAAGTTTGTGAGACATGATTTCCCACGCACAAAGCCATGTTGACTATCCCGAATCAGTCCTTGCCTTTCCTAATACACGTACACCTTGTCCCTCAGGATTCCCCCCAACAACTTGCCCACCACCGAGGTCAGGCTCACCGGTCTATAGTTCCCTGGCTTGTCTTTACCGCCCTTCTTAAACAGTGGCACCACGTTTGCCATAACTGTTATCATCAGGAATGCATCAAACCATTCTGGAGTCACATTGACAGCCACAGAGACACCTGTCTATTTCAGGAACTAAAGAATCCTGTAACAGTACTACTGTTCTTCCTCCACTCCAGTACAGCTTGGCTTTTGCTGCATTCCTCCAAGGATCCATTGTCCACACCACAATCAAGAATGGAAAACCAACTGGTGAGCAGGACCTCTGGACACTACCTGCTGGTTCCTCATGGACTGTCTAGTGGGTAGATTCAAGTTTCTGTGCTGTATGATTCTATGATCAACTAAGGTTTTATTTTTATTTGAGAACTAATATCACCTACATTAGTTCAACACAAGTTGGGGGACAGCACCTCAACTTCCACCGAGATTAACAATTCCAGATTATAACCACTTTATTTCCAGACAAAAATAGAGGAAGATGGTTCCACGCTCCTATTTATGCCTCCAGACGTTTTAAAAAATATAATTTATTGTCCCATTGCTGCTGGTTTCTTCCTACCAATTCCAGAATAGAAGAGCAGAGATATACTGCTGAGGCTGTATAAGGCTCAAGTCACACCACATCTGGAATATTCTGTGAGCAGTTTTGGGCCCCATATATTTTAAAAATGTGCTGGTGATTGGAGAAGGTGCAAGAATGGTTTGCAAGAATTATCACAGAAATGCATGCTTACCATATGAGGAGCAGTTGAACATCTGGGTCTGTACGCAATGGAGCTTAGACGAATGAGGGTGAATCTTGTTGAAAGTTATTTTGGAGAGGCCTGGATAGACGTAGAGAAGATATTTCCTGCAGTAGGAGAGACCTAGGACCACATTCTCAAGGTGAAGAGACAACCCTTTCAAACTAAACTTCTTCTGCCTGAAGGTCATTAATCTGTAGAATTCATTGACATAGAGGGTCACAGAGACCAAGTCATCAAGTGTATTTAAGACAGAGAGATTCTTGATTTCTAAGGGGGTCAGGAGTTATGGGGACAAGGTAGGAGAATGAGGTCAAGAAATATATCAGCTGAGATTGACTGGTGGAACAGACTCAATGGCTTAATTCTGCTCCCAGATCTTAGGGTCTTATTTCCAATAATCGACAATAATTTACTTTAGCAAGTTGAAAAGCTAACAGATATTTTAAAATGCATCAAATTAACATCCTATAAACTTGATAGATAATAAGATAATCAGTGATGTATTAAATGTTTAGTGACCCCAGCATTGAGCTGAGCTTTCCTGAGGAATGGAAAATTTGTCTACACAAAGTTAAGGTGTAATCCCTCCAGTTCCGAAGAGCAGTCATATCAGATTCAACGTCAATTGTTTATTTATTTCTCTCAACAGATACTGCCAGACTAGCTGAGTTTCTCTGTCATCTGTATTTGTTTTGAATTTCCAGCGTTTGCAGTATTTTGATTTTTACGTAATTTTGTGCAAGATATCCTCCTATGTTTGCTCATATAATTTCTATTGATTTTGTTATTGATTTAGAATGGTTAAAAATGGCAGACATTTATCCTGCATATTCTGAAACCAGAGCCAGTCACTGATAGTGGGTACGTGAAGGCTTGTCATTTTAAGATCTGGCCATAACCGAAGAAATACGAGCAGAACTAAGCCATTCGGCCACTCCAGCTTGTTGTGCCTTTCAATATGACTGATTTGCCTCGGGCTTCAACTCTTGAAGGACTCTCCTTCTCAATCGCTTCCCTTGCCTAAAGCACAGTGACCCTACGTAAACTTCTCCTAGCATTTCTCTCATTCCAGATTATGGTGACTTTACATTTTACTTCCAGAATTTAACCTTCAGGGACTTGTGGAGGCTATTTAACAGAATCATAGAATCTCTACAGTGCAGATAGCGGCCATTTGGTCCATCGAGTCTGCACTGACCTTCCAAAGAACATACCCCACGCTATTCCCGCATTTACGAAGGCTAACCCACTTAGCATACACATCGCTTGACACTTTGGGGCATTTTTTAACATGACCAAGCCACCCACCGACACATCTCTGGACATAATTTAATGATGAGACAATATTTTCCCTCTCCCTCCACTATTCTCAGACTCGACAGAAACTTTACCCTACCAATTATGTGTGTGCACCAGCAGTTATTTATGTTAGCTTAACGTTTTCTGTTGACCGCTGGTATATGCAACTTGGAATTCGCCCTCAAGGGCCCCCTCACCTGAACTAAACTATAATCGCCAAACAAAGGTTAAAGGCGCGGTTTCAAAGATATTGCTAGAATTCTGCTCTTCAATCCTCGAGTTTGAAGATGAACAGTTCACTTTTTCTCCTGCTTTAGTCAGGAGCTTCAATTGTGTAAATAGTTCAACTGTATTCTAACTTTCAAACATCGCTGTTCATGATCGAGAATCAATGTGTCTCAAAAACCGCATATTCACATTATCCCTCCGGCTGCACTGGCGCTTCTCCCACCTTTTTCACGGAGCCAGGACATCACTGTCCCTTGGGAGGGATTTTTGGATTTGTTGAGTAATTAAGGGCAGAATTGTACCGTTTTGCAGATATCTACATTTGGATGTACAGCGGGAATCGAGCCGTTTTTCTCTCAGTCCAGTCCAGGCTCAGCCCAGAAACCCTGCCGCGGTTACACACAGACACCACACTCTCACTCTGAGTGCTGGGCTGTCCTGCCTGCGGGAACTGCTCGCTTCAGCGGGAACAGTGCTCCGGCCTGAAGACATCAGCCACACAGACACGGCGTGAGTATTAACACCGCTCCTGGATTGCATTGGGTGAGGGTATCGCCCCATTGGGAGAGTGCAGCGACCGCGCTAAGTTCCAACCTGCGGCATCTGAACTCGCCGTGTCCGGAATCCAGCGGGAAACCTAGTGCTTCAGTCGATGGGAGGACTTCGGCAAACAGCCTGCACGTTGGTGGAATATGAAATCCGTCCTGAATCGTGGCTATTTCAGGAACCATAATAATCCCAGAGTAGGCCCCATAACGGCCTATTTAGAGAAGCTTCCCCGTGCTGAGTCGTCTCCTCCAGCAACTTTTTCTGCTCATCATACCGCATGTCCACTGGCATTATTTAGGCTCTTCTGAAATATTTAACTTCACCTCTTTTAATTCAAACAAGCCATCAGATAATTAAAACATCGTATCCAAGATTTGGTTATCATTCAGCGTTCAGAAGCTGTTTTCTCTGGCCCAGTAACTTACCTCCTGATTTCTCCAAAGCTGGTGCTACAGTGGCCGCTGTGCATCGACAAAGCCCACACGCCAATGCTCCTTCAGCACTTCTCAAATCTGCAATCAGTTGTGTTGAAAAAATAAACAAACTGGCATCCTTACCTCGTCTGTCCTGCATGTGGCACCAGATCCCCATAGCATTAGCATTGGCCAGTAATAGTTCAGTTTATTAAAAATGAACCACCTCGTGTTAAACAATAAACTGAACTATTTACCCTTCGGAGTCGTCCTTATGGGATATTACGTAACTGTCAGCAAACGTTCAGCACTATTCGCAACTCATTCAGATGCTGAATCATTCCAGCCCAAATGCATCAAGGCTTGGATAATATCTTACGCTGACAAGTGGCAAATAGCATACACACCCCAACTGCCTTGCAATGGCAGTCTCCAAGAGGGATAATTTAATCATCACATCTTGACATTCAGTGGCATTACTATCACCAAATTAGCCCTTATCAACATCCTGGGTGTTATCATTGGCCAGAAGTTGAATAAGAGCAAGTTGAAGTTTAGTGACTTTCTCACTCCCAAAGCATGCAATTGTATAAGACATTTGTTAGACCTTAATTTGAGTACTGTGTACAATTCTAGGTCCATGTAGCCATAGATTCGTACAGCACAGATTTGTATGAAAGATGTGATGTGCTGGAATGGCTTACAAGATTGGTTCCAGAGTTGAAGAACTTCAGTTATGAAGATACATTGAAGAAGTTACGTCTTCTCTGAGAGAATGCAGCCCAGATATTTTCAAAACAAGTGGATTGGACAGGCAGATAGGGAGAAGCTATCCATACTTGTAAAAAGAATATCAAGAAGACATAGATTTAAAGTGATCTGCAAAAGAAGTAAGGATGAAGTGAGGAAAATCTTGCCAATTCAGGGAGGGTTGGATGTATGAATTGTATTTACCTGGCAGTGCAGTTCAATTGAGTCATTCAGGAGGGCATTGGGTGATTATCCAAATGATACCACAAAGATTGGTGCTGGGCCCTCTACTTTTTGTCATTTACATAAATGATTTGGATGCGAGCATAAGAGGTACAGTTAGTAAGTTTGCAGATGACACCAAAATTGGAGGTGTACTGGACAGCGAAGAGGGTTACCTCAGGTTACAACAGGATCTGGACCAGATGGGCCAATGGGCTGAGAAGTGGCAGATGGCGTTTAATTCAGATAAATGCGAGGTGCTCCATTTTGGGAAAGCAAATCTTAGCAGGACTTATACACTTAATGGTAAGGTCCTAAGGGGCATTGCTGAACAAAGAGACCTTGGAGTGCAGGTTCATAGCTCCTTGAAAGTGGAGTCGCAGGTAGATAGGATAGTGAAGAATGCAATTGGAATGCTTTCCTTTATTGGTCAGACTATTGAGTACAGGAGTTGGGAGGTCATGTTGCGGCTGTACAGGACATTGGTTAGGCCACTGTTGAAATATTGCATGCAATTCTGGTCTCCTTCCTATCGGAAAGATGTTGTGAAACTTGAAAGGGTTCAGAAAGGATTTACAAGGATGTTGCCAGGGTTGGAGGATCTGAGCTACAGGGAGAGGCTGAACAGGCTGGGGTTGTTTTCCCAGGAACGTCGGAGGCAGAGGGTTGACCTTATAGAGGTTTACAAAATTATGAGGGGCATGGATAGGGTAAATAGACAAAGTATTTTCCCTGGGGTCGGGGAGTCCATAACTAGAGGGCATCGGTTTAGGGTGAGAGGGAAAAGATATAAAAGAGACCTAAGGGACAACATTTTCACGCAGAGGGTGGTACGTGTATGGAATGAGCTGCCAGAGGATGTGGTGGAGGCTGGTACAATTGCAACTATTAAGAGGCATTTGGATGAGTACATGAATAAGAAGGGTTTAGAGGGCCAAGTGCTGGCAAATGGGACTAGATAGGGGTTGGGCTATCTGGTCGGCATGGACGGGTTGGACCGAAGGGACTATTTCCATGCTGTACATCTCTATGACACTAAATGCAAGGCTATGGGGAGAAACTAGGAAATTGGCACGAGGTAATTATACTTGTTTAATGACCCAGTGCAAGCACAATAGTCCAAATAACTTGGGATTTGAGGTTTGTCTTCATTTCCCTGAAAACTGGTTGAATGTCAGGGTTTGGGGCTTGACTTTGCCATTCCTCTCCCTTGTAAAATTGCTGTTTCTCACAGCTATAAATGTTAATGTTCTGTAAACTGTATTGTTTAATAAAATAGTCTAAATCACTTCCTTCTGTGGCATAACACTTCAGTGATTCTGCTCACCATCTACAAGGCAGAAGTCAAGAGTATGATGGAATACTCCCCTTTTTGCCTGGATTCCTCTGGCAGCTTATTCCATATATGCACTAATCGTGATTTGGTGCAAACTGCCCTGGTGTGAGTCCGGCTGCAGCGTTGAAACACTCAGCCCAGACTGAGTGGATTAGTGGAACTTCAACAATACTCTGGAAGCATGACAAAGCAGCCCCCTTGATTGGCACCACATCCAGAACTATTCACTCCCTCTACCACTGATGCTTCGTAGCAGTAGTGCCCTGTCTATAGATGCACTGCTGAAATTCATCAAGGTTCCTTGGATAGCACCTTCCAAACTCAACCATCTAGAAGGACAAGGGCAGCAGATACATGGGAACCCGCTATCTATACATTTCTCTCCAAGTCAGTCACCATCCTGACATGGAAATATCACTGTTCCTTCAGTGCCACAAATGCTGAAACTCCTTTCATAATGGCATTCTGGCTCTGCCTACACCGACTGGGCTATGGTAGTTAAAGAAGGTAGCTCACCATTTCGACAAGTTGTCTTATGTGATGTGCAGTTGCATAATAGTTAATCACACATTTATGGAAACTGATCTTTTTGCACAATCAATAGACATGCCTTGCAGCAAAACCTGCAAAGTGTAATAATTAGGTTGGGTCAGAGATTCGGAGAGAAAATACATGGATTTATTAAACAGCATTAATATTTTTAGTCAGTGTTCTTTTTGTAAATACATTTAGTCAGAGTATTTAGACCATGAAAAGGCAGCCTTTGGTCCATACAGGACATCAAGCATTTAACGACTCTAATCCCACTTCCCAGCACTTGGCCCTTAGCCTTGTATGCTGTGAAGTTTCAAATATTTATCTTTCATTTGATTTATTTCACGTAGGTACATATGACAAAGTTTGTTTTGTGTGCAGCACAGGCAGATCATAACATACAAAGAGCATTGTATTTCTTGCACTATTCAATCACCCAAAGTTATGGCTACAAAAAAGGTTCACAAAGAAAGAGCAACACAGTTTAGTATGCCTTCCTTTATTGGTCAGAGCACTGAGTATAGGAGTTGGGAGGTTAAGTTGCAGCTGTACAAGATGTTGCTTCGGGCACTTTGGAATACTGTGTGCAATTTTGGTCTCCCTCCTAGGATGTCGTGAAACTTGAAAGGATTGAGGAAAGATTTACAAGGGTTTTGGCAGGGTTAGGAAATTTGAACTATAGGGAGAGGCTGAATAGGCTGGGGCTGTTTACCCTCCAGTGTCAGAGGCTGAGGGGTGATCTTATAGAGGTTTATAAGATTATGAAGTGTATCAATAGGGGAAATAGACAAGGTCTTTTACTTGGGGTAGGGGAAATCCAGAATTAGCAGGCATAAGTTTAGGGTGAGAGGAGAAGAATTTAAAAGGGAGCTTAGGGGCAACTTTTTCACACAGAGGGTTGATTGTTTGATAGAATCCCTATTGTGTGGAAACAGGCCCTTCAGTCAAACAAGTCCACATTGACCCTCGAAAGAGTAATCTATCCTGACCCATTCAGATACCCTATTAGTCAGGGATAATTGTAGAGTAACGAACCTAACCTACACATCTCTGAACACTGCCAATTCACCTGACCTGCACATCTTTGGACTGCGAGAGGAAACCATGACACACAGAGGAAACGCATGCAGACACGGGGGAGAATGTGCAAACCCCACACAGACAGCCACCAGAGGTTGGAATCGAACCCGGGTCCCTGGTGCTGTGAGGCAGTAGTGTTAACCACTGAGCCAGCATGCTGCCCCACCCCCCTTTATTTTTATAATTTAAGAAAGGGCAGTATGGCCCTCCGTTTAAAAGCACCCAAGGCCACATGACATCTCCCCACTTGATAGTCTGGGCTGAGTGTTTCAACGCTGCAGCCGGACTCACACCAGGGCAGTTTGCACCAAATCACGATTAGTGCATATATGGAATAAGCTGCCAGAGGAAATGGAGGAGGCTGATACAATTCCAACATTTAAAAGGCATCTAGATTGATATATGAATTGGAAAGGATCTGGGCCAAATGGGATTAGAGATTAAGTGAGGATATCTGGTTGGTGCGGATGACTTAGACCAAAGGATCTGTTTCCATGCTGTACATCTCTTCCTCCCTCTACAAGAACACGACGGCTGGAGGAAGAGCGCTTCATCTTCCGCCTAGGAACCCTCCAACCACAAGGGATGAACTCAAATTTCTCCAGTTTCCTCATTTCCCCTCCCCCCACCTTGTCTCAGTCCCAACCCTCGAACCCACCTTCCTAACCTGCAATTTTCTTCCTGACCTCTCCGCCCCCACCCCCACTCTGGCCTATCACCCTCACCTTAACCACCTTCCACCTATCGCATTTCCAACGCCCCTCCCCCTAGTCCCTTCTCCCTACCTTTTTTCTTAGCCTGCTTGGCATACTTTCCTCATTCCTGAAGAAGGGCTCATGACCAAAACATCGATTCTCCTGCTCCTTGGATGCTGCCTGACCTGCTGCGCTTTTCCAGCAACACATTTTCAGCTCTGATCTCCAACATCTGCAGTCCTCACTTTCTCCTAAACTTAGAGATAACCACTGTTCAAGAAATAAAGAGATTATTCCAAGTTGCTTTTTCACTGATGCTGTTTTCTAAAATTGAGTGGAGAAGAGCTTTCAGTATCTTTGCTGTTTATCATTCCAAATTGCTCTCAACCTTTATAAAACAAACCGTCCATACCCGGCAACATCCTGGTATATCTTTTCTTCACCGCTCCCAGCTTAATAATATCCTTCCTGTAACAGGGCAACCACAATTGGATACAGTACTCCAGAAGAGGCCTCACAAATATCCTGTACAACATTATGTAAAGGAGTCAGAACGTCATGTTAAAAGGTCTGAGCAATGAACGCTAGCATGCTAAATGCCTTTTTAACCACCCAGTATACACGTGATACAAACTTCAAAGAACTATGTACCTGAAACCCCTCGGTCCCGCTGTTCGACAACACCACCCACTAAGAGAAATTGAGCTTTTGGTTAAGAAAAGAAGGAAGCATATGTCAGGTACAGACAGCAGAGATCAAAAGGAACCCACAGAGTATAAAGGTAGTAGGAGTATATTCCAATGGGAATTCAGGAGGGCAAAAAAGGGGACATGAGATAGCTTTGGATTCTATTTGCCAAACAAATATTAAAAATATATGAAGGACAAAAGGGCAACTAGGGAGAGAATAGGACCCCTCAAAGATCAGCAAGGCAGCCGATGTGTGGAACCACAGGAGATGGGGGAGATAATAAATGAGTATTTTGCATCAGTGTTTACTGTGGAAAAGGACATGGAAAACATAGAATGTGGTGAAATAGACAGTGACATCTTAGAAAATGTCCACCTTACAGTGGTGAAGGTGCTGGATGTCTTGAAATGCATAAGAGTGGATAAATCCCCAGGACCTGATCAGGTGTACCCTAGAACTCTGTGGGAAGCTAGGAAATGAATGACTGGGCCCCTTAATGAGATATTTGTATCATAGATAGTCACAGGTGAAGTGCCGAAAGACTGGATGTTGGCTAACGTGGTGCCACTATTTAAGAAAGAGGGTAAGGAAAAGCCAGGGAACTGATGACCAGTGAGCCTGACATTGGTTATGGGCAAGTTGTTGGAGGGAATCCTGAGGGACAGAATTTACATGTATTTGTAAAGGCAAGGACTGATGAGGGATAGTCAACATGGCTTTGCGTGTGGGAAATTATGTCTCTCAAACTTGATTGAGTTTTTTGAAGTAGTAACAAAAAGGATAGACAAGGGCAGAGCAATAGACGTGATCTATATCGACTTCACACAGGTGTTCAATAAAGGTGCCCCTTGGGAGACAGGTTAGCAAGGTTGGATCTCATGGAATACAGGCAGAATTAGCTATTTGGATACAGAATTGGCACGAAGGTCAGACAGTGGTGATGGAGGGTTGCTTTTCACACTGGAGGCCTCTGACCAGTGATGAGCCACAAGGATCGGTGCTGGGTCCACTGCTTTTCGTCATTTATACAAATGATTTGGATGTGATCATAGGAAGTACAGTTAGTAAGTTTGCAGATGGCACCAAATTGGATGTGCAGTAGACAGCGAAGGTTACATAGAACATAGAAAAGTACAGCACAGAACAGGCCCTTTGGCCCACGATGTTGTGCCGAGGTTTAATCCAAATATAAAATATAGTAACAACCTACGCACCCCTCAACTCACTGCTATCCACATGCATGTCCAGCAGTCACTTAAATGTCCCCAATGACTCTGCTTCCATCACCACAACTGGCAACACATTCCATGCATTCACAACTCTCTGCGTAAAGAACCTACCTCTGATGTCTCCTTTATCTCTTCCTCCTAATATCTTAAAACTATGACTCCTTGTACCAGTCAATCCTGCCCTGGGGAAAAGTCTCTGGATATTGACTCTCTATTCTACTCATTATCTTGTATGCCTCGATCAAGTCTCCTCTCTTCCTCCTCCTCTCCAGAGAGAAAAGTCCAAGCTTATTCAACCTTTCTTCATAAGGCAAGCCCTCCAGTCCAGACAGCATCCTGGAAGACCTTCTTTGCACCCTCTCCAAAGCCTCTATAGTAGGGCGGCCAGAACTGGACACAATATTCCACTTGTGGTCTCACCAGAGACTTGTACAGCTCCAGCAAAACCTCATGGCTCTTAAACTCGATCTCCTTGTTAATGAAAGCCAAAACACCATATGCTTTCTTAACAACCTTATCCACTTTGGTGCCAACTTTGAGGGATCTATGTACTCGCACATCAAGATCCCTCTGTTCCTCCACACTGCCAAGAATCTTGTCTTTAATCCTATATTCAGCATTCGAGTTCAACCTTCCAAAATGCATCACTTCGCATTTATCCAGGTTGAACTCCATCTGCCATTTCTCAGCCCAGCTCTGCATCCTGTCAATGTCGCACTGCAACCTGCAGTAGCCCTCTATAATATAGACGACACCTCCAACCTTTGTGTCATCTGCACATTTACTAACCTACCCCTCAACCCCCTCAAAGTCATTTATAAAAACTACAAAGAGCTGAGGCCAAAGAACAGAACACTGCGGGACCCCACTCAACACTGACCTGCAGGCAGAATACTTCCCATCTACAAACAAACACTCTCTGCCTTCTGTCAACCAGCCAATTCTGAATCCAAATAGCCAAATCTCACTGTATCCCATACTTTATGAATGAGCCTACCAGGGGGAACCTTATCAAATGCCTTGCTGAAATCCACGTACACCACATCCACTGCTCGGCCGGTCTTGACACCTCCTCAAAAAACTCAATAAGATTTGTGAGGCATGACCTGCCCCTCACAAAGCCATGCTGACAGCCTTGAAATCACACTCTGCTTTGCCAAATAGTCATAAATCCTGTCACTCAGAATTCTTTTCAAAACTTGGCTGACCACAGGTGTAAGACTAACTGGTCTGTAATTGCCAGGGATTTCCCTATTACTCTCCTTGAAAAGAGGAACAACATTCGCATCCTTCCAATCTTCTGGTACGACTCCCATGGAGAGTGAGGAGGCAAATATCCTCGCCAACAGCTCAGCAACCTCCTTTCTCACTTCCTGCAGCAGCCTAGGATAAATCTGGTCTGGCCCTGGGGACTTATCAATCTTAACGTTTTCCCAAATTTCCAGCACATCAACTTAATCAATCTTGATCTGGTCAAGACTGTATCCCAGCTCCTCAAAGTTTTCATTCACAACAAGTTCCCTTTCCTTAGTGAAAACCAAAGCAAAAAACTCATTTAGGGCTGAGGGCAGCACAGTGGCTCAGTGGTTAGCACTGCTGCCTCACAGCACCAGGGTCCTAGGTTCGATTCCAGCCTCGGGTGACTGTCTGTGTGGAGTTTGCACATTCTCCCTGTGTCTGCATGGGTTTGCTCCAGTTTCCTCCCACAGTCCAAAGATGAATTGGCCATGCTAAATTGCCCGTAGTGTTAGCCGCATTAGTCAGAGGGAAATGGGTCTGGGTGAGTTACTCTTTAGAGGGTCGGTGTGGACTGGTTGGGCCGAAGGGCCTGTTTCCATACTGTAGGGAATTTAATCTAATCTATCTGCTCAGACTCCACGCACAAGTTCACTCTGCTATCCCTGATCAGCTCTACCTTCTCCCTGATCATTCTCTTATTCCTCACATATGAGTAAAATGTCTTTGGGTTCTCCCTAATCCTTCTTGCAAAGCCTTTTTCGTGCCCCATCCTGGCTCTCCTCAGTCTATTTCTGAGCTCCTTTCTGCCAAGCCTGTAATCACCTAAAGCTGTGCTAGATCCTTGCTGAGGGGTGACCTTATAGAGGTTTATAAAATCATGAGGGGCATGGATAGGATCAATAAAAAGTCTTTTCTCAGAGTGGATCGAGTTCAGAAGTAGAGGGCTTAGGTTTAGGTTGAGAGGTTAAAGAAATAAAAGGGACCTAAGGGGGACCATTTTCACTTTGAGGGTGGTGTGTGTATGGAATGAGCTGCCAGAGGAAGTGGTGGAGACTGGCACATTTACAGCATTTAAACGGCATCTGGATGGGTATATGAATAGTAAAGGTATAGAGGGATATGCTGGGAATGGGACTAGACATGTGGTCAGCATGGACAAGTTTGACAGAAGGGTGTGTTTCTGTGCTGTACATCTGACTCTGACTTTAGTCCACACTTCATACTTAAACTGTTTTGTAATGTGCGTACAGATGATTTGAATAAAACAAAATGTAGTGGACTCTTAAATGCCCTTCGAAATGGCACTAGGAAGCCATTCACTTGTAAAGCATTTGGGGCAGTGATAAGGCAATAGGCACACATTTAACTCGAGCACATGCCATGAAGGAAAATAAGTTCCACTAGGAGATCTGCTCTGATCACTGTCGAAGATTAGTGCTTTGGGACGTTTTTAAGGGGTATTCCCTTTCACCAAGAATGAAATGCTGCACTGCCAACATGGTATAGCGTAATACTGATTAGGTCAACCTGGCAAAATTGTTTAATTGTTGCAAATATCGTGCCCAAAATAAATTCGTCACATGCCCGTGTTCATTGCATTTGTGAACCTTACAAAAACCCATTGGTGTGATTAAGTTTATACATCATTCACTATGAATACCCTTGTCGTTGCATCATGTTTGTTTAAAAGATTGTCACGCAAATTTTCAGGGCAGAAATACCTTTCTTCATAATGTCATAATGGCAGTTACCTAGAAGACTGAGTTCCAAATCGCTTAATGTCCACAGTCCCTTCCTCAGAGCCATAGAGTCAGAGATGTACAGTATGGAAACAGACCCTTCGGTCCAACCCGTCCCCCATAATCAGCAATTTCTAACAATCTTTCAACCTGTAATACCAAGTAAAATAGGTTTAGATATGGTGTACCTTCAAACTCTGTATATTAAAAGGAATACAAGTGAATTAAGCATTTTAACATTTTTAAAACTGTCTTGTCAAATCATTTATGAGAAACCTATTAGGTTATCGTTAAACTGTAGGTACAAGTTTGTTCAGGACAGATTATACAGCTGGAATAAAATATGAAGACTTATTTTCTGCCGTTTTGGCTTTTATTTGCATTTCATTTATTACCCACTTCAGCTATCACTGCTTGCTGTTGGTCTTTAACAAAGACCACTGGAGGAACATTATCCATGACTTGCTGGGAAATGAGAAGGTACCTCGAACCTTTTTATTTTACAAAAAAAAATGGAATTTGCCCACCTCAAATCAATAAATATTCCCAGTACATTTTCACTATGAATGTTTCTTTGTAAACTATAGATAAAACAAATATGGTTTGGTTAACATCTACTATAAACAAAAATGGTGCCAACTTAATAGAAAGGTGGTAATGATGACACTTACCCCAAGAGCAGAGTCATAGAGTCAGATGTACAACACAGAAACAGACCCTTTTGTTCAACTCGTCCATGCTGATCTGATAACCCAACCCAATCTAGTCCCACCTGCCAGCACCCGGCTCATATCCCTCCGAACCCTGCCTAATCATATACTCATCCAGATGCTTTTAAAATTGGACAACATTCAGGAATTCTTGACGATCAACTTAGACATGGCTAATAGTCAGTCTGTGCTCAGAGACACTGCTAAGGTTTTTGCTAGGGGATTAGCTACTTCCTATTCAGCTGGCCAGAAACGACAGAAGGGGTAACAGCAGCGTCTACTTGAGGCGTGGTTGAAAGCCGCCGAGGCAGCACATTTTTCACAGCTTTCGGCAACCAAGCTGCAGCGGATCATGGCCCTCCAGGCTGCCTTGAATTCAATACTGACAAACGCAAAGGATGAACTTGTTTTTGCTAGACAAGGCTGTTCGAGTATGGGGATAGGCCAGGGAAGTGTTTAGCATACTTGACTCGGAAAAAGTGTGCTCCCTAATCCATTACTGCAATCAGAGATCACGCTGGGGTCCTTACACACGATGCAAAAATGATTAATGAGGCTTTTCAGAGGTTTTAAACTCTGAATTGTCTTGGTCTGAAGGTTGCAAGGACAGGAAGGCTAAAATGGGGACATTTAAGAACCTGGACCTCGTAGGGGTAACCTTGGAACAGACCTCTCTCCTTAATGCCGCCTTGACAGTCAAGAAATACAGGAGGCAGCTAGGCAACGTCAGAGTGGGAAAGTACCTGACCTTGATGGTCTCCCATGGGAGTTTTATAAGGAGTTTATAGGGATTCTGTCAGGGCTGATGTTGGAGATGTAAAATCACTCCTACACGCTTACGACCATCTTGGAGAGAAGCTAATATTTCCTTGATTCTTAAGGGGAAGGTTCCTGAGGATTGTGCCTCATACAGGCCCATCTCTCTATTAAATTCAGATTTCAAGATTCTGTCTAAGATCTTGGCGCTGAGATTGGAAAAAGGTGATGCCCCATATTGTTAAAGAGGACTAGAAAGATTTTATAAGTGGCTGTAGGTCCTCTAATAATATTAGAAGGTTGCTGAAAATGGTCCAAGTTTGTCAGCAACAATCGATTCAGGGGTTGGTGATTTCCTTAGATGCAGAGAAAGGATCTGACTGGGTGGAATGGCCGTATCTTTTTATGTCTTAGAACGGTTTGGGTTGGGTAGGGTCTTTGCTAGGTGGATGAAGGTTTTATATCACCACCATCTGGCCGCGGTCATCACCAACGGGGTGAAGGCTGGGAACTTTAGGATTGGTAGGGGTAGTTGGCAAGGCTGCCCCCTCTCACCATTGTGGTTTACATTGCCAGCGGTTCCATCACCAGAGGCCATTAGTCAGAACATCCACATAACCGCTCCAGAAGTGGGATCGAGGGCACACAAGATTACACTGTATGCGGATGATGTCCTGCTGCTTTTAAATCGAACCCGCTGACCTCCATACCCCATCTGATCAATGTATCAATTCATTCAGGACAATTCCAGGATAGAAGATCAACTTTGCAAAAATTGGAGGCTATGTCTTTGGGGAACCGCAAGGAAGTGCTGGAGGTTGAAGATGGCCCTCGGTTCCCTTTTAAGTGGTCACGGGCAGGGTTCCGATACTCAAGCAGTTTTATTACCCCCAAGCTTGATCGGTTATTTCAGACTAATTTTGCTCATCTGCTCGACAATATTAGGCGGGATCTCCAGAGATGGGAGGCTCTTCCAGTTTCACAGTTAGACCGAATATCTCTCATTAAGATGAACATCCTTCCTCGTTTGCTTTATCCCATGCGTATGCTCCCTATAATGTTTCCCAGGTCAACGCTATGGAAGCTTGTGGGGTGGTTTGGTTCCTTTATCTGGCATCGTGGATGGCCCCTCAAACTTACTAAATTGCAGTTGCCTCAAGGATGGGGAGGAATTGATTTCCCTACACCAGGAGGTATCAACCGAGTTCCCTGCTGTCTGTCCATTGTCTGCGATTGGGTA
Organism: Chiloscyllium plagiosum; assembly: GCF_037043375.1. NCBI lineage: Eukaryota > Metazoa > Chordata > Chondrichthyes > Orectolobiformes > Hemiscylliidae > Chiloscyllium > Chiloscyllium plagiosum. The sequence continues at coordinate 42,311,227 of NW_028270172.1, read as the reverse complement.
GGTAACGATCCGGGCTCTATATGGTTGTCTATCGAGGCCTCCCTGGCAAAGTGCCCTCTTATTCACCTGTTGTCCATGGATAAGATGAGGACAGTTATGGACCACTGTTGGAACCCCGTTGTTATTAGTGCGATCATGCAATGGAGGGTGATGCATCAGTGAGGGTTGCTTATCCGAAACTTTGCCACATATGTCTATAGTTGGTATGCCAGGGTTTCGACCAGAAGTGATGGACTCAGGGTTCAAACTATGGGCAGCGAGAGGAGTTTCCCAGTTTGGGAGACTTGTTTGAGGAGGACATTATGATGCCTTTCGTGCAATTGAGCCGTAAATATGGGTTGCCCAGCAGAGATCTTTTCTATTTTTTTCAGGTTAGGGATTTCAACCAGAAGACTATGCCTCTCACTAAGCCCTAAAAGCCCGATACAGAGAAGTTGTTGCTACATTCCACAAGCACCCTTTTGGTTAGTGCCCTCTATTGCCTGCTGGGCGGCGGGGCCTGGCAGGATATTAACCTGTTATGTGAGGACTGGGAGCAAGAGCTAGGAGTGGAGATCTCTTCTGCACATGGGAGAATGCACGAAAGATCTCAATCTGTAATAGGACACGTGCTATGCAGTTAAAAGTTCTGCACAGGGTTCACTTGGCAACCCCGCACCTCCCGCTTCTACCTCCTGCCACGCCGCGATATTAACCGCCACCTGAACTCCCCCACCCCACTCACCCACTCCAACCTCTCACCCTCGGAACGCGCAGCCCTCCACTCACTCCGTTGCAACCCCAACCTCACTATCAAACCAGCAGACAAGGGAGGCGCGGTAGTAGTTTGGCGCACATACCTCTACACCGTTGAGGCCAAACGCCAGCTCGCAGATAACTCCTCCTACTGCCCCCTTGACCATGACCCCACCCCCCACCACCAAACCATCATCTCCCAGACCGTCCATAACCTCATCACCTCGGGTGATCTCCCATCCACCGCCTCCAACCTCATAGTCCCACAAACCCGCACCTCCCGCTTCTACCTCCTGCCCAAAATCCACAAACCTGACTGCCCCGGCCGACCCATTGTCTCCGCCTGCTCCTGCCCCACCAAACTCATCTCTGCGTACCTTGACACCGTCCTGTCCCCCTTAGTCCAAGAACTGCCCACCTACGTTCGGGACACCACCCATGCCCTCCACCTGCTCCATGATTTTCGCTTCCCCGGTCCCCAACGCCTTATTTTCACCATGGACATCCAGTCCCTGTACACCTCCATCCCCCATCACGAAGGACTCAAAGCCCTCCGCTTCTTTCTTTCCCGCCGTACAAACCAGTACCCTTCCACTGACACCCTCCTTCGACTGACTGAACTGGTCCTCACCCTGAACAACTTCTCTTTCCAATCCTCCAAATGAAAGGAGTAGCCATGGGCACCCGCATGGGCCCCAGCTATGCCTGCCTCTTCGTAGGATATGTGGAACAATCCATCTTCCGCAACTACACTGGCCCCACCCCCCACCTTTTCCTCCGCTACATCGATGACTGTATCGGCGGCGCCTCGTGCTCCCACGAGGAAGTTGAACAGTTCATCCACTTCACCAACACCTTCCACCCCGACCTCAAATTCACCTGGACAGTCTCAGATTCCTCCCTCCCCTTCCTCGACCTTTCTATTTCTATCTCAGGCGACCGAATCAACACGGACATCTACTACAAATCGACCGACTCCCACAGCTACCTGGACTACACCTCCTCCCATCCTGCCCCCTGTAAAAACGCCATCCCATTCTCCCAATTCCTTCGACTCCGCCGCATCTGCTCCCAGGAGGACCAGTTCCAAAAACGCACAACCCAGATGACCTCCTTCTTCAAGGACCGCAATTTCCCCCCCGACGTGGTCGACGATGCCCTCCACCACATCTCTTCCACTTCCCGCTCCTCCGCCCTTGAACCCCGCCCCTCCAACCGCCACCAGGACAGAACCCCACTGGTCCTCACCTACCACCCCACCAATCTCCATGTACAGCGCATCATCCGCCGTCATTTCCGCTACCTCCAAACAGACCCCACCACCAAGGATATATTTCCCTCCCCTCCCCTATCAGCATTCCGTAAAGACCACTCCCTCCGTGACTCCCTCGTCAGATCCACACCCCCCACCAACCCAACCTCCACTCCCGGCACCTTCCCCTGCAACCGCAGGAGGTGCAAGACTTGCGCCCACACCTCCCCCCTCACCTCCCTCCAAGGCCCCAAAGGAAACTTCCATATCCGCCACAGATTCACCTGCACCTCCACACATATCATCTATTGCATCCTCTGCACCCCATGTGGCCTCCTCTATATTGGGGAGACAGGCCGGCTACTTGCGGAGCGTTTCAGAGAACACCTCTGGGACACCCGGACCAACCAACCCAACCACCCTGTAGCTCAACATTTCAATTCCCCCTCCCACTCCACCAAGGATATGCAGGTCTTTGGACTCCTCCATCGTCAGACCACAACAAAACGACGGTTGGAGGAAGAACACCTTATCTTCCGGCTAGGAACCCTCCAACCACAAGGGATGAACTCGGATTTCACCAGTTTCCTCATTTCCCCTCCCCCCACCCTGTCTCAGTCAAATCCATCAAATTCAGCACCGCCTTCCTAACCTGAGATCTTCTTCCCGACCTCTCTGCCCCCACCCCAGTCTGACCTATCACCCTCACCTTGACCTCTTTCCACCTATCACATTTCCGACGCCCCTCCCCCAAGTCCCTCCTCCCTACCTTTTATCTTAGCCTGCTGGACAAACTTTCCCCATTCCTGAAGAAGGGCTTATGCCTGAAACGTCGATTCTCCTGTTCCCTGGATGCTGCCTGACCTGCTGCGCTTTTCCAGCAACACATTTCCAGCACTGGACTATCTGGCAAAGTTTAAAAAAAGGGGCATCTCCAATGTGCCCCAAAAGTGTAAGTACTCTTACTCACTGTTTCTGGACTTGCCACAGGCTCAGTGCTTATTGGAGCGCTGTGGTGGGAGAGATAGGGAGGGTATGGAAGGCTGAAATTAGAGTCTATATTTCTCCTAGGAGAAAGTGAGGACTGCAGATGCTGGAGACCAGAGTTGAAAAATGTGGTGCTGGAAACACTGCAGGCCAGGCAGCATCCGAGGAGCAGGAGAATCGACGTTTCGGGCATAAGCCCTTCTTCAGAAATGAGGCTGGTGTGCCAAGCGGGCTGAGATAAAGGGTAGGGGGGAGGGAATTTGGGGGAGGGGTGCTGGGAATACGATAGGTGGAATGAGGTGAGGGTGAGGGTGATAGGCCGGAGAGGGGGTGGGGGTGGGGGCGGAGAGGTCGGGAAGAAGATTGCAGGTCAAGAGGGTGGAGCTGAATACGAGGGTGAGGGTGATATAAGGTGGGGGGAAGGGAAATGAGGAAGCTCGAGAAATCTACATTCATCCTGTGTGATTGGAGGGTTCCTAGGCGGAAGATGAGGCGCTCTTCCTCCAGGCGTTGTGTGGCCAGGGTCTGGCGATGGAGGAGGCCAAGGACCTGCATGTCATTGGCAGAGTGGGAGTAGGAGCTAAAGTGTTCAGCCACGGGGCGGTTGGATTGGTTGGTGCGGGTGTCCCAGAGGTGTTCCATGAAACGTTCCGCAAGTAGGCTGCCCGTCTCCTCAATGTAGAGGAGACCACATCGGGAGCAACGGATACAAGTAAATGATGTGTGTGGAGGTGCAGGTGAATTTGCGACAGATATGGAAGGATCCACTGGGGCCTTGGAGGGAGGTGAGGGGGGGAGGTGTGGGCACAAGTTTTGCACTTCTTGTGGTTGCAGGGGAAGGTGCCGGGAGTGGAGGTGGGGTTGGTGGGGGGTGTGGACCTGACGAGGGAGTGGTCTCTCCGGAACGCTGATAGGGGTGGGGAGCGAAATATATCCCTGGTGGTGGGGTCTGTTTGGAGGTGGTGGAAATGACGGTGGATGATACGATGTGTCCGGAGGTTGGTGGGGTGGAAGGTGAGGACCAGTGGGGTTCTGTCCTGGTGGCAATTGGGGGGGGGGGGCGGGGTTCAAGGGCGGAGGTGCGGTGGAGAGCATCGTCGACCACGTCGGAGGGGAAATTGCGGTCTTTGAAGAAGGAGGCCATTTGGGTTGTTCTGTTGTGGGAGCAGATGCGGCGGGGGCGAAGGAATTGGGGATGCGGGATGGCGTTTTTACAGAGGGGCAGGGTGGGAAGAGGTGTAATCCAGGTAGCTGTGGGAGTCGGTCGGTTTGTAATAAATGTCTGTGTTGAGTCAGTCACCCGAGATAGAAATGGAGAGGTCTAGGAAGGGGAGGGAGGAGTCTGAGACGGTCCAGGTAAATTTGAGGTCGGGGTGGAAGGTATTAGTAAAGTGGATGAATTGTATATTTCTCCTCTTAGGTCTACCAAATTTCATCTTTAGACAGGCATGGGAAGAAATTCTTGCATCCAGAAGAATATTCTGATGAATTGGGTGTCTGAGAACCCGCCAAGCTTGCTGGGATGCCGGAAATTAACTATGGAGTACATTCCCTTGGACTTTTGTTTAAAGCAAACATGGTGCACCACACAGCAGACCATTTTTATAAGACATGGCAGACTTTCTTTGGAGTTATTTGGATATAGATTTGTCGGCTATTTTAACTCGGGTGTTTGTTTAACCAGGATAGTTCGGTTTGTTAAGCCCTAGACCCTGGAGGGAGGACTCCTGAGTTAATACAGGTATATATACACAGCCACACACAACGCTCCCGTTCTTTTGTTTGGGAGCTTTGCGCCGAGCATAGCTATTTTGTCATAGAGTCATAGAGATGTACAGCATGGAAACAGACCCTTCAGTCCAACTAAGAAAACAAGCTGTTGAAAGAGATGGAACCCAGAGCTGAAGTGTGGTGAAATCATTTTAAAGCACTGCAAGTAGTAAGGATGATTTCTGCATGGTTTGGAATGAATTTAGAGTCATAGAGATGTACAGCATGGAAACAGACCCTTCGGTCCAACCTGTCCATGCCAACCAGATATCCAACCCAATCTAGTCCCACCTGCCAGCACCTGGCCCATTTCCCTCCAACCCCTTTCTAATCATATACCCATACAAATGCCTCTTAAATGTTGCAATTGTACCAGCCTCCACCACATCCTCTGGCAGCTCATTCCATACACGTACCACCCTCTGTGTGAAAAAGTTGCCCCTTAGGTCTCTTTCCCCTCTCACCCTAAGCCTATGCCCTCTAGTTCTGGACTCCCCAACCCCAGGGAAAAGACTTTGCCTATTTATCCTATGCATGCCCCTCAATTTTGTAAACCTCTATAAGGTCACCCCTCAGCCTCGTGGCACTCCACTGGTCACAGGCCTCTAGTCTGAAAAACAACCCTCCACCACCACCCTCTGTCTTCTACCTTTGAGCCAGTTCTGTATCCAAATGGCAAGTTCTCCCTGTATTCCATGTGATCTAACCTTGTTAATCAGTCTCCCATGGGGAACCTTGTCGAACGCCTTACTGAAGTCCATACAGATCACATCTACTGCTCTGCCCTCATCAATCTTCTTTGTTACTTCTTCAAAAAACTCTTCAAGTTTGTGAGACATGATTTCCAACACACAAAGCCATGTTGGCTATCCTGAATCAGTCCTTGCCTTTCCAAATACATGTACATCCTGCCCCTCAGGATTCCCTCCAACAACTTGCCCACCACCGAGGTCAGGCTCACTGGTCTGTAGTTCCCTGGCTTGTCCTTACCACCCTTCTTAAACAGTGGCACCATGTTTGCCAACCTCCAGTCTTCCAGCACCTCACCTGTGACTATTGATGATACACATATCTCAGCAAGGGGCCCAGCAATCACTTCTCTAGCTTCCCACAGAGTTCTCGGGTACACCTGATCAGGTCTTGGGGATTTATCCACCTTTAACCGTTTCAAGACATCCAGCACTTTCTCCTCTGTAATCTGGACATTTGCAAGGTGTCACCATCTATTTCCCTACAGTCTATATCTTCCATATCCTTTTCCACAGTAAATGCTAATGCAAAATTTTCATTTAGTATCTCCCCCATTTTCTGTGGCTCCACACAAAGACCGCCTTGCTGATCTTTGAGGGGCCCTATTCTCACCCTAGTTACCCTTTTGTCCTTAATATATTTGTAAAACCCCTTTGGATTCTCCTTAATTCTATTTGCCAAAGCTATCTCATGTACCCGTTTTGCCCTCCTGATTTCTCTCTTAAGTATACTCCTACTTTCTTTATACTCTATGGATTCACTCGACCTATCCTGTCTGTACCTGACATATGCTTCCTTCTTTTTCTTAACCAAACCCTCAATTTCTTTAGTCATTCAGCATTCCTTATAGTTACCAGCCTTCCCTTTCACCCTGACAGGAATATACTTTCTCTGGATTCTTGTTGTCTCATTTCTGAAGGCTTTGTGTTTTCTTTTGATTTTTCTTTGATTTATTAGTCACTTATTTATTGGTGTTGTTTTGCACAGGTTAGGTTTTGTTTTGTATTATAGGGTAGGTTAGTAGTTAGTCGACAGTAGTTGTAATTTGTGGGGGGTTTTCCCCTCTTTATTATACTGGTATTTGTTATTGTTTGTATTTTCAATAACTTTTTATTTTTGTAAAGTCAAAATTTTAAAGTGTTGTTTTATTAACCCAGAAATGTTACACTATGTACTGCACAATAAATTAGCCCACTGCTTAGTTAGAAATTTTTTTTTTTGTTTCACCAATTTTTCTCATTAATCTGGCCAGAGATGTTCTTACACACCTCTAGAACAGATGGACTTGAACCTGAGCCTTCTGGATCAGGGTAGGGATATGATGACTATGCAACGAGAGCGCTATTAAAAGACAAAATTCCCAAAGCTTTTGTTTACCTTAGAGTTTCAATGGTGATGAATACAAGGTTGCAAGTCAGAAAGATCAAGGGAATCATGACTAATCAAACATTTTGTCTGCACCATTCCTGTATCCTTGCATGCCAATCTATCAATCTTAATCTTAAACAGACTGTAAGAATGAGCTTCCACATCCCTCTGTGGTACAGAATTCTGAAGGTTTACAACCCTTTGAGTAAAACATATTTATACCTCTCAATTAGGGATGGCACCACCTTATTATTCGTAAATTATTCCCCCGGCTCTAGACTGTCCAACCGGGAGAAACATCTTATCTCCATCTTCCCTACCCAGTCCTTTTAAGGATTCGTAGGTTTCAATGAGATCATCTTTCCTTCTTTAAAACTCCAGAACCTACAGGCCCAATTAGCCCAATCTCTCTTCATCATCTCAGGAACAACAGTCTGTCTGTCTATCTTTATTGTATCCCCTCAATGGCAGTAATTCTTTTTCCTGAGATATGGAGACCAAAACTGCAAACAATACTCCAGATATAGTCTAACCAAACTCTTGTGCACTTGAAGAAAGATTTTGCAACTCCTATACTCAAATCCCCTTTCAATAATAGCTAACATTCCATTAATCTCCTTACTAGCTTGCTGGACTATCATGTCAGCTGTCAGGGAATTATTGACAAGGATATCCAGATTCCCCTTGTACATCTACACTGTCCAACCTCTTGCTATTTAAAAACTACACTACGTATCTTCATCACCTGCTTAAACAGATAACTTTTCACATTTTTCCACATCATGCCATGTTTCTGTCCACACATTCAAGGTGTTCAAATGTTCCTGAAGAGACCTTCCATCTTTTTCACAATACCCATTAGCACGCAGTTTTGTATCATCTGCAAATCTGGAACTCTTAATTGGGTCCCTACCTCTAAAGCATGGACATATAGTGAATAGCAGGGGCTACAGATAGAAAACACAGGAATAAAAATCAATCATTAATCCATGCTAATACACTCTCATTGCATTTTTCACCATCCATTTGAAAATTTAAGTACTCCAATCAACTCTCCATTCTCAATTTTGTTAGTTATATCTACAAAGACCTCCAAGTACCTATTCACAAATCTATGCTGACAATGCCTAATCACAGAATTGTATCAATGTCCATTTGCTCCATCCTGTATATAGATTTGAATATTTTCCCCTTCTACTAATGCAAGACTAACCAGGTTGAAATGCTGTTTTCTTTCTTGCTTCCTTCTTAATGAGTAGGAAGGTAATCTATAGAAGTTTGGAAGATAATCACCAATGACTCTCTACAGCCATCTCCTTCAACAGTGTGGGATGAAGATATCAGATCCTGGAGACTTATCAAGTGTCGACCCCATTAATTTCTCCAGTACAATTTTTATAAACCGAAAGCTAATTTTCTTCAAGTTCTCATTTTTCCCATCCACATGGATCACTAGTTTGGGAGATTTCTGGCATGTTCCTCCATGAAGACAGACAAAACAACCACTTCACTTCTCTGCCATTTCTTTATGCACACATTTTCTTTTCTTCTGACTA